>NC_139581.1:10235148-10432648 GCF_946808225.1 Silurus aristotelis | reverse complement strand
TGAATAACTTGAGTAATTCGAAAATATAAAAGCGTCGTTTAGTCCATTGAACTACACACAGAGCGCTGTGTTTCCCCACGGACCATTATTACTGATGCACCACCCACTAAACTCTATAACTAAACAGGTAATACAGAAAACACTGCAGAGTGAAAAATGGAGGAATGGGGAGAAAAATCTAAAGGTCTTGTAGCCCATTCCAGCCTTGTGCAGGTCTACAATCTTGTCCCTGACGTCCAATGACAGATCTTTGCTCTTTCCCATAGTGGTGGAGAGGTTTGAATGGAAGAGGTTGATTCTGTGATTGTGTCTTTTATACACATAATGAGATGATATTAGGAGTTCTATTTTAAGGGACAGACCTAATCTGGGTGTGTGGGAGTCAGAATTCTTGCTGGTTGGTAGAGGAACAAATACTTATTTCACTCAATCAATTACAAAATTATTTATTTATAATATAAATGTATTTATTTTTCTGGATATATTTATTTTTTTATTCTGACTCTTTCTGTTAAAATAAACCTACCATAAAAATTCTAGACTGTTCATTTCTTTGTAAGGGGGTAAATTGACAAAATCAGCAGGGGATCAAATTATAAATTTCCCACTGTACATACAAGTTCTTTAATTAAACTTGGGCCAAAAGCCAAAGCAAACAATGAAGAAATTTATCTCTATAATCAGCAGACCAACATGATGAAACAGTCTCATATTAGAAATATAGTCTGTAATTTAAGTAATTCTTCTGATTTATATATATATTTTTTAAATAATAAAATAAATTGCATCATTCACTGCTCAGATTATTTTATGAAAAGTTCATGACCTGCTTCATTCATCTTCTAGAGCTGCTTCATCCTGGTTAGGGTTACAATAGATCTGAAGTAATCCAAGAAACAATGGGCACACTGCAGAGAAAAACCCTGGATAACACAAACATGTTTGCACATGTGCACTTATTGTAATACTGTGTTTTAGGTCTGCCCAGTTTTATTTGTGTTGTATTACAGAGCACTTTGATCCTGGAGGAATGTTGTTTCATTTTACTGTGTTCTGTACCTACTGTATATGATTGAAAGAAGAATAAAAGCCACATTACAAAACTACACACATACAGTAACTGAAGCTCAGAGCTTAACTGTGAGGTAGTAATGCAAACTGCTGATGGCAACTAATATTTAGATTTTTTTTAATGGTATACTTTTATTTTTATTCCCATTTAGAGAACATTGAAACCAGAAGCACACCGCTACCGATCTTGGGTGAGCTAGGACGTAATGTATCCTATTATACAAGGAAAAACGTAGAGTTAATTTGTTTATAACGACCAGTGTCTAAATAAATCCAACACGACCTGAACTAACACCAGAGCACCAAGAAAGTCTGTGAGTGAAAGGTAAAGTACTTGTGTATAATTAAAGATCTGTTTATGGTCTGCACTGTCTAATCAGTGGTTTTGCAGTGTCATTAGCTTTTCTGCTTCTCTGGAACAAGCCATGTGGTTTCTTCAATGCAATTGCTGTGTGGTTTCATGAGCACTTGCATGTTAAAATCTGAACCAATGCGTTATAAGAAACCACTTAGATGTCAGTTAACCTTCAATCTGCACATGCTTCAACTGAGGATTAAACAGCATTAGGTGCAATATGAGCATTTCTCAGCGCTTTAATAGCCTACTTAACACCCCGTCTTCTATGTAGGGGATTCTGACTTACTGTAACTTACTCTTATGAACTTCACTGATACACAATGTGCGCATAGTAACCCTAACCCTAGATATTTTCATCGTCATGATTTGTCTTTTCTGACTAATGGTTTCATAGCGTGGATGTGTTGCTTGGAAATGAGAATTAGAATAGGAAACCATGTTCAGTAAATTCTGCACACTGATTTCAAAAGAGCACTTTTATATACTTTAATTTTTTCTTCTACCTAAAAAACTAAATATGGGAATTGTTTAATTTAAGGTGTATATCAGGACTTACATGATTTATGTCATTTAGGGAACAAATAATCATGCAATATACATCGAATATACATCCCTCTGTAGGAAAATGAGTATTATTCATTACACTTGTGAGCCCTGGTAAACTGGTTAGGACAAATATGTGACAACTTTCATTTTATTTTTAACTAAGAACCTGAATGTTTGTTGAAGGATTTACAAGATTTATGTCATTAAGGGAAAAAAACAACCATGCAATAAAACATGCAATGTCCATCTGTTAAAGAAAGAGGATTATTCATTAGTCTGATATATTTGTGAGCCTGGGTGAACTTGGTTGGACAAATACGTGACGTAACTTCCGCCCCCCTCAAAAAAAAACGTGTGTGGATAATTTAATTTAAGATGAATATCAGGATTTACATAATTTAATTATTATTTTATTTATTGGGAGGGGGGAAATAATACAATAGACCATTTAATTTCCCTATGTAAAAATAATCAGTATTATTATTTAGCCTGATTATACTTGTGAGACCTGGTGAACTGTTTAGGGCAATTTTGTGACGTAACTTCCGGATCCCCAGTTTAAAGGCTGTTTGGAGGCAGGCGATCTGAATAGGACACACTCCTGCATGAGGATCACTTGGATTAAGGTGCCTTTACGTTCAACACCCAACACTTTAACCCCAGGTAGAAGATCAAGGGAATTTTAGTTGCCACTTACTGTCAGTAATCATTTCCAGGCCGAGCACATCGTCCGGCGTTATCACGGGCTTCTTGAGCAGCTCCTCCTCTGTGGTGACCGCCAGTCCTCCCTCGGCCCCATGCTTCACTCTCATTGCCCGACGCGTCTCCGGTTACTGCGCGTGTGTGTGAGATAGAGCGAGATGAAGCCGTATGGATCAGAATATCCGCCTGGTTCACTTCGTCGTGAATGTACCGAGGTTGCCAGATTGTGATAGAGGATTAGATTGTAATCCGGACCAAATCGAAACCTTCCGTTTCCACGAGAACAAACAAGTGTTTACAGTCTAATGCAAATACAAACAACCCAGCTCCGTGAGCTTTGTCCAATCTGGCAACACTTGTCTTTTCTAACACCAATTCCGCACACCTTCTTTCCAGCCACTCAAAGGTTATAGAGCGGATTTATCCCGCCCCAAATACTCACTGAATACAACGATTGGATGTTAGTTTTTTTAATATTGCTTTGTGATTGGACGTTATGTGGTCGGGGTGTGGAAATGAAATTTGGGTCGGTTTAAAATGATGGTGGGACTCCTATTTTCAATGCAGACAAAAACACTTGGAAATTGGACATTGTAAATATTATAACACTAAAATATGTTGCCACAGCAAATGTAAACAGCATGCTGACACCGCTTTAGTGGGCCATACCATTTATTTTGTATAATTTTCCTGAACACTTTATTGCCCTATTTATTTCCCTGAGCGATTGAAAACTGTCTGTTTGTAGTTATGAAATGGAAATTTGTATAATGTGCGTGTTATTCCAAAACAATCAGCCTGGGGCAAAAAATACATTGACTCACAATGCAAAAGAATGTGCCAGAACTTAATGAAACCAAATTTATGCTGCAAAAAATTAAATAAAAATAAATCAATAAATTGCTCATCTGTCTTCTGCAGTTCACTTCGTTGCACATGACCAAACACTAATAAAAAGGATAATTGTAAGCCACTCTTACACATCACTAATTTCTCAGTGCAGTGGTTGAAAAATTAAGCAAATGCAATCTGTTTGAGCGGTAAATTGTATACAGGAAGGAAACAGGAAGTGCTTATGCACATCTGTGCAGCTTTTTGAAGAAATGTAAACATGTGGAAGCAGGTTGCGAGTACTGGTCATACGAGACGTAACTTATTTAGCCTAATCTGAGTTGCAGTGGATCTGGAACCTATCCCAAGAACACTGGATATAAGGCAGAAATACACAGTTACTGGGATCTATTTCTCTCTAGCATAACTAATCTTATCCTGTATTTTTGGGAGGCGAGAAGAATACAGAGAAACCCAGAGAAAACCCATATGGGTGTGGGTTATCAAACCAGATCCCCTGGATACTATCCATGCTACATAATAATGCAGCTTTTACTCTTTACTGAAATAATTTTTTCAATTCATTTCCACATCTGTTAAAAACACCTACATCCACTGACCATTTTACCAGGCAAATCTACAATTACTAATGCCTGTAATCAGATATGCACAGTTTCCTATGTACTGCTGTGAACTTGTATGTGAACATTTTGGGGGTCATTTGCATTTTGATAAATGGTCCACATAAAAGTATATTTTTAGGCAATGTTGGAATGTTGGGTTGATGATGGTTATAGTACTGAAGTAACAAATGTTTTCACAGGAATTCTGTCCCTTAGTTTTTCTCAATAGTTCACCCTATACCCAACCTTCAAAATCTCCTGAAATACAAAAAGCGATTTATGTCACTTTACTCTTTTGTACAAAGTTGAACTTTTTCAACATTGGAAACTTGATTGTAAAGAAAACAGACTGCAGTGCTTTATAAAAGCAGCTGCATTTCACCCAGCGTGTGGCCGCTTCCCCATAGGAGTATAAAATGTAAAATGTCGCTGGTAGTTTAGATAAAAACGGCAAGCGTGAAAGCAGCTTTTGACAGTAAACCTTTTTTTTTTTTTTTTTTTTTTACCATCAACATTAATCTTTATCCAGTCAGTTTCTGACCACAGCAATTTTGCTGACTGGATTAGTGTATTAATGAATCTTTCTCAACCCAGCAGTGCCATTTAGTTGTTTAAAAAATCGCAGTAGCTCTGCTGTCATCATCATCACACAGTTACATCCACTATCACATTAAGAATAGCCCAACACCCAAATACTTTTCATTGATAAAATGATTTAAAAAGTTAATAGAAACATATAAGCTTCCATCAATAACTGTATATAACTTTAAATAATTACATGACCAATAAGTATAATGTTAGTTTACTTAAAGTGATTATTATATGTACACTGCAATATAAATAAAATAAAATCGAATGTGTTGTAGTAAAATGGTACTTCATTGCAATACTGAGGTCTGAGATCTTTATTTGTCTTTGTGGGAAATATAATTTCCAGATGCCAGCATCCCTGAGAGAGATATGCGGGATAGGACTACACAGTCCCCTCATCACACGAGATGATGGGTGTGTTAATCCTGTCCACACCAAAAAAGAGGAAAATGAAATCTTTATACAATTAAGCCTACTACATAAGTAGCCTATATAAGAGGCCAGAGGTTAAGTATTCCAATACCTGCTGCAAGCTGTACTTAATTCATGGTTTATAATTCAGCAGGCAGTTTCTGCTCAGTTTTTGAAAATGAATTAATAACTTGTGTTCATTAGAAAAATTGCTGAGAAAGTGGCCAATAATAAAAAGATAAATATAGTTGAATGCAACAAAAAGTCATTTTGGCCTATGTGAGCTTTAGCTTCATCACACATAATTGTAAACAGCTGAAGCCCTTCACACTGCTCTAAAGTGGTTGTGTAAATTGAGGGATAATTTTATACACCACAGAGCTTTTCTTGCAATCTGTCCATTAGTTCCTGCTGTGTCGCTTATGCAGTCATCTCGAAACAGCCTCGCCGATGTGTCTGCATGTCTCGCACTCGGCGGATTGACTGTATTTGGGGATGATTGGCTCCCCACTCATTCCAGTGCTTAAAGGGGCCACACTCAAACAGGTACTGATATCCACGATAGCCAGGGTATTGGTACCCAACCCACCTACAAAAACAACAACCAAATTATGCATTTGTGAAGACAACTTTGCTTTAAAATAATGATGTTAACTTTTAAAACAGTTGACGTACGTTCCCCCAGAGACTTGAATGCTTGCTACTCTGTCATAAAAGCCATAGGACCAAAGACTGGGGATATCCTCATCACAAACCTCCATTTTACGGCCCTCAAAGTTTGCACACTCATACAGACAGATCTTATGATCCTGGGAATCCTGTAAAGAAATAGGAACAGATTATTTCCATGCATGTTGATGGTAGATTATCTAGGAGTTAAAAAGGTAGTTTGTTTCTAAAGTGTATGTTTCTGAAGATATCATTATATGTGAAAAGATTGATAAAGAAATTTATATATAGACTCACTTTAACAGAAAAAAAACATTATTGTTTAAAACATTAAATAGTTTCTGATTGACTGATCTCTAGCTTCTATAGATCCAAAAATAAACTAGGCTGATCTCAATCCAAATCTAAAAACATTATTAATTGTACCACTAGATTATTTGCCGGGATAATCAATTTTACAAACTTCTTTAGGGTACTTGATATCTGCTGGCCAAAGGAAAAGTCTTATAGGCTGAAAATATGTTATAAAGCATGTTACATTTACAACGTTATGCAGACTTTAATCCTTCTAGCCTAAAACAATAATCAGTCTAGGTTTTTTTATTCTATTACAAAAGAGAGAGATTAGCATCTTAAAACCAGTAAAAAAAAAACAAAAAAAAAACAACTAAACTCTAATGTGAAAAAAAAAGCAACATTGACTGCATCCCCAAAGGTTTAAAAGTTATTTATGATACCACACTAATGACCATGTGTATATAAATATTCAAATGATCTTGGCATTTAATTTCTCCTAATCCACCCACCATGCGGACTGGCCTGAGGGACATGAGATGATCACAGCGGTAGCTATTGGACCAGGTGTCCCAGCGAGGATACTCTCCCTTTTCCAACATGAACATCTCGCCACACATGTTCTGCTGTTCGTAGCCCACCCACCTAAAAGCAAGGAAGAATACACTGCCTATGCACATGCATACAATACAATATTTATAGTGCTGTTATGAAATATATCAAATCAAAGTGTATCATTAAATGCTTGGCCTACAGTTCAGTGCAACATTCTGTATGCAAATGGTTCAGCTGCAGACTTACGGGCCACACTCCACTCTGATGGAGCGCACACGATCAAAGCCCTTATCACAGATATTGCGACACTCGCCGTTCAATTCCATCACGCGACCTTGGAAATTCTCACACTCGAACAAAAAGATCTGTTTATAAATATGATGATAATAACAATGATCAGAATTTTCAGGTTACATTATTATTAAAAAAAGTAATTAAACAAATGTACTGGCATTAACTGAAAACTATTGTCTTACCCGGTATGTGTGCATCCCCATGGCAGAACGGCTTCCAACACTCCCCTGCACAGCAGTATGAGACATGGCTGAAGCTGCATACACACAAAGAAGAGGTTCAAATATAAATACAGACGCACTCTGATCATTTTGTCACCACGATAAAAAAGAGAGGACAACATTGTTTTGTTGTATTGTTACAGACAATACAAATGTGTACAAACAGTGATCACAGTCATTTAACTACTTGAAAGCTAGTCAGTTAAGTTGAAGTTCTCAATTAGTCACGTGGCACACAGAGTTTTGGGGTAATGCATCTATAAATTGGCTTCACTTAAATTGAAAGAACAAAACTATACAACAGAATAGTGTTAATTTCACTGTTACTGTATAATCATATCCACTACTTCAATCTAATTTCTCAACCTTGGTTTAAACTCCATATAATGTGTCATGATGATAAAACATACAAAACTTATCATATACACTTAGTAAAGTGAAAAAATCATGTAATATAAATCATCATTAAATTTTTAAAACTGTGTTCAGAATCTTACCTAAATTCATTAGATTGTCTATGTTCTAGTGAACTGAAATGTTGATTGATGTTGAAGCTAAATTAGTTTTTATACAAAAATATGGATAATTTTCTTACGATTCCAATTCTTTTCCTTTTTTTTGTGTCTTCACAGTTCAAAAATATTCAAATCCTAATACTCAAGGCAAAGACACATTTAAGTATTTTTAAAAATGTGTCTGGTTTGCATGAATATAGAAAAGGTCCAATGCAAACATAATTGCAAGAATATCTACACTCAATCCCTCTTTCCGAAAATGATTCTAGCTTTTTCAATTCTACAGTTGGAACCTTAAATTATATGGCATTATTTGGGTTTCCCATTAGGAGGGATCTGATTTACCACATTAAAGTTATCCTTTTAATAATCCATTTTCCCCCTGGATCTCACCAAATCTCTGCAGTCAAGAAGAGAGCGATGGAATGTAAGAGAGGTGCCGGCAGAGGAAAAGATGGCAAGGCCCAAATGAAGCTCTGGTTCCAGCCACAGGAAGGGTTATATATACAAATACACCCTAGTAATGGTACTGTGTGGCAAGCCTCCATGCCATTGGATAAAAGAGTTGGCTTTTAGTAATTGACCTTGCTGACTCTGTTTGATGCTTTGTTCAAGGACTCAGCTGGACACAGTCAGCAAAAAGATGGCCCACACCATAATTCCCACCCCCTCTATCTATCCCTTTATTCCTCTCTCTCTGTCTCTCTCTCTCTGTCTCTCTCTCTCTGTCTCTCTCTCTCTCTCTCTCTCTCTCTCTCTCTCTCTCTCTCTCTCTCTCTCTGTCTTTCTCTCTCTGCTTCTTTTTGTGTAGGATTAAGTGTAATGTGCTGACTTTAGTCGGGTAGTCTTAGCCCACTCACTGGTTTAAATATTATTATATGTATTGTTGAAATGTTTTTTTTTTTCTTTTTTTTTTTTTCTATGGCCTTTCAAAGACTGTGCAAATCAAATGATTTCACAAGGGTCATCTACAATCTCATTTAACTGTGATTCATTTCTATATATAAAACACAATTTGTGCCAAAATGAATGCATTTGGAAAATTCACAGTAAGCACATTCTACTAAAACACATGAACACGTTTAACAAGATACCCCACATTTTTGTACATAGAAATCCTCCTCATGCGCCCCTCTAGCCTTGCCCAACAGAATGTTTTGCATAAAATCAAAAGAGTGGGCAGGACACAGATGTTGAATAGGTGGACATGTAAAGGCTTATGTGTGTGTATGTGTGTGTGTCTGTACATTTATGTGTGGGCGGGAGCAGGAGGTCATTTGAAGTGCTGCATGTCTGCGAGTTGAGAGTGATGAACAGATTCTCGTTGAATGCTTATTGTTTGTAATAATTCTGGACCTGGAAATGATTTTTGAACTTCAGGTGAAATTGTGGTAAAGTTCATAACAGTTTTAGAATGACCTCAAACTTCGATAGACTCCCCTAGTGCAGATGTGGGCATTTCCCCTGACAAACACTGTCATGTGTAAAACTATGCATGTAAGCAATTGGCCTGGCAGGCATCGGGCACGGTGCCTCCTGGCAGCCGGTAATATGGACCGTGTAAAGCCAGTGGCTCAGGTGCGAACAATGAGACCTGAAGCAAAGTGCTGACCGTTGGTTGGCTTGTGGCCTAGCTTTCCTTTCAGCCAAGCCATGTATAAATAGATCCCAGTTTGAGGCGAGGATGCTGTTGAGTGGAGCCTCTTGACAGCAATTTATAAGGTAGGTCAGGTAAGCTGTGCTCTTACCTCTCAGCCCTTTTAGCTGCTTGTGTCATTTTCTGTCTGCCTTGTCTTCAAAATGGCCCAAAACAAACACAGCATGCATGCATCTTTGCACAACCACACACTTAACATTGCACGCTCACCAATCAACAAATCTCATGCAAATGACCAGAACTTCAAAACCGCACATCAACAAACTTCCTGTCTCAGTGTTAATAATATCTTGATTTTGCTAGTCAACGAAGATCACTAAAGATATGTTGTTCTATGCATGTTTCTTTAACCTTATTGCATATGTGTATGTGTGTGTGTGTGTGTGTGTGTGTGTGTGTGTGTGTGTGTGTGTGTGTGTGTCTATGTATGAGTGTTCCTCAGGCCACTCTCAATCTCAGCATTGCGATATTTGTAAGCATGACTCAGATTAATCCAGCACCAGTAGGACCATGGAAGGTAAATGTGTAGAACTCTGTTAATTCGAATGCACTGAATGAAAAACAGACTTTACATTTTTTCATCATCTGTTCCACATGTCCAGATCACAGTTTATGACCAGGAGAACTTCCAGGGCAAACACATGGACTTCACTTCTTCCTGCAAGAACATCATGGAGTGTGGAATTGACAACGTACGCTCAGTGAAGGTGGAGTGTGGAGCGTAAGTCTCAGTCGTGTTACCCTGGCTGAGTGGAAAATAAAAGATATTGCTTTATAATAAGGCTATAATTTTAGTGATTTCTGAAGTTCTTGAGTATGTGTGTGATTGAGCAGCTGGGTAGGTTATGAGCACTCCACTTACTGTGGGCAACAGTTCATCCTGGAGAGAGGAGACTACCCTCGCTGGGAAGCATGGAGTGGCAGCAATGCCTACCATATTGAGAGACTGATGTCTTTCCGCCCAATCTGCTGTGCTGTGAGATTTCCCATTTCTATAAAAAAAAAAAACTGATTTATTGTTTATCATACATGTTATTAGTTCCATAGTGTGTATGTAAGTAGAATGCCACACTACATGTGTTGAATTGCATGCACAAAAAACACAAACATCTATGCTGATATTTGCAGAACCATAAGGAGTCAAAGATCCTAGTCTTTGAGCGGGAGAATTTCATTGGCCGCCAATGGGAGATGAATGATGACTATCCCTCTCTGCAGGCCATGGGCTGGCCCAATAACGAGATTGGAGCCATGCAGGTCCAAAGCGGAGCGTATGTATTATTCTCTTTTATTCTGTCTTATTCACTGGTTTTCTCTTTCACTATATCCTATTTTATATAAAATAATCGACACATTAAAGTGCAAATGTTTTATAACAAAAACAAATAATGGCATTTACAGCAATATAATCGCTGTAAGAAAATTTGTATGGTTGAATGTTTTATTTTTAGCACAAATAAATGGTAAAATACTACATGTTAAGCTAGTATTTGTGGGGGAAAAAGCACAATATCTTTACAAAGTCTGTTACAAATGTAAGTTATTATGTAATAACTATATCAATTCTCTCTGATATCAGTTATTGGTTTCTTTTAGTTGTAATGATATTAAATATACTTAAATATTTATTTATCATTCACATAATTAATATTTTCTGTTTTAATATTCTCTTTTAAAAATAACTTCTAATTTGGACCTAGTTTGATCTATTCCGGGAAAACCCGTCTGTCTTTAGTTCGGGAATCAGAAAATCAGCATACCAATCTACCTCACTGTTCTCATCTTATTTCAGCTGGGTTTGCTACCAGTATCCTGGCTACCGTGGCTACCAATATATCTTGGAATCTGATCGCCATGGAGGCGAGTATAAACACTATAGGGAGTGGGGATCCCATGCTCAAACCTTTCAGATTCAATCCCTTCGCCGAGTCCAGCAGTGAGGATTGCAGTTTTCCAAGCCCTTTTGCCCCCTCCCATGTCCACAACCTCTTAACTTAAGCTCATCTTCCCCTCCGTCTCATATTCATCTACTACCTTCTCTTTTCCTCTGCCCTTCCATTCCTGCTGAGACCAACATGATATGGCACAGGCTTGAAATCTGGTGCTACATGCAAAATTGATAAGAATGGTTTATATTTTTTTTCAATCACTATTGCCATTAAAAAAAGAGATGGCAGTGACAGATCACCAGTATGCAGAAGCTGTGAATGAATTGTCACAATGTGATCAGTGCTAAAGTGATCAATAAAAGCTTAAAGATATCATACACTGACTATGTTTGTACTCACTCCAAAAGGGTGAAATGAACTGACCTGAAGATTGCTTAATAAGATTTGTTATATTTGATAAAAAATGTAAACTGGATTTAAAAAATTAAAAAATCTGTAAAATAGCTAATGAATTTTTAAGCATAAGAATTTTGATATTCTTAAATGTAAAATAATGGCATAATGAAAATTTTTAAATATACCAATAAAACCCATTCTCATCTTTATCATCATCGTCATCAGCATCACATTATTATCATTATCACTATCACTGCTGATGCATTACAAATAATGCATTAATTGTTGCAGTACTTGAAAATGTTTGTAAAATACATTCAGATACAAATAAAAAAACTGTGGTTTTGTTTAATAAATGTATCTTTAGATAAAATTGCTAGTCTGCTAAAAAAAAACCCAGCTTCACCTGAAGTACAGAAACAGGCCCAGGGGGGTCCACAATCTTCATCAGTTTGTCCCACAATGGGGAATATTATTTAAACTGAAATGTACAAATTGGTCAGTATTTTTGTTTATATTAAAGAAAATGCCTGGGGTTTAGCAACTTGAGCATCTAGGGCTGTATATTTCCAGCCGCTTAATCATATAAAATAGTTAAATTGTTCAGCGTGAACTGTTTACGTTGTCTTCGATGTGTAAACACTGATGTGCTAGTTTAGGAACACGTACAACACATGTTTACTAAAACAACCTTAGTATAATGAAAAATGAATAAAGATGCAGTTTGTAATAAACAATTTGAGTCACTACAATAAAAGAAAAAGACAGTGAAATGACAGTGGGGGGAAAAAAAACAACAGCTCGAGCGCCACTTAGTGGCACAACAATAAGGCTGTAGCAAAGAGACCCGGAAGTAAGAAGATGACGTCATTGAATGCGCGTACGCTACGACGCTACGGTGTTTCGACCCACCGACGTGAGGTTTAGACTTGGTTTATTTGAGTTTGATTTATTTGCTTGTTTTTTATTTCATAAGCCGGGAAAAAAAGTATAGAGCAGAATAATGGCTGCTGTGTTGTTGATAATAACAGCTGCATTTGCCGGATATATACTTCTTTATTACAACATGTGTAGAGGATCCAGGTGCAGAAGTACAGCAATGTTAAAAGGAAAGACTGCTGTAGTCACTGGTGAGTTATAAACTGACTGCTTTCACTATTTACACTAATGCTGTTTACTGTTTACTCCTGCAACATATCCTAATGGACTGTAATTCTGGATGCAAACTGTAGATATTTGCATACCTCAGTAAGCATGTCTTGATGAACTTCTCTCTTCTCCAGGTGCCAACACTGGCATTGGAAAGGAAACTGCCCTGGATTTAGCCAAACGAGGGGCCAGGGTTATTCTTGCCTGCCGAAGCCAGGAAAAAGGCGAGGCGGCTGCTTTTGACATCCGAAGGGTAAAAGTCATTACCTTGTGTCTTGTGCTTTTAGTAGTGTGATGTGCAATGCAGTTTAGTTTATAGTTGATTCTGTGTTTTTGTAGGAAAGTGGAAACCCAGCTGTTCTGTTCATGCATCTGGATTTGGCCAGTCTTAAGTCCGTGCGTGATTTTGCTGAGACATTACTCAAGACTGAGCCCAGACTGGACCTGCTCGTCAACAATGCAGGTGACCTTTAGTAACCCTGTCGGTTATGGGGATGCCAAAGGGGATCCAAACACTGGCTAGACCTACAGCTAGGTTGAATCGTACATGCCGATTAATCAACCGATAGTTTTTAAAAATTGATACTGAAATAATAAACAAAAATAAACAAAACACTCCATGTAAAATAGTACTGAACCTAATTGCAAAAATCAGGCTGCTATAAATGGACATTCTGTGCAACCCAGATGAGGATGGGTTCCCTCTTGAGTCTGGTTCCTCTCATGGTTTCTTCCCTATACCATCTCGGGGAGTTTTTCCTTGCCACAGTCGCCACCGGCTTGCTCATCAGGGACAAACTTGCACTTATAAAGAACATATTCACTTTTAATCACCACATTATCTGTGTAAAGCTGCTTTGAGACAATGTTTATTGTTAAAAGAGCTAAACAGATAAAAATGAATTGAATTGAATTGAAAAATCAAAACATTTTCAAGTACTGAATTACGAAAATGTGCAAAATGAAATAAACTTGACTATATTAATAATATTAATAAATATAGCTATATAAAACTAAATGATACATTATGATGAACAAATATATTATATACTCTCTGTATACCGTGCTCTCCTGTGCAGTTTAGTGTAAAAACAAACAGAACATCCCGTTAGTAATTCGCTTCTAGATACCGCTCTAGAATAAAATGATCGGTATGAACTTTTTGCCAACAGTTCCAGCAATCAATTATCGGTGGCAATTAATCTGCAAAACTGATGAATCAGTCGACCTCTACTTTGCGCTGGGTGCTCACAGCTCCAGGATCCATGGTTTGATCGTGAGCTCTGGATTACAGTTTGCCTGTTTTTTTCATTGTTGATGTTCGTTTCCTCCCACTAAATTGCCCCTAAGTATTGTTTGTGTGTGTGTGTGTGTGTGTGTGTGTGTGTGTGTGTGTGTGTGTGTGTGTGTGTGCATGGTAACCTTCAATGAATTGGGCTTTTCTTTTCACTATATTGCTCTTAGTTATTCGTGTGTGTCTTTGTGTGTTCATGGTAAACTGTTATGGACTGGGGTTTGCCTCACAATTGGCAACAAAACTGACAAGACTCTGATCAGGATAAAGCAGTTACTACTGATTCTCTCTCTGCAACTTCATATCATTGGAAAACATTATATCGTTCATTTGGAAAATATAATTTTGTTGTATGAGCAAAGTAATGTCTTTCTTGGCTTGTGTAATTTAATATATTTTTTTTACATTTTTTTATTCGAAGGACTGATGGTAGCAGGCAGAACTGAAGATGGCTTTGGCATGGTGTTTGGGGTGAATCACCTGGGTCACTTTCTTCTCACTTTGCTTCTGCTGGATCTGCTGAAGTCATCTGGGCAAAGTCGAATCGTCAATGTGTCCTCAGGGCTGCATCGCCTGGGCTCTGTGGACTTCAGCACTCTCAGCACACACAAGGATTTGGTGACAGGACAGTCACTGTGGCACTGCTTCATGGCCTACTGCCATAGCAAACTCTGTAATGTGCTGTTTACCCGAGAACTGGCCAACCGTCTAGAGGGGAGCACTGTGACCTGCTATAGCCTGCATCCTGGTGAGTGATCAAATCAGTTATAACATTCTCTTTTTTTTTGTGGTTGTATATTTCAGTGTTAGCATTTAATTATTTATATGAAAATATGATAATCAGGTCCGTGTCTTGTTTTCTGGTGCAAAATAAAGATGGGCTATTGTTCTTCTCATCACTAACCAGTTGCAGATGTTTCAAAACTAGTTATTTTAGTTAATTTGCAGGTTTGTTCACCCCAAATTTTTTTTTAAAGATTTTTGGGAAAATATATTATTTTTGAATTGTTTCGCACATTACCCGAAGTGTTCGCTTGCTTATTTATTTATTTATTGTTTGTTTGTTACATTTATGGTCATTGCTTGGTAGTGTATCTGGGAGTAGTTGTGCGAATTAGCTCATTCTCAGTTACTGTTATCTATTCTTGGGTAGGTTTATTAAAAATGGAGGTCAGATTCATTGATGGAGATAATGGTAGATAATGGACTTATAATTAAATGTTCATTAAAATCCAAAGCACCACCAAACAACCACTGCTGGGCCCTTGGGCAAGGCCCTTAACCCTCAACTGCTGAAGTTGTATAATTGAAAATTGTAAGTCTTCTGGGTTCTCTGGTGTCATCCCATCTTAAAACATGTCAGTAGATGGATTGACGACTTTACATTACCCCTTGCTGTGAATGTGTGTGTGTGTGTGTGTGTGTGTGTGTGTGTTTTTGTATGCAGTGGCGGCTCGTGCATTTGGTACCTGGGCCTTCAGTGGGGACTTACCTGACTGAATCCACCTCTTAATACCACCACTATTACGTCGCAATTATAGAAACCATCAATACTATACAAAAACACGCAATATAACAATGTGTGGACTTACAGAGAGAGAGAGAGGCATATCACATATGGAGGGTACATACTAAAGCAAGAAACCCAGTTAAGACAACTCCAAACCTCTACACTACAAACGCATTTGTGCCACCTACATCATCTGGAGCAGTTCAGAATCAATATTTGTCTAATAACATGACAAAAACATAAAGATTTAAATAAAATACAACCTACTCACCGGAGATGCGGATGTATTATGTGTGCAGCTCGCTACAGACGTGAACTTGGCTGTACCAGTTTCCTTCTGATCAACCAATCAGAGGATGGAAAAATACAGACGCTATTCTGGGCCAGCTAGCTGCCCTGTGAGGCGAATATAAAATCTGATTGGTTAAAGAAACAGAGCTATTTCTTAAGGAGACTATGGTAAAAGGGCCAGCAGTACAGACTTTAAAGGCCCTGTGCAGATTAGACTGACATGGCAGCACATAGAGGCGGAAATCTGATTTGAGAAAAAAATCTAACATACACATACTGGAAGCAGTGCAGCCAAGAGAAAATGCTACAAAATGAAGAGAATAAACTATTGGGAATAAATTAATACAATTTTATGGAACAAATATTAGAATTTAGGTTGTAAATGTAGGTCAGCGCTTCTGATAGTGTTTAGGCCAGCAGAGAACGCTTTGCTGGCCCTGACCGCCCGCCACTGTGTGTATGTCTGCCCATAGTGGTCTTTAAAAGATTTGGACTTTGTTCAGAATATATATTCCAGGCTACCTTGATTCACAAAAAAATGCATAAACTGTTTTGGTGATCAGGAAATAATAATAATAAAAAAAAATGTTAATAATGGAAAATAACTGCAACACAAAAAAACCTCACAACCTGAGCCAAAGGTATTTTATATTTCTGGCATGCTTTTGAGTGAGATTTGTCATGTAATCAAATGTTAAGTCCACTTATGAGGTGTTCAGCTTCAGGTTCACCACAAATATTCTCTCCATGTGTCTTTCCTTTTAGGAGTAGTAGCTACAGAATTGGGCCGCAATCTGAATTTTTGGATGAAGTTGCCGCATCTAATCTTTTCCAAGCTTTTCTGTCTGACTCCAGAAGGTGGAGCTCAGACCACTCTGCACTGTGCTCTCCAAGAGGGCTTGGAGCCTCTGAGTGGCCGATACTTCTCCTCTTGTGCCCTACACAAAGTCAGTAACATGGCTCGAGACGATGGTCTGGCCAAAAAGCTGTGGGAAGTAAGCGAGAGGATGTGCGGCCTGTCTTGAGAGAGAGGTATGAGGGTCAAAGAAGGACTTCAGGAGAGAAAAACGACACCAAATTCCTTGCTAATAACAGTTTACTTAATAAGCGCCGGGTGCCTAGTGACAATGTGGCGATGTTGGATTACAATGTCCTTTTGATATTAAACTGACTGTGTTTAGTTTAAGCAAGTGAGTCTGAGTTAAAGCTTATCACTCTTAAATTCCAGTTATTATAGTGTAAAATATTCCTGCTATTGCAATATCTTGTAATCTGTGACTAAAA
The DNA here is from genome assembly GCF_946808225.1 of Silurus aristotelis. NCBI lineage: Eukaryota > Metazoa > Chordata > Actinopteri > Siluriformes > Siluridae > Silurus > Silurus aristotelis. The sequence continues at coordinate 10,415,497 of NC_139581.1, read as the reverse complement.
GAAATTCTTAATATTGCTACTTATCATATTGTAGAATATATTAACTTTCTTTAAAAATAAACATTAATGATGAACAGTTACTAGCATGATAAAGCTGTGCCAGGATATGTGCACTATATAAACAAAAGACTGGCCACCTGACTATATGATTCATATTTGCTTTTTAAACATTCCGTCTCACATTTAGAGGTGTTGCAGTTATAATACTTTTCACTCTTCTGGGAAGATGTTCCACTAGAAACTAGAGTGTGGTTTTGGAGACTGTTCTCATTCGGCCACATGAACATTAATAAAGTCAGTTACTGATGTAGTGGCATTGTCATGCTAGAACAAGTTTAAGTTTCCTAGTTCAGCTAACAGAGAATTTTTGTGCTACTGGATTCAGAGACATCATATACATATTTGGGGAGAAACCACATATGGTATGTGTATAGTCAGTTACAGTACATGTAAAAGTCGAAGTCAGATGTCCCAATGCTTTTTTTCATATTGTATGTACATACTATATATATGTATTAGGGCTGTCAAAATTAACACATTAATAACACGTTAACGCAAATTCATTTTTAACGGCACTAAGTTAATTAATGCATAAATGAGTAGATTAACGCAGCATGCAGTTCTGTTTGATTATTTTTTATTAAAAATTTAAATGAATAAATATAAAAGAGGTGAAATTGAAACCTTTAACGCAACACACATTTATTAATGACATCCTTTCTATAAAAAAAAAATAAAAAAAATTCTTCACTGAAAAATAATTTGAAATCACTAAACATTTGTTTTTTTGATGCACCAAGTCTCAAATCAAGCACCAGAATCCGACATTATGCACAGATCCAGCAATTGTAACCCTCCCTTTGGAAACATAGCAAAAGTTTTGTTCGGTGTTCTGATGATTAACGTAATCATAAAACACCATAATTACTTTAAAACATTTACAAAAGAATTTTAACGAGCTGCCTGTTATCTGAAAATGTAAACTTGACAGACTTGTCTGTTTAAGCAACTGGCTCAGTGAAAAGAAAGGGAAGTAATGGGAACCTGGCATTTCTATGTTCTGTTTTCTTGTGTCTAATAGATATTAACAAGTTTTTTTTAAAAACATCTATGACCTATGAAACATGTCTAGTTTTCATGCTCTATATTGAGTCTGTCATGTTTGTCCATGCCCATGTTGATTAGAGTATTTAAAACTTGAAAAGCATTAATTTAAGGTACATTTAAACAGATGAAAATGTGCAAGATAAGTTGCGATCAATCATGAGTTAACTCATGACAATCATTTGATTAATAGAAATTAAATATCTTAATAGATTGACAGCCCTAATGTGCCCTAATATCTATCTATCTATCTATCTATCTATCTATCTATCTATCTATCTATCTATCTATCTATCTATCTATCTATCTATCTATCTGTCTGTCTGTCTGTCTGTCTGTCTGTCTGTCTGTCTGTCTGTCTGTCTGTCTGTCTGTCTGTCTGTCAACTTTAGGTTATCCAGTCAGTCAATGGCAGCAGCACAGTGCATCAAATCATGCAGATACATGTTTTATATTAATGTTTAAATATGATGACAACTTATAGTTGCATGGATGTAGATAAATAAGCTAATTTGAGTATTTCAGAAAATGATGTCACAGAGATAATTTTTCTCTATTCCTATGTTTGAATTGAAAATGACCTAAAGCTGAAACTGTATGTACATAATAATTGTATGTATTTTGTACTGCTGCCGTGTTGGTGGCTGGCTGGATAACTGCATAAATGTGCAGGTGTAAATTTGTTCCTATTAAAGACACCCGTAAGTGTCTAATCAGTTAATTATTAAAGTAAATACAGCTCAGTGAAACAAATATTTATTACTATATCATTTCATGTATCAAAATATTTGTTTTATGTCTACATATATTATATTTATATTATAGATATATATGATATATATCTATTATATTTCTCACAGTATTCCTATTCCAATCAATGGCAGATGCATTGTACTGGGAGATTGCTGGTGCTGTATCTGTTTAGTAATTTCCCACTAGGTGGCAGTAGCGTGCCACCGAAACTCCCATTCTTTATAAGCATAAGCGTGAGGGCAACATAACCCTAACTAAAAAGACATCTGTCAAGATGACAACCATCGGGATACAAAATCACATTGAGAACCCAAAATCATTTCCTGTAATGTTAGAAGTGTGTTTAGCGCTACATCAGTTATTATTGTAATACGTTTTCATGACTTCATCTGCTGTCCTACCTTCCTTTACTGAGAGGACACCATGACTAGACCTTAGTCTTTTAAGTCTAAAAAAAACATTTTAAGCACTTATGTAGACATACAAGGTGTGTCGTAATGATTAGCTTTTATTAGGCATTACGCCCAGGTGTTCATAGTGTGATGGAGATCGTTAGAGATGGAGAGAGACAAGACTCAAGGTTGCCTGGAGGTCGATAAGAGTGAAGGTGTATGGAGTGAAAGGCATTTCTCATGCTTGTGCTTGTTGTATGAATAGGCTTTTGTTTATAGAAGGCAATTTCTAACTTATTTTGACATGCACAATTGACTGATCCTGTACACTCTTTTGACACTTTGGCCCTTCACAGCATATGCAGAGAGACAGAGAGTGCTGGAAGACAAGCCTTGAGAATCTAGATATAAATGTTTATAATTGGGGTGGGTTATATGCTTAAAATTGTCTACAGAGTATTTTGTGTAATACATGAAGTGCATAATGATTTTTATGTTTACAAACAAATTGCCAGCAGTACATAGTGTGTGTGTGTGTGTGTGTGTGTGTGTGTGTGTGTATATATATATATATATATATATATATATATATATATATATATATATATATATATATATATATATATATATATATATATATAATTTTATAGTTTTCATATTACTAATAAATAAATTAATAGATAAAAAAATAAAATAACTTGTAAAAGTATCCTTATTTTGTACACATTTCTCAGTCATGGGAAAATTACAAAAGAGATACATTTTCCCAGACATTTAATTGATAATTCTGTATTTTCTCTGGTAAGATTAAGTACTATTACTAATTACTAATACTAAAAAGTGTGGTGCAGTTAGAATGTGTGCACATACACCCAATATGAGAAAAGATAATATATTGTCTTGAGAAAGGAAAATGCAAACTATAAAAATTTTATAATATTTTAACAATATCCTAAAATACACTGTTTGACCCCTGATATGTTTGAGTGAAGTAGCATTTAGGAATCCTGATGCTCTCAGTGCCTGCTACTATCACTAAACTCAAATCTTTCTACATTATTTTGTCTGTAGGATATGCAGATTTTTCACTGCATACATTGCAAAATATAATAAAAATACAATGATGTATTTTCTTATTATCTGTTGTTTAATGATATATATATATATATATATATATATATATATATATATATATATATATATATATATATATATAAAATAATTTTTTTTTCTTTTAGCTAGAAAGCAAGGTTGGTTACCAACTTCAGCCCAGCACAAACAGCTGAAATGTATGTTTAAAATGATGTTAATGTCTCAAAAAGTGTATTATACTACTTTCTTCAGAAGTATGCTGTATGAGAAGCTTGCATGGCAAGTCCACTGTTTGGTCAGATCTCTAGTTGTGACACATCGATGAGCGATGCCAGGTGTTTGCCTTGGATCCACTCCCGAGCTCATGGGCACAGTACTTAACCACTGGATTAGTGCATCAATTAGCAATCGCTGCATGGAAGAGCCCTGATTGATCGTGAACGCTGATGGTCGGGTGAGTTTGAGACAAGCTGGAACTTGTGTTTGTGCAAAACAACCGTGCGTGCTTCTGTGTACACACAGTGTCTTGTGTTAGATCTACTCTAGAAACTTGTCCCAGACACTACAACTGAATACCTTAAGAGAACCATAATGGCTAAGATTTTTCTTTATTATTCTTATTTCCAGCACAAAAACAGCTACACAAATAGAGAAGAGTTTGAAAGAAAAGAAATACTAAAACAGCCTCATACACAATTTGACTTGTGGTATATTAGGTGGTATTATGACATTTGTTATGACAAGTACACATTGTGTGTGTGTGTGCAGGGTGGAACAGTAGCTGAGTCTCAGTCGAGTCTCAGGATTTCTGATGTTTTCTCTTGTCTTTGTGTGGGTTTCTTTCAAGCTGTCAGGTTTCCCTAAAAACATGTGCCTAAAAACATGCTTGGTAAGTGAATTGATGATGATGAACTGGATAAGTGTGTGAAGATGTGTGAATGATGCCCTGTCTTCTCCAGGATGTACTCCAGCCTCACACTCATATTTAATGTACCGCTCATGAATTATGATTATAGATTTGAAAGAAGCTTTTGATAAATACAGTCTTTTTATTACATGTTGGGATGTTGGCCGAATAAAATTCTTTAAGAGTTTTCTAAGAATTTTAGTTTACAAGGCCATTAAGTACTCTCCATTGTTGTGTAGGATATAGTCACCCTATCTTCATGGATAAACATCAAATGACTTGCCTGGAGGTGTGTAGCAGGTGTTGAAGGTCTAATGCTCAGGATGTAATGTCTCTCAAGGTGCAGCAACACTTTAGGTGTGATGTAGTATACTAGGTGGAGCTGCTGATTATCTGTGCACTGTATGTGGGTGTATGATGACAGTATGAATCATTCAGATCCCGAACATTTCTGCCTCTCTTTTTCATGGCACGCCTCATGGAAAATGCCAGTTGAAGTCGGTAAATAGAAGGATCCTTTGGGTCATGTTATTTCCACAGGTGCAATTAGCATCCCCATCTGCTAATCTGTGATTAATAATGTTTACAAATACACTAGAGCACTCCAGAGAGCAACTCTCACCTTTCTTAGTCTTTGCTCTGCTTCTCTCTCTCTCTCTCTCTCTCTCTCTCTCTCTCTCTCTCTCTCTCTCTCTCTCTCTCTCTCTCTCTTCCCCTCTCCCTGCGAATGGACACTCGGCTGATTTCTCCAATGTTTTGGTATTTATTGAAAGGGAGAGTCCAGATAAACACATTTTTACAGCAAGGGGATGTTACTGGAGTGCTTCATGTGGGTTCTGCTTTCTGGATGGTACGGAGAGACTAAGTGATTGATGATGTTGGCACATTCCATGTTTGTGAGAAGGTGCTGGAATTATGCAGGGTCATTCTGTTACCCCTTTCTGTTGCTCACAGTTGGGTTTCTTTCTCTATCACCCTTTCCATTTTGCAGTGCCAGGTTTGTCAGTGTACAAGTTTGCAGTTGTGTCATAGTGGCAGATTAATTGTTTGGGGGAAAACTGGCCTCTGAGAATGAGAGTACGACTGAGACTCTGTGAATGTACTTATACTGTAACACCACAACTCCACTGCAGTTCTTGGATAACAAACAGAGTTAAGATGAAACCTGTTAATGATTGGATATGCAACAAAGTAGAAGTATGGATGGAATATTTGGACTTTATAACTATTTTTGCAATTTGTTTATGCCTGATTAATATACAAATACATGTGTGATCTTGCACACTACATAGAGTTTAGCATGTCCTTGTGCACCCTATACTACATAGCAATATATGTCCCATTTAACACAATTTGTGATTCTAAAAGGAAAAAATGAGCCAATGAGTCAAGAATCCAAAATCAGAAAATCTACAGATGGAGGATTTTATGTTAATAATGAAAATTAAGGATGGATTGTTTATAGCTGTCATGTGTGATAACAGGAGAAAACTAATGTGGAGGAAGTATTAAAGGATAAAATGTAATTCTTTAATATTAAAAGAAAAGAGTTAGAAAAACATTGTGGTTTAAGAGCTGTTAAATTCATGGGGTAAGAGTAATGCTGTTTCACGTTAGGCCTTGTAACACAACTCCGTTGTTGCTACATCACCAGAGTCAGTCATGTTTTTTCTTTACTGTACATTTGTGCCTATCTACTGTCCTACCTTAGTGATTCCACTTATAGGCCATGAACAGCAGTGTTTGTTATTGGCACCATTTACAATGTGTTTATAATGTGCTCATATTACAATAAAGATTAAAACGCAGTGAATCGTCCGTTTAACACTTTGTATGATCCGAATCTGCCTCACCTGCTTAAAATGTTTTGTATCTGTGTGTTTTGCAAAAGGCCTCACGTGTTTCGTTGATTATGTGCTGTCTTTAATTACACGCCTCCTCTGTGTTTGTCTAGAAACAGTCTTATACCCAGAACAGCCAATTTATGTTAGTTGTCTAAAAAAAAACAACAACAACAAAATCTTGATAAACATACATTCAGTCACACTATTTAGGTAAATGAGCCCATTTTGCATGTCTGGCAATTTAGTGTAATTTTACAAGGAAGCGTAGCTTGCTGTGCAGTGTGCTGCTGCGTTGAGTCGTGCAGGAAAAGCTGTCATTTAGACAGGAGCTGCAGCATCCGGCAATTGTTTTACTAATTGCCAATTAGCTACCTTGAAATAAAGTGCCATCTTTTGTTGTATTTTAGTGATTTGCTGGCTAACCAGTCATTACCGATGTGTTCTGGATGTTTACAAAAACATTAACAGTGTCACAGGGGAGTGATTGTGTTTAAAAAAAACAACAAAAAAAAAGCACTGTCCCTGGAGGTCCCAGTTAAACCAGGGGAGGAGAATAGTGCGTATTATATCATTTTTCTCTGAGGTGCATTCCAGTTTGCAGCCAAATAGGAAAAGGGGCGAGGGGTAAGTGTGTGTTTCTGATCAGTTTAATCAACACTACAGAATGTATTTACCAAATGCACATATTTCTGTTTAGAATGTCTTGCTTTTTTGTATTATCATTGTTGTTATCTATTTTACACTACGAAAGCATGATCTGAATTGGTTAGAAAGGAACGCTGAAACCTATAGGGCTTTTTGTTTAAAACTGCTTAAGACTTTTTAAATGTAGTTAGTAATAAAATAAGTTGCAATTACTACTATGATGCATAAATAGCTGTTTGTGAAAAACTGAAGTAGACCTCCAAACAAAACATACATTTTCTTTTTGTACACTCATATGAGACATGATTGCCTTTTCAATTACACGCGACTAAGGTCAAAGATTGAACAAGGTGCCTCTTTGACAGCTCAAGGTTTGTGTTTGTGTTTTGTGCAAAATCCTTTTGTAAATTGGTGAAAGACTACATAGAAAGCTCGATTATTGATTATGCCCTGGTTAAACCTGGGGGTAAGATGAAGAATAGATGGATTAAAGGCAGACATTGTGTTGCATTAGGCCTTTATTTACACCACAAAAAATGAGCTGTTTTATTTTTTTAGAGGATGTATGTCTTTGCATTTGTGCCTTCTTCAGTATACATAAGGCCTTGATGAACAAACATCAACAAGACTCGGGCGCTGGAGCTTCGGCAGCGGCGCTTTTGTGCTCTTTTCTCCAGGGGGCTAAATCTGTTAATTAATGAGAATGGTTAACTAACTCCTCTTGGCTCTGACAGTCGCAAGAGCATGCCAAAGCAACGGCACAGACAGATGTGTGAGGCAGTCGGATGGAAAACAAAATCGACACCGGGGCTGCTCCTGCACTGCAAAATGTGCAGTAAGTCATGTCTGTTAAACTTATCATGCCACTCCGTGTCTTCCCTTTAATTTGCTGTTAATCAGCTGTAATTGTGGCAGCTGCCGTGCTCTCACTCTCTGGGTCAGTGTGTCTCGCTGTGCCCACTCAGCCACAAGTACCTTTATTTATAGAATGAATGTGAATCAGCAGCGCTGCTTTTGTCAGTTCAAGTCATCAAAGTAGAAAATCCTTAAGCACATGTGAACATGGGATGCGAGGGGTGACCCAGCTGAGGCATATCCAGAGAGGCTGCATGGCCCATCTCATGTTGAGAGGAAAGCTTGAGCTCAGGTAGGGATTTAATTTGGTTTGTGTATTACTCTAGGCTCTTCAGCTGCCTGGAACTCGGAGCTGTGTGCTTGTTGGCAGGCCGTCACAGCTGAGCCTCTCGATCGTGACCCTAAACCTCAGCTAATACCAGAGAAATCCTGAGAGCTGCTCTTAGATCAAGAATTTAGATGATGTTGGTTTTAAGGTTTTGATCACAATGAGATCAGGTCAGCCCGACTTGATTGGATTCGGGATCCTTGTAGATATTTGTGTGTTTGTGTGCATACACTGTTGTTCACTTTTGAAAAGGGAATGGGTGATGGACAGCAGATTCGGTGCTAGTGTAAACATTATTTTTCTTTTTTTTTTCCTTTTTAATTTAGACAACAAACTAAACACTGACTCAACAAGTGCTCGAGTGGGAGTGCACTGCCACCCTTCTGGGCAGCTGTCTCTGCTTCAGAGCAGGCAGTAGAGTCGTTAATATTGACTGCTGGCCATTGATCAGCTCTATTGATCAGGATGGGCAGCGGGGCCAAGGGAAGGAAAGGCCCACTGATCCTCATTGCAGCAATTGTTTAGGGTCACTGACAAATCCAATTGCCTATCAGGGAGCGATCATGGGAACAAACGGCTGATGTCGATGCTAGGGTCGTGCCCTGTGGTAGCTGTCACTCAGCATTACTCCTGATTTGGGTTTGTGTGTATGTGTTCGGATGTGAGCAGGGTGATGCCAGGGGATGGAGTGCTGCTTTTTTTCCACAATACAGTATACAGTTCAAATCAGCTTTATTAGTATAGCACATTCAACCACAGTTGGCGGGCACACAGCAATCTATATGAATATGTAGCTAGCTAGCTGGCTAGATCATTTTATTAATCCTAGAGGGATCCAATCTAATTTAAAATAGTTGATTTAAATAAATTATTACATATTTTTAATTTAATACATTTATTACATTGTTTTCAACTGTTATAAAGTCAAACTAAATGTTTGACCGGATGTTCATAGTTTATATGATAACAGCTGCAGTTCTTATGTTAAAGTTGAGTATAAAGTATCTTGTACTTCACTGGTTTTCCAAAGCTCACTGAGATTCCTGCTTTTGTGTTTGTTTTTACCTCACAAACAGGTGCACAACAGCAGAGCACTAAAAAAAAGAAGAAAGCCCTGCAAGGCAGTGCCTAAACACAGCTCAATCCCACACCAGTAATGTGGACTATGAAAGAAAGGAGCTTCATTGAGGCTGCTTTGCTTTGCCTGGCTGCTCAGGGTGACAGACACAACACCTGGCTGCTGGGGTTCCCAATCAAAAGTGTGACTCGGGGCACTTTGCTAACTAATTATGGAAAACAGGAGCAACCTCGCTTCATCCAGCTCCCCCCCTTTTTTCAACACCCCAGTGCCTCTTTTTTAGGGGGTGTGCCTTTGATAAGGCTTGCTCTCTTGTCAACAAGCGTGTATTTAATTAGTGTTGATTGTTGTTAGCGTGTTCAATAGTTATTAATTAGGCCTGGGAGGGGCCCTTCACTTGATTGCATGCCTGGAGCAGTGACATCTTGTGTTGTTTCTCACTCAGTCATTCCAAACTATAAATGTGAGGGGCATAAAAAGAAGAGGATTTGTGCGCGGTCTGAATTTTAACCCCAAAATGAGTTTTGTCATTAAATGGCGTCGGATAGTTTCCCATAGTGTTAAAAGTCTCAAGTACAATACCGTTTGACGAAATTGATTTGCAGTCATTTGCCGATGGCCCAATTTGGAACTTACCCCCTGTTCCCTTTAGCATGAGCGTCACAGCATGTCCATCTGTTTACTATTTATAAAGTGATCTTACCATCAACGTTATGGCTTTGCATAACACGCATCTGTATGAGTTTCACACCTAGACCCTCTGATTCAGTGAGCTGAGATGATCAGCCCAGGTGCACATATCTACAGAGGAAAGGATGAGTGTTGGAAGAAAATTATTTCTATATGTATGTATATTTTACAATATATGTAGCAGACCTGGCCTAAAAATATAATTTTCTGTCTGTGTGCGCCAGGAATTGTCTTGGGGTTCATTCTAAACTTCTGCTGTGGGGTGCATTTCCCGCTGTTCAGCTGAGCATATACTCTCATTCGAAGGCGGCACGAGCAGCTCTGCCTATTAAAATGTAAATTCCCTCTCTGTGCACCAGGCCCAGACTGTGGAACTCAGCGGGTGAAGAGAGACGTGTGTGTGTGTGTGTGTGTGTCTGTGATTGTGTGTGTGTGTGTCTGTGATTGTTGTGAACCTATTTTCTAGCATGGTTTATTTTAGGAAAGGCAAAATGTGACAGTATAAGATTCAAATTTAGAGTTTTCCCATATGTGCACTTTAATTAATGCAATATGAACTGGTATAAATGGGTTACATATTGACATTCGATGCAAATATTAACCACAGAATGTCGTTAAATACTAGGATATGATGTAGGGGTCATCAGTGGCATCTTTATTATTGCTGTCATGGCTATCATACTTATGGAAATTTTTTATATTATAATCAGAAAATCGTACTGAAACCTGATTAAAAATGTACTCTCTCTCACACACACACACACACACACACACACACACACACACACACACACACACACACACACACACACACACACACACACGATAGCACTTATTTTTACTACCAGTTAATTGTGCGTCTGGGTTTTCTAACTGAACAGTGACCGTGGGTATAAAAAAGTTGATATATAAATTCAACCTATTATTGTTAATATTATTCTTATTATTAATAAACTCAGATCAGACATATTTTATTTTTGTTTATTTGTGTGTGTGTGTGTGTGTGTGTGTGTGTGTGTATTGAATGTGTTTTTGTAATATTTGTACATAACTCTTTTATGAGCATCATGTGAAACGTAATGGTTTAGGAAACACATGAACTTGTTTTATTATCGTTTTATTTATTATACTTGTTAAGTTTTAATACTTACCTTACAATAATGATTCAAATTAGACATTCATAAGAACTGCATGAGCCTTTACTGAAAAAATATATCAGTAATAATTATAAAAGATGAAGGAGGCTGTATGTACTATTTTAATGTGCTTTTTAAAATGTGCTTTTAGTACTTGCACATAACGTTCCTTTTCATCCTGACAGTTTTGTAAATAATTTTAGATGTAAATGTTATGCAGTAGTGATTATTATTGTTTTGAGAACATGAAAATACGTTGTGCTGTCGATTTAGGGTTGCATATGAAGTAATACATAGTGAGTAATAGCAATGTAAGATTTATGCAAATTAATTAATGAATTATTAATTTAATTTAAAAGTCTGGAACTCTAGTATTTCAAAGCCATCAGAGTTACAAATCATTAATCTTAACCTATATAAATAATCATATATAGCCAATACATAATCACAATAAGGGTTTCTTTCATCTGTTTGTCACATCATTCAAATATTGTCATGTATGTCATATGTTTTGACCTGAGGTTTTAAACCTCCAGCACTTTTAAATGCGTTAAAGCAGCTCAGTAAAAGCATCCTTCAAAAAAATGTCTCAGTTGGGCTTCCAAAACACAATTCCTTTCTACAAAAAGCCACTAGGTGGAGCTGTGATCTTTTTGTACATGCTGTGTGTGTGTGTGTGTGTGTGTGTGTGTGTGTGTGTGTGTGTGTGTGTGTGTGTGTGTGTGTGTGTGTTTAAACCTGGGAGTGTATTTTCTTACACAGGTAGGTGATATGCTGTGTGCAATTGGACAAGCGTATTTCTGAGACCAAGTTGATAATTAGAAATAATAGAGCATATAGCAAAAGGTCCAACACAGATTTAATCGATTTCTCTTGTCGGGTTAATGTATGACTGGGATTTGTGGTGCAACTAAATCAAGAATCATTGTATTGGATTCAATGAAAAATATATTAAATGACTCTAAAGTCGAGGAGAACATGGGGTTTTATTAGCCGCTCATTGGTCAAGCTGTCTTTCCCTTTTTCTCAGCACATATTTTGGTACAGCAAGTATTTATATTTATGAGTTTTTGTGGATACTGTTGGTTCTTTAAAGCTGTTGTTTTTTAGCTCGGTTATTGACACTCTATCTGTATTTGATGCACTTATAATGCCCGGTTTCTCCTGAGCTTGATGTGGAATGATTGTTTTTAGCTCTGCGTGATTGCTGGTGTTGTGGCTGGTTTTTACTGCTAAAGATTCTGAAAAGATACTAGATATTAAAGAATGAATCAGGCAATATAAAGTAGATTAACTTTATAGTGTTTTTTCCACCAGTAAATAAACTTAAACCAGAAAATTTAACTGCCTCTGGACACCAATTCAATCTACTAAAGCTAACCGTTTAACTGTCCTACATGCATAAGTCTTTATTGAGAAATGGCTGGAATAATGTATGAGCCCTTTGAAATGAATCGCTGTCAATTGTTTCAGAATAATTGCCATTGATTTGGCAGTTAGAGTCTGATTTAGTCAAGGCCTTTTAAAGTCACTAAGAGTAAAAGTCTGGCTTTAAGTGTTGCCACTTTCTCTTTGACTTTGGTGGTAATTAACCTGTGAATATATTTTAGTTTTAATAAAAAAGAATGAATTTGGCAGAGAAAGAGTGAGGAGTATGACTTTTTTTTCATGCAAATATTTTCAAGTATATCATTTGAAACCCAATCAACATACTGGATTTGATAATAATTCACTTGCATCAGGATTCATAATTGTCCATGGTCTAATGGTTTTTCTGCTTGATCCATGACCTTGAGCTGAAGATTGTCCAAGAGGACACACGTACCTTCAGCACATCAGAAATCAACACAGCAATTAATGGCACATTAGGTGCATGCAGGCTGTGCGTGGAGTCACCACAACCCCCCCCCCCCTCTTTTTTTTTCCTGATCTAATAAAAAACATGCAGAAACAATGTGCACTGAAATATAGAGAGATTTCATCTGGAAGAGACTGAAAAGTATTTTTTGATGTTTAAAATAGTCTTTGCTTTTGGTTTATTATTTCAGCATAATGATTCTCATTCATTAAACTGGTTTGTAATAATTTTAACAAGTCATTTACATTCTTGGATATCATAAGCGCCAAATTATGTTTTTTTTTAAATCATCCACTTGGAATGTGTGTCTTTTAAATACAGAGTTTAAATACACACTTTGCATTACTTATTTTGGAATGCATGTAAATAATAACTAAAATGAATACCTTGATCATTTAGAAGTGTAATATCATGAAGAAATATTGGTCATATAAAGCTATGAAAAGTATTTAAAAACGACTGTAGGAAGTCCTTGGGTTTTTAGATCAGAAAAAATAGAATTGAAACTTATTTCAATAGGTCATGAAACTATTTGAATACCTTCCTTGAAGAGAGAGTGGCTTTATGGGGCATCATGGCATCATGTCTACTGTCAATGTTCTATGTTTGACCTCTATAATGTGCATGGTGTATTGCTGGAAAAATATGAAAATATTTTTCAAATACTGTAAAAGATAACATCACAAAAAAAATCACACACACACACACAACCATGACGTGCAGTTAAATGTTTTTAACGTCTGGCCTGTGAAATAAAAATCAAATAAAGAAAAAAGAATGAGAATTATTGAGTAAAGTAAAAAAAAAAATACAATAAAGCTTAATAATAAAATTCAAAAGAACTGAATTTACATTCAACACACACATACATATATATATATATATATATATATATATATATATATATATATATATATATATATATATATATATATATATATATATATATATATATATGAGAGAGAGAGAGAGAGAGAGAGAGAGAGAGAGAGAGATGCACAAAATGTTCAGACTGTCTTAGCAATACAATTAATTGCTATACAATAGGGTTGGCCATGATGGCATATAGTATTTAGATGAAATGATATTTATGTATAATAAAATTAAAAGTAAATGTGGTGTGTGTGTGTGTGTGTGTGTGTGTGTGTGTGTGTGTGTGTGTGTGTGTGTGTGTGTGTGTGAGAGCACAAAAAAAGGGAATAGGATTAAATAGGTTTTCTAGTATTGACTAAGTAGAAAGTGAGGTTTGTTATAGTGGATGCAGGAGAGATAAAGGAGGTGTATGAGCCGAAAGTAATGAAAAGGTAATGAAGAAGAAATGAGTGGGGTAGCTAGTTAATAGATTTTTGTGTTAGTTACTACAGGGGGCAGATATTACAGTGTCTTTTAAAGACTTTAAATAGTCCATGAAATATAATGTCTTTTGGCTGTGTAGCAAAACAGCTGGCAAAGTTGGATAATTTATGGGATGAGACTTGAATTACCTAGTAACACAACACCAGGCAGTTGGAGTTAATTAATATTTAAAATAATTCTATTACTACATGGTATATATATCAACCCAAGCACTAGATACTCTTAGGCGAGAAGTTTTAAGTCTTTTTAACTGCAAAGCAAATTCCATGGAGCCCTTTGGCACAGATTTACTTTATGAACTTAATCCCAGGAAAACGATTAATATGTTAGACTTCTGATTTCAATTTGTTAATTAATATTTTAGCATTTTATTACTGCAATACGTTAAATTTCAGGTGGATTTTTTTTTAAGGCAACTTGTTTGACTTAAGTCATAAAAATAAAGAATAAATTCATTATAATTAACTAGGCAAATTGGCTGTAAAGCATAAGAATGTAATAATAAATCTAGAATTTTTGAAGATGGTGTGTTTGATTATTATAACTTAAAAAAAAAAGGAAAGAAATCACACACACCTGGGTATGTTTCATAGACAATGAAATAGGAACTTTAGACTTTGGGAAAACAATGTTCTAAGTAGTTAAACAAATACAAATGTAAATGATGTTATTTGTTTTAAACTTCAGAGATGGACTGGCAGTTTATCTCTGACATTTTTTATGGGAATGATTTGCTCATTTTTATACTTTTCCCAGGTCCAGGTTTCCATACGTCAATCCTGCTGAAATGTAGAGCTTTACTTTAAACATGATGTATTTCCAAGACCACATTATTTTGAAGTCTAAGATCCTGCAATACTTCAGTTTACATTTTATTTTATTGAATGGCTTCACAATTAATGTGCAAATTGATGATGCGTTTGATTTAAAGTGCGCTGATCTGCCATTTGAAATGGGTTGCTTTATTTTTCGACAGGATGGAAGGAAATAACAGACACAACCACACTTTTATTAGAATGAGTAGGAAACTAAAATTCTGAACCCTTTTCAGGTTTAGAAAATCCCCCAAATAGCCCATTTTTATCTGTAAGAAATGGCTTGAGTGGAGTTGGATTGACTCAAAAATATATTTTAAGTAATAAGGTGTCATTTTAACAAATAACAGACTGGTCTGTTTGTTGGGAAAAGGGTTTTTGTTCTGTCTGAACTGGTAAAGCTTTTAAGAAAGTAAACATCCAAAACCAAAAAAAAAAAAAGATGAGGCTGAGTAGCTATTTTAAGGCCCTTTGAACCAAGAGGTCAATTACTGTTGTTTTGGGATCTTGTTGAATAACGGACAGCAAATACTGTTGTTATTGCTGATTGAAAAGCTACAAAGACTCTCATAACCGTGGAGAAAAAAGAATGAAATACGAAATGAGATACGAAAATCGCATCTTTATTCGAACAAGCCTGTGATATACTCAAGTGTAACAAACTTTAGCTATACATTTCTGCCTGACCTTGAAGTCTTACTGGACTTAATGGATCTATAGTTGTGTGAGATAGAAAGTACATCAAATAATAAAATATGATAAAATAAAATTCATCTGGTCCTTATCAGGTCTTTAAAATTAGATAAATACAACATCAGGCCACCAACACCACACGACAAATTGCATGCCATTTATTTATTTTTGTAAAAATCAAGACAAAATGGAAAAACCATGTGTAAAAATCTAAGTACACCCTTAATTCATTCATAGGAATTAATTGGCAGCCAGGTGCTGCTAATCAAATGCCCACGATAAATTGATCTTTAGCAAGTGTTATAACCTGTATAAAAAGCCGAAGTTTTAGCAGTTCGCTGGTCTGGAGCATTCAGGTGTGTGTTAGGACAATGCCAAAGAGAATTATCAGCATTGATCTCATAGAAGCAAATGTTCTGCCCATCAATCTACGAATGGTTATAAGGCAATTTCCAAACAATTTAAAGCCCATTATTATTCACAAGTGGAAAACATTCAAGACAGAGTGGAAGTCTAAGTAAATTCAACTCGAGGTCAGACTGTGCAATGCTTAGAATAAATGTAAAAAACTTGAGTTCTTAGATTTTACAGGCATGTTAGCATGTTAAATTATATAGTTAATGACCGTACCATTAGAAAGAGACTGAACAAATTTGGTTAGTTGTGAAGGTTTGCCAGGAAAAAGGCTCTTATTTTTTATTTTTTTTTTTAAATAAAAAGAACATGATGGCAAGGCTTAGATTTGCAAAGTTGCATCTGAACCGACTATAAGACTTCTGGAACAATGTCCTTTGGAAAACTGAGACCAAAGTGGAGATGTTTGGCCACAATGAACAGCACAAAAACTGAGCACAGCATATCAGCACAAACACCTAATAACTGTCAGGCATAGTGGTTGAGGGGGGGATGATTTGGGCTTTTTTTGCAGCCACAGGACCTGGGCACCTTGGTTTTGCTACTTAATTCAAAATTGGGTTGATAATGCGTAAATTGGGAGAGGTGGTAGACTAGTGGTTTTTGGACTCAGGGGTTGTGGGTTTGAGTACTGGACATACCAGGCTGCCACTCTTGTGCCCTTGTGCAAGGCCCTAAATCGCCCATGGGTACTCAGTTGTGGAAATGGAGTTAAAGTACTCCGCCATGGAGGGTCCCAATCCTGGCTGCCAAAGGAGGAGGGTGGGCATTGGGGTAGCAACCCGACCCAATAAAAAAAAAAAATTCTATAGAAACGCAAAAAACAAACAAACAAACAAACAAACGGGTAAATCAGACCTGACAGGGAACGGGAATGTTGCATACAGATTCTTTTTCTGGATTTCTTCACTGGGACTGTCCAGACGGGGGAATAAAAAGAAATGCATCTGTATCACAAGGCAGTTTGACACACTTTGAGTAAAATTGTTATCTGCCTTCTTTCACATACTTGATCTCACAAATGTCCACAATTTTTATTGACCGGGGAGAGAGATTATGCTAGCAAATTTTGCTCTCTTGATTCCTCACCCCACTTATCTTTTTGGTTGAACAGGCAAGCTCAGCAAATGTAAAATCTCATTTAATTATAATTTGGAAATTTGTCAAAACTTTTCAAATAATATGTCTATATGTAGACTTCATAGCCAGTGGTATGCAAGTTAAGATTTAATGACGATATCTTTAATGTGGTTCATTTGAATTAAACAAATTTGTTTTTATATTTTTTATTTATTAGATAAAAATGATTATATATTTACAACTACCTTTGTTACCTGGACTAATAATGTTACTGCTAGATAGTTAAAAATGCCCTCATGTGTCCTGTAATATTATCTCTGATTATCAGCAAGTGCTGGTGTCGAGTTAATTAACCCTGCATTTGATATTCGTCACTCACAAAGTCTGAAAGTACATGGATATGATCGAGTTATGTTTTAGTTGAGTAAAATTGCATTCATTTGAGAGAAAGTGCTGTCTGAACCTGCTTACATGACATACACATTTTAACCATAACAACTTGTATGTTTATAGCCAAGCAGTGTAATTATTTCTACCCACCATTTTTGGGTAAGGGGGGAAAAAAAGCAAGCAAATTAATAAAATACTAACTCAGTGTCACTAGACATATTGCTGAGTTTCAACATTGCTTCAATTTGGGTTAATATATTTAAATGGCTTTTATTCCGTCCGTCCATTCATTCATTCATTCATTCATTCATTCATTCATCCTTCCATCAACCCATCCATTGGAGTGCAGTTTTTCCAGTGTAGTATATGACCGTGTATGATAGATTATGAAATGTACAGTTTTTATAAATGTTGTAAATTAGTTTCATGACTTTTGGGGCATTTAAAAATTTGTATAAAAAATACTTTCTGTACAAAATACACATGGATGTGTTTATCCTCATTTCTTTTATATAATAGTTCTACTGCCCTTTCCTTTGCATTTGGCTTCCAGCCACAAACTGAATTACATTGCTAATCATATAAAGGCTATTTTTTCCATCTACCGTTTTCCTCATGGCAAAAAAACGATCTTATATTTCAATTACAAAGCACAGGAAGACAAGCAAATAATCATTTCCATCTTAACAGCTAGCATTTAATATAAAGTTATTTTTTCCAGGTGCCAGCTAGTGTTTGTTTACTCACACCATTCATGCGAGTGTTCCCGGGAAACCACTGAAAATTTCTGGCATGTTATTTTCAAGAGTGTGGTTAACACCAGTTTGAGGTGAATTCTACAGAATGGCTCTCAGTAATGATCTAAAATTCTAGCCGGTCTCTTTTCCTTCCACTACATGTGACGCTCGAATCTCTCTACGGATTTCAGGCCTCGCTATAATCTCTGCTTTTCTCCTTTCCAACACGCAGACGTGCGCTTAAATAAAGGAGACGAGACTCTTGCTTTCTCGGCATGGTTAAAGACATTGTGATTTATTTGTACTTTAATTTAGATGTCCTCTGTTGTTTGCAGCTTGCAGAAGGTTACCTGCTGACAGTAATTTCGGTGGTTTGTGTGGAATCTGGTGGCTAATAGCGCTCTCGTTTACTCTGTGTTTATTTCCTACTTCCTCCTGTCGTATTGAGGCTAAACAGCGGTTTCTATTTACCCTGCCAATTTCGCTTGATGCTGCACGGTGTATTGAAATGAACTGGGCTGTTTTCTAATACCGTTGAAAGGCAGGGGCCGGAAGTGGCAGAGATAGATTGTAACAGGCAATTACGGCGGTCCAGCCTCTGATTAGAGAGCTGCCCGCTCGTCCAGTCAACCTGACTGCCGCCTCTTATCATGATGAGGCTGAGATTGGCCCGGACATTGTTTGATTGCTTTTAGACATATTTACTAAAACTAGCTCCTCTGCCAGTTTTACAGCCTCCTGCCTTACAACCTGCAAGACAAATTACATTATCTTTTTTCCCCCTATGTGTCTATGTTTGTTTGTTTTTTTACTTTTCCTTAAATAAATAAATCCTTCCTTCAGAAAATTAGTTAACGTACCTGTATGCAGTATTCATAAGGCTGCATACAACTTCATACTGCACAAAATGCTATAACTACACCTTTGTTAGCATAAAACATTGACTATTTCTGAATTATTTTACAATGTCAATGCAACTGATTTTATTGCTGTAGATTTAATTATTGTATACTATTCACACAAAGATAAAAAGAAATTTTGGGTCAGAGGAGATGTATGTAAATCTGCCATATTATCATCCTCATTAAAAATACAGAAATCCTCAAAAAAGATACAAAAAAAAAAACCCATATAAAAATCTGTGTCATTAGCTTTTATTTTTAATTTTTTAATGGACAACTATGTCCACATTTATCTGGATAGATCTAAAAGCTGTTTTTTTTTATACTCCGTAAATGTAAATGTAAGGTTATACAAAGTGATGTTAATCTTTAACAACACTATCAACCTGGAAAGCAAATGAAAACAACTACAGTACAGAATAATCCACCATCTATTTTTGTGTTAAAAAGGTCACAAGTTTGCATAACATCACTAAAAATACATCATATTTGTATGCTATGTTTTCTCAGTCCACAATACAACGTAAAAACAGCATGTTTAAATTTATCCACTTGGGAGAATGTGTTTGGTTTGCATTATAGCTGTGCCATCTCACTGTTGATAGATGGCAAAACATAGAAAAATGTAAATAAAGACATAGTCACCCCGACCGAAAAAAGTGCCATGACGCCTATAACCTTTTGTCTAAAAATGTCTTTGTCCTTTGAGTCAGATTTTTTAAATTTGTCAAAATTTTAAAAAGCTAATTTTATGGCCACCGCTTGTTAGAAAAGCAATGCCACTTGTCATAAAGGGCTTATGTAGGTCTTTCTATAGGTACCTGCTAGTACTTTGAACACTACTATTGTTCTTAGTTGAGTGACCTAATATGTGACCTTGCAAACATGAATAAACAGTCATAGTGGACTGTTGTGGTGCTCAGAAAACTTTAATCAGGATCTCTCATACTGTCTGGATGCCAATAATACAGTGTGCTTTAGCACTTAGATTGTTGCAGTCATACCATTTGAGACTTATTTTTTGCGATGAGCTCTCCTTTATAAACTTGTACGCTTGAGGCTAAATCAGTTGAGAACGGTTGAAAGCGTAAAGAGCACAAAGGCAGTTCGTGTTGGAGACTGAGTTACAAAATCGAGGGCAAATGACTTTGAAATGGGAAATGTAATTTTGCTGTTGTTGCTTTTTAGCCTCCCTTTATCACATATTTGCTATACCCACAGTAGTTGTGCTGGTGGATATTATCTCATAGATATCATCCGCATAAAACAATACCTGACTGCAAGCAAGCCGCGGATTGCTCAAGCATGTCCATAATGAGAAGTCATATAGCTGATGACACGGAGACTTTTTTTCCCGAGTGAATGAAAGTGCAAACATGGTCATCACCATTAAGGAACATAGAGACAGATGATGTATCAACTGTGGACTGTTGTTCAAAGCCCACTGTCCACTCCTGGTGATAGTGCACCATGGTCAGCATGAATCAAATAGAGCTGTGCCTTGGAGTGCTGGTCCATTAACTACAATATCCATTCAAACCCTACTAAGGCGCTGTGCAGGACCGAGAAATAAACCCACCATAACCTTTATGACGTTCTCAATATGTTTATAGACTTTGAGCAAAGTATTCAGTGTGTACTGCATGTCTTTTTTTGATATGATACTCTGTTTAGACGTTAGTAGATACAAATAGTGACTTAGGAATTATGCAAAAACTTGGATATTAAATATGCAATTTACTGTACGTTTATTGTCTTTGTTTGAAATAAAAAAAAAATTCTAAAACCTTCTGTTTATTTCTAATAAATACAATTGGTATCCAAGATTATTAGTACAGTCTCAGGCGATTAGGCCTAAAAATGAAGAACTATTAAGTAAATGGATTAGTAGGTGCATTAGCAATTCACAACTATATTGTGCTAATTAATTGTACTGAATTCATGACTGATTATATGATTTTAGTATATTCTTAGATGATTAACAGTGTTCAGGACTTCAGGGTTCTAGCAACATGTATGCGCTAAATAATGAGGATATAATTAAAAATTATTTCAAATAAAGGAAATATTCCAGTATAAGAATTAAAAAGTATGCAGCATACTGGTTGACTTGGCTTCAGGAAGACAACCTAATTCAAATATTCAATACATCCATTATTTGGTTTTTGACAACCAATGAAATAAAGGTAAATAATGTACAATGTAGTCACAAACACCCCCCCCCCCCATATTAAAACACAGAGCAGAATGTCCTTACATTCGATTAATGTGGAATACCAGTTATAAAGTTATGCAATGTTCAAAAAAAGCTCAATTATTAATATGTGAACCAGGAGTTCCATAATCAACACTTTTCTGAGTGTAGAAGTAATCATTTGATTCACAGGACCACATGGGGCTGAGATGTTACTTGTGACTAGACCTGCCATTCCAAGGCTGTGAATTGAAATAGTTTCCTGTGTTTTCTGAGTTAGAACTATTTTTCTGCAGTAAAAAACTAACTCAAGACAATTTGTAGATGAATGGGACTTAATCTCAAACAGATACCAAGCAGGTCTAGATGATGTCTTTCTGCCCTCTTTATCATACATAAGTCCATAGACTTCCAAAATTGGCTAGTCTTGCTGCAATTAACATCGGAGAGATTATGCCATTCCTCCTACCGTTAGAGGACGGTCAATTTTCTTTCTCCTGGTCACGGATGGCTGTGGCATCATGGGTAAAAGGCACAAAGGCACGCTCTCAGGATAATAATTTCTGGTGCACCACTTGCATTTTATAGTGCTTGATCTATTTATTATGACAAAGCTACATTTTAGGATCAGGGTCATACAAACTGGGGAAAAAGGAGTTGTGTTTGCAGGTGGATGTGGAGGTGGTGGTGTGAATATTATAAAAGGGGTTTAGGTAAAAAAAAAAGGTAGAGCATAATTTGAATGGGTTAGAAAAGCATGCACTAATCTTGAAATAATGGCAAGTTTCTTTTTCCCACTTGTGGCATTATACCTTTTTGCTGGTTTGTTCAAGAGACTGATTTCTGCTCTGTTCTCTATGTGATATTGCTCTGTCAGATTGGAGAGCATGTGGCAGCTGGGGTCTGGAAGATGACGATTGGGATGATTGTAAGACAAGATGGCAAAAAGTCGGTCGAGAGGTGGCGAGAGTCTAGATGAGGGTGGCTGCAGCAGTGTTGGGAGACTGAGCAATTGGTCACTAAAAGTAAAGATGAGATCACTGTGAAATAGGAGGGTGTTACAATTCTGTCTGAAGAATGAAGCAGAAGAAAGGTTGAGTGCTTATAGAGAGAAGTTACAAAATGACCAGTTATGTATAATTAGTGTGATTATTCTTCCATAGCCCCTACCATGGAGGTTACCACGGTGAAAAATGATTAGAAGGTAGGCAGGTTAAAGAATGGAATGTTTGTATTGAAGACTGAAGATCTTCATGTAAGATGCTTCTTGGTTTTAACGTTTGCTTAGCAAACAGTCATAAACATTGTCCGTCATGCAATGTACAATTTAACAAAATATTATCAAACATTTTCCCTGGCTATCATGCAAAATTTTCCACTGGGTTGTGCAAGATCATTAAGTATATCATGAAGTTCATTTTTGTCTAAACTGTGGTTTTTATTTATTTATTTATTTAATTTATTTATTTTTTATTCCAAAGAAAAATCTCCTACAATCTCCATAATGATGCCTTCATGGTTTTGCACCATGAACCATACAATAATTTTTTTCACAATTCATTAACTGAGTTGGTACTAACCTCTGTATCTACAAAGGTATTTAAATGTTCATGGCAAATGTATTAATCAATCCTGGAATTAGAGTTAAAATGGGACAATTAAGCAGAGAGTCTGCAGTGGCCCTTAAATAAATGTCAAATGAAAAACATTGAATCTTTTTCAAGGCATCTAAATGGATAGGTTGAAGGTAACACTGATGGCCCACTTGAGAGAGAATGAGCCTGCTCTTTTAAAAGATAATAGAAATAGCACATCGATTCGGGCATAGGACTGTTTGCTGCAGTGATTGCTTAGTCTCAAGAAACAGAATCAAAACAGTTTTGGGTCGTTTGAACCACATCTAATTACATTTCTACCAACTAACCTGTCGTCAGTAGATAATGTCAGGCTCTCCAGGAGTTAACTTGCTAAATATTTATCTTTACTGAGCCTCAACGATAAAAAACACAATCATATGTACATAAAGCTGTAACTGAAGAGGAATACATTATTCTGAATGAATGTCAAACAGAAACAAATACAAAGAGGAGAACTGTATTTTAATGTACGTATGAATGATCAGATATGAAGCTGCTGAGACAAAATAAACATTGATTACTATGATTTATTCACTATTTATCTGCATAGTCAAGGTGGTTGGAATCAGTCTACATTTTTTGCTTTGCAAAATATTGTAAGCAGTAACAAACAAAAATGATAATTGTTCAAGTTGAATACAAAAAATGCACACTGCTAATTAAGAATAATTATGAACCCAGCTGAGCTCTTACACACTGTTCTGACAGATCTGGCATTTCGACCTCTTATTGATTACTTTTGTAGTATTTCTAGGAAAATAAACACCACCTTCCAGTCTGGGTTCAAATCCAAATCCAGTTCCAGATCCAGATATTTGGACCACTAAACTAGAGAATATAGTTGTTTTCATCAATAACAAAAATGCACCACATGTACAGTACCTTGCATGCACACATTGGAAGGATCAAAGTGAAGAGCAGGCCAGCTGAATTGGTCCAGGAAAGCTAAGCAGGTTTCCTGGTTTGAATAATCTGCATGAAAAAAGCCTGCTGTGGAAGCCGTGCTTTGACAGAGAAGCCCACCTGAATGACATTTACAAATTACCCCGCCAAAAGTGCTCCATCCCCTGACCCCTGTGCCTGTGTTCTGCACCCGGTGAGATTTGCCAGCATTTTGTCATATAATTATAGTAAATCCCCTGAAAATACCCCCCACCCCCACCCGCTCATCTTATCCCTACCCCCTGCAAACACACACACACACACACACACACACACACACACACACACACACACACACACACACACACATTTGTGCACTCTCCCACTTCCGCTCAGATTCACACGCACACAAAGCCGCACTGAATAGTAATGTCTGGGTGCTGTCCACACAGGCGCTCCACTTGAAAAGCTTGGGGGATTCAAAACCCCAGAAAATAAAATAAGCAGTGGGAGGAGGGAGAGAGAGAGCAGGACAGAAGAAGGAGTGAGACTATCTTTTTCTGTTAATCATTCATATGCTAATAAAACCATAAAAGAAGGCAAAATTGATGATTTTGCTTTTGTGTTATTATTTCGTAGATTCAGGCCCATTAGATCGATAACTTATATTGAAAGCAGAGTCAGAAAGCAGAGACCTGAAAAATCTAATGTTTGTTACTTAAATTTTCTCTATGTATATACACATTTTTCTTTTACCTAGTTCTCTTTGTGTGCATTCCTATCCTATTTAACAGGTAGCATTCCTTCCTGAGTTTTGTGTGTGTGTGTGTGTGTGTGTCTGTGTGTATGAAAGACAGTGAGTGAAAGAGTGAGTGTATTAAAAGTGCATCCGATTGCAAGTAAAACAGAAATTAAAAGGATGATGTAATTGAACAACTTTAAAGTGCTGTGGCTGTTTCATGTCCTTCCCTGGAATGGACGTAATTCGAGTGTTGTTATCCATCCAAGCATGGCTGTGCTGAAGGTCAGCTGTCTGCTGTGATGTACATGCAGAAAATGTAAAGTGAGTTTTTCCTGCTCTGTTCCCTCTCCCTGCTCCGCTGTCTCTGTCCCACGCTAAACATTCGCATGAAACTCGTGACGTTCGTGAACACTGACGTGATGGATACATGCCGCTGGATTTGTCAGAAATTACTATTTCGAATAGTAGCATTTGTGTTCAGAAATCGCTTTAGGAAAAAAAAAGAGGCTTTTTTTTTGTCTTTAGTTTGCCTACACTTGATTGTAATTAAGATATACAATGATAGTCAAGATATTCAAATGTACTGGAGTACAAAAAAAAAAAAAAAAAAAAGCTCTTATTACAATATATGGCTCAGTTAGGCCAACATTAATTTCACTCTATAACCTTCGATTAGCCTCTGTGTAAGGCTGTTACTCCACATTAATCATTCCAATGGCCTATCTTTTTGACCACTGGGCTTTTGTACAGTAACAAGCTCTCCCTGTAGCCAGTGGCTTAGTTTTCATCTGCTCTTAGAGAGCCTAAAACAAAATAATGAGAATACATTGCGAGTGCAGCTTTTGGATCTTTAATATGCAGGGCGAGTCATTGGCATTTATGAGTGCAATGTATCACTGTACCTCTCTGGCCCTTTAAGTCCATTGAATGGCACTCAGAATGAGGTTACTCCGTGCACAAGGTAAACAAGATCAGCCTGAGAGACAGAAGCATTTAGACTAGAGAAATCTGGGGGACAGAAGAACAAAACTATTTCTTCTTCATTAGATACCAGTCAAATTCAAAGTGGATGGGACGGCGCATGAGGTCGGGACTGTCGGCTGGGCTTTGCCACCCTAAATTTAGCACTCTATCTACAACCCCAGCCCCAAAACATACACACACACACACACACACACACACACACACACACACACACACACACACACACACACACACACACACACATACACTCTTATGCAAAATATGCATACACACTGTTATTGCTTAGTCCACAGTTCAAAATAGATGGTAGTTTTCATTAGATATTCAACTAGAGATGTGCAGAGTTAATAGTAAAAGTGGCTGAATTTCTTTCTTAAGTAAAAACAAAATTGCTCATCTATATTTTAAAGTATTGTAAAGTACCAAAGTATTACTGTAGCTTTAATTTATTTAAAGCATGATATGCACAAGAATGAATAAACATTTTTTTTATCACATTGACTGTTTGGGTATTAGTCATAAATTAAAGGTTTTTTTTACTTTTAACAAAAGCCTAAAGGAATATGTGAAGATTTTAGCTAACTAATAACAGCCTTATTCCTAATCTTAATTAGCTAGCATGGAAATAACAAACTAAAAGTAAATTAGCAAATATCAGTGTGTCAGGTGATACTGAACCTCACCATGAAGATCAATCTGGACTGTAATCAGTATAAACAGTGTAAACTATTATAAACTGCTACAATATTTTAGGGCTGCAAATGGCATCAGCAGTTTTGCATTCAAGTGCCCAGTTTATAACATTTATCACTGATGGAAAATGATAAATAAACTTTTGGTGTCACCCACATGTCTACTAGATTTCTACATTTCTAATAACATCTAATATAAATCCAATAATAATTCTTAGAAATAAAAAATAAATCTAAATATGTACTAACACTCTCTCTCTCTCTCTCTCTCTCTCTCTCTCTCTCTCTCTCTCTCTCTATATATATATATATATATATATATATATATATATATATATATATATATATATATATATATATAAATATGCTATGCAAATAAAATTTAATTGAACACTTTATTACACTGAATTTCTGCACATTTCTTTAAAAAGATTTTTTTCTGAAATATGATGAGGGCATGGGTTAGAATAATTTGAATCGTGTATAAGATCCTTGTAGTTTCAGTTAAAATTGAAATAATAGAAAGATAGGGGATAAAGCAATATAATTTCAGATTTTTCAGGCCAACAATCAACCTTATCTTAAAAAAACATGTATAAAGATTCTCATGAAGGAACAGGAAATGTAGTTCAGTTTTATTTAGATTTTTTTTATGGAAGTAATCAACATATTACCTGGTCCGTTAACTTTCTATTAAGGTGTGAGTCAGAAGTTAGAACAGTAACATTAGCTTCAATCCAAAAATTAGAACTGCCGGGAAATCTTGGACAGAGATTTTTATCTCCAGCTCATTTAATCTTTTTTTTCCACAATCTTGTTTGAATGCTTTTGGTATGTCTCACATCGATGTATTTAAGACCCTTTGATCGAAGTCTGTTCTCAGACTGGCTGGCTTTTTTTATGGGACAAAATATTTGAAAGCCACTTTGCCTGGCAAAGTGTGTTATTTGCTTTATTTATTTTTTTATTACATCAAAAGTTTCATTAATTATTGCATCAGGTGTGCTGCAGGCGTGGGGCAGAGGGCTGAAGCGAGATTGGAGGACTGAGAGACGGAGTAGCCCAGCTCCAGGGGTTTCTGGAGTGGCTAGTTAGGGCCCAGGAGGAGAACAGCGTCAGCGAGAGAGAGAGAATGAGGGGGAATATAATATGAAAATGAAAATGTAAATGTGGGGGAAGTGGCGAGTGGTTTTTCCAGCTGGCCTAATCTTGTGTCCGCTTGCCGCCGATAGCGATCACTAACAGGAGGTCCTTTGAAATGCAGAGCGGCTCTGTGTGTAAATTGGAGCCACCACGATGGTGCGACAAGATGACACGTGGAGCCGTGACCCTCTCGCCTTAACGGGGCCAAACCCAGCAAAGGTAAATCTTGCACATCAGACAATTTCATTTTCAGCACAGAGGGGACGAGTTGCACAATGACAGGATCTTTTTAAATGATAATACCCCCTCTGAGGCATAGCACTATTTAGGACTTTTTTTAATCCCACATGTGAAGTCAAAGCCAGTGGAAAAAGCAGGAGACCTAAACATTGGTCACATATATTGCTTCATTCTCCTCTAAGTTGTTTTAAACTTAATAGTGTTTTATTGCACAGTTCTGCTTCCTTTTTTGAACTCTCTTTGCCTCTCGGTTTGTCTCTACAAACCCATAAGCACATATGTGTAATCCATTGATCCGATCCCTTCTTACGTTATGCCTCATGATGATTTTGCATATGGTACTTTGTAGCAGATTCCCCTCAGAGCCACTCTATTTCATGGCAGCCCATGATATAACGTGTTACAGTACTTGTAAGCGTGCTTATCCGTGTCTTTCACACTGGTGTATGTTCATCCACACACAAGTGGCAAATCTGTTAGCAACAGTGGTGCAACTTACTGATATAGAGGAGGCAGTACAATCCAGTCCCCTGACTTCTTATGTCCTCCTTCCTCTGTTCCACAGTCATGTAATAGACTACTGCTTCAGCATTTCAATATGCATTGATGGGACTAAGTCTTGGAGCTCCCAGTATATTTAGGACATTGATTCTCGAACATCAGGGGAATAAAATGTCTGTGTATGCAGTGGATGCAACTGATGAACATAATAATGTGTTACTAGTTATTAGTATATAGTGGTTCAGTATAATTATGAACAGGAGTGATATAGCTGAGGTTGAGGAATTGTCAAAACCAGAATTTATACACCATGTTGTCTTTGCCTGCTTTTCTACTTCTGGAAGACACTGGGAAATTCAGTGTTTCAGTTTTAGGCCACAGCCACTTCTGGTTTAAATTATAATACACATACAGATACTGATATATGGAGAAAATAAAGAAATACAGATATCGATTTACATAGTGGCAGTGCATTACTGTCATTTGGCAAGAATTAAAATGAATTATAACATATACACTATATGGACAAATGCATTGGGACACCGAATTTTCCAGCCATACATGGTTCTTCCGTAAACAGTTACTGCAAATTTGGAGGCACAAAATTATATAGAATTTTTATATTTTATTTTTGGATGCAGTAAAATTAAATTTTCCCTTTGCTTAACATTTTTTTCCTTAAAAAAATTTGCCACGAACTTGAACACTGGCTGCACCCCAGGACCCCTCACTCTACATCAGTACCTGACTTTACTAACACCCTTATTGCTGAATGTGCACAAAACTCTAAAAGCATGCTACAAAATCTAGTGGAACATCTCAAAGAATTTTTTTTTAATTTTTTAAATTGCATCATTTATCTTTTTGGAAAGGATCATAAATAATTTTCTATACACTTGTTTTATTTTCAGACATAATACAAATAATGTGTGAGAGAATGTTTTGTTATGAGAATATTGCTAAAAGTGACCTTTGTGCCAGAAATTTGTAATAATACAAAATGTATAATACATACTATAGCTAATATTTACTGCTAGCAAGACAGTAGACACTTTGGTGGAAATAAGTCAATAAAGCTTTTATATAATGTTTACAAGAATAAATTATTTAACAAGGAAAACAGGATAAATACTTTTTACACAAGAATTCGTTTTCATATCCAATGCAGTTCATTGTTAGTGTGAGTAATGTGTTAAAATGTGTTTATTGCAATGTAAACGAAATTCTTTGGCACTGTTATGGATAGAACAAAACACTGTTAAATGTCTGTGTGTGGTATTATAAAATTATATAGTGCATCCCTTCTACAGTCTACAGATCAAGTGAGCACTCAAACAGTGGGTCGTTTCTTCTGCACTTTAAATGCTGAAGAGACCTGATGAAGAGAACACAAGCCTTAAGTAAATCTTTTCATTAGTTCTGAGTAAAAAAAAAAAAAAGCTAGAGTTTTAGGTCATGTACTACTGAATGGTAATGTTTCAGCTTGTCTGCACTTGTGAGAGCCATAGTATTTAATATCTACAGCTTCTCGAAAGTAATGAGATCCATTTATGATTGTTATTAGTTGTGCAAGTATCATAAGCTATTTTTCCATCATTGGTCAACCGATCCAGAAATTTCTATAAGCTTCATGGGAGCTATTTCTTGCCTCCACATCCTTGAATCGATGTGGCTGTTATGGCATGAGCATTAAATAAACACTTTATGACAACATTTACTCCAGTGTTGTATCACCACGGTTACAACCAAAATATATTAACATAATAACACACACAATCAAAGGATGATTTGAGAAACTGGCTGGTGTGACAACGCTGTGCACTCTGCATACTAATGATGCCTGCCCGCGCTGGACTGCGCCGTACAGGAGAGCCGGGAGGGACGAGAAAGGTCGGCGTGGCATCTTCAGCGAAGATCTTCTGCCCTTCCCCCTGCCCGCTACAGCACGGTGATAGAAAGTGACACTGTGATTGTGT
Source organism: Silurus aristotelis (assembly GCF_946808225.1). Taxonomy (NCBI): domain Eukaryota; kingdom Metazoa; phylum Chordata; class Actinopteri; order Siluriformes; family Siluridae; genus Silurus; species Silurus aristotelis. Next base: position 10,385,437 of record NC_139581.1, on the reverse strand, counting down.
GCGAGGCTCCGCCGTGCTCAGATGAGGGTGTCACTTCTGCCTAGGCTGATTGCCACTTTCGCAGCACAACATGGAGGAGTTAAATTGAGGGAGAAAAGGTCAGAAGCCAGTGGTCATCTGCTCTCCTCTCTCCTAAATTACTTGTCCTCTCGGAGGGGAATGAAAACAGACAGGGCTGGGCCAGGCTGCCGAGCCGAGCCGATCCGGGAGCGGGTGGAGAGGAATGCAAACGAGATGGTGAGGATGAGGATGATAGGGTAGAGAGTGTGCACTGCGACAGTGCAAGATAGGTCATCTTTGAAGGTCAAGCTGAATTTTGCCATGGTTGACTGTTAGAAATCTCTTTTTATAGCACCGAGTATAGTTTTATGGCAGAATTCACTTCGCCTGTCAGCAGCACTACACTATATCCCATAAACTGTACCACTACGATACTACATGAAAATGTACAGGTCACTGTTGCGGTATTATTACAGTGTGTCCAAGCGTTCCTGTTAAGCTGCGACATTCACTCCAGCAGGTGGTGCTGTGAACTTGTGCTCCTGAACTCACCGTCATGGTGATCTGACAGCCAGTGGTTCCTCTGCTTGCCCTCTGGAGACTAGCTAAGAAAGGTTAGCCGACGGAACGTCGCACAATTAAATCGGAGCGGACCCTCATGCGACCCAGCAGCCACTGCAACAGGGCAATTAACCTGCTAATACACTACACTGTCTCCACATGAGCGCTGAGACACCAGAGAGACACTGGATTAGACAAAAAACAATGTCATGTAATTGACAATCATACAACATAGTGTATGACAGAAGAACTATAATAAGAGATTATATACTTTTAGGGCTGTTTGGAAATGGGTGTAATCCGTGTTGTAAAATGTTGGTGGGTTAAGGTTTAGCATCAGTCTAATTGTGATAGCAGATGCACACATGCTGGCGGTGGTCGCTACAGACTGGCCCTGGAATCTCCAGGAATCTCTGAGAGAGACAAAAGATAGCACAGGGTGAATTTTTATCCAGGTCTCTAAGGATACACAGCCGGGTGATCTGTCTTTACTTCTGTGAATCAAGAAAAATAATTCTTATTCATGAGCTACATATGGAAGATTAGTATCACAGACTACACTCAAAATAGGTACTGGTGGAAAATTTTTTTTTGTTTTGGCCACCTATGTCACTCCTATCGTAATCCCGAAGTCTTTATGTGTGTGTGAGTGTGTGTTTTGTTTTTGTAGGAGTATGTGTGAGCATGCCTGTGTGTGTTTGAGAGTGTGTGTGTACCCATGCAAGCGTGCCTCCGTGTGTGCATTTGTGTGGTCTCTAAAGCGGTGAGATGGAGAATAAATATTTACCATCTGTGTTTCTGCCCCCCCTCCACAGATTCCAGTGTGTTTTATCAGCTCTGGAGTTCAGCCATGGGCTTTTTTAATTTTCTGCTTTTGTGTTTTTAGCCGAGATTGACAGGCCGCTCGCTCCCTGGAGCATTGTTCTATTAATCTGTTTAATATGCTACAGAAACACTCAAGAGCAAGAACAGGCAGCCTGGTAATGGAATCGCAGCAGGTAAAGCAGGCTCGCCCATCCGATCGCAGCACAGGGCACCGGCCATATTACGCCGTGCCTGTGTGCTGGCGTGGCACAGTTCTGGGCATCGGAGGGGGTGCGCCACTGACCCCCTGCTGGGACCCTCTGCAGAGACAGACAGACGGACAGATGGAGGAGCTGAGGGGACCCTTCCCGGAAAAAACTGCCACCTTCTGCGCACTCCCACACTTTGAAAAGACCCCTTTTTAATGCATCTCGTGTTGCCGCCTTTATGCTTTCTCTTTGTTCAATGCTACCTAATGACCCACTTTCAGCAGCAGGTTTAGTCACACAACCTCTATTACACTTTTGATAGATGGACACATGTTACGATAAACAGTTTTCGCATCCTATATTGGTATAAGATTTTAAATTTGTGTGTGTAAATACACACACACACACACACACACACACACACACACACACACACACACACACACATTTAAAATACACATGCATTATACAGTACATATATGTATATATGCAAAAATATTAATATTCATACATGTGCATACATGTGTGTAAGTGTATGTATGCATGCACATACGTAGACATTGTTGTGCATGAAAATTCCAGGAACAGTTTCTGAAATAAATTATTGAAATCAAATTTTGCTGTCTGATATCACCTGAACTTCTTGACCTAGATCTGCATGATTTGATTAGCAACTATTAGCATTGCACTGCTGCCACATGATTGGCCGATTGCATAATTGCATAATTGCATGAATGAACATGTGTAAGAATGTTCCTAATAAAGTGGACAATGCGTGTACATTCTATGAATGAAATATAGCCTGACTTCATTGTTAACGCAGATATATTTAACCTGCACTCCAACTTTTAATCAGGTAATCAGGATTAGAGATGAATCCAATCTCCCCCGTCTTTTAAGCGAGCAGCACTTTGTTTTCGAGCCGTTTCTCAGGTAGGCTTTAGGAAGACACGCTGTGTGTTTTGACAGCGGGTGTCCAAGCAGTCTGTTAATACGTCAGGTAGTATATCTTGCTGAAAAACGGAATGAGTATCAGTAAAATAAGAAGTATGCCAAAAAGAAATGAGCCTCTCTAATGAAATGAGATCCTGGGGAAGCTGGAGCAGTGTGAAGTGCAGGCCTCAGATCAAAGTGAGCCACTGGTAATTAGAATACATGCTGAAGAGGAAGCTGGTGAGGAAAATCAGCATTTTGCTGGAAAATTACCTGTTGAGCTGTTAAATAAATTAGAAGTGTCTGGGGAGCGACGGCTACGGCTTTGCTGAGCCAGACACTGGGAGTCGCTCTCATCTCCTGAGGCAATGCTTCACTTGCAATAAGAAAAAAAAATGGATCTAATCTGAAGTTTTTCTAACTCCTACCCAAAGCGACGTTGTGTACATGTTTATTTGTATTTTTACAAATTTATATTTGGCATTCAGTAGATTTTTTATTTTTTTTTACAGTAAGTAATAAAGACTTTCAGCTGGTCAGGGTTTACACTTTGCATGTGTATGTGTCTGTGTATATATATATATTTTTTTTCCACGTGTGTAATTCAGGGCAGCTTTTCTGTGTGCACTCGAATCTATAGTGGTGTGGAGGAAAATGGCTACAAGCATGAATTGACTTGTGCTTGCCTCCTGGGTTATGTGCTGTCTGCTGTAGTGGGCTGTGCGACATGGTAAATGTCACCGATCGTCAGCTGCTTGTGCAGCGGCTGCCCTTGCCAGAGAAACTGCCGATGTAGCAGATCCTGCCTTTGATTTAGACACTAAAGGCAGCAGAACAGCAAAAGCACTGAAGCATGAAGGTAAATTCTCATAATTCACTGCCGAAAGGTTAGCCAGTGGCTGCCTCCTTTCTGGTGTTAGTTCCTAACAAATGTCACCTGATTGAAATAAGCACAACTGTCTGTACGAGGCCTCTGGTGCCTTTACTTTGAAACTGATATATTTATTCACTGTTTTTTTTTCTCTTCATATTTTTTTTCCAAGGGATTACATTTATATTTAAGCCACAGGGATGCTCAAGGCCTGAGTGCAGCAGACACTTTCTAATGGTGTCTCTTCAATAAGGCTCAGACATTTTATCATTTGACACACTGTTGTCAGGTTTGTTGAATTCTATTGTTGGCTGTGTTTGTAACCCAATCGTATAGCTTTGACATGTAAATATCATATAACCGCATGTGTACAGAAAACACTTCTTGTAGCTGATCCAAATGTGCAAATTTAGTGATCACACCAAGCCCATTTTCCACACCTTTGCAGATAGATTTGTTATAACAGTGATTTTGTGTCACACACAATCACACACTGTTAATGTTGAAAGGAGTCTTTTGCATGTAACGTGAAATACACCACATCAGAAAATGTACTTTAATCTTTTCCTGTATATACTTCAACACCACCACAGTGCTGTTGAATTCTCCATTCTGATTGGTGAGAAGCTGTTTATTAACTTTCTGTAAGACTAGTTCTGGCTACAAGTTTTATATTAATGTCATCATTTTAATATTATTCCATTTCTAAACCAACCACATATTCAGAAACTTTTCTGGTGATTTTATAGATAATGTCTTTGTAACAGTCAGTCAGTTAATTTACAGCTTTAAAACATTTGCTGGCAAGAAAAGAACAGATCATGTGATTTCTCAGGAACAAAAGTTTGAGAGGGAAAATCAGAATAGCAAGGAAGAAAATAAAGGTTTATAGCTGCTTTTATGGGAATCCTACAACATGGCCATAAACGAGTAAAATGTATGACCTGGCATTGTTAATAAATAAAACATTTTGAATAGCATATTGTTATAGTATAGAAGGAATAAACATCATGGGATAAGTGTTCTTGGGGGCAAAAAATGAAATAAATAAATAAATAAATAAATAAATAAATAAATAAATAAATAAATGAATAAATAAATAAATAAATAGATTACGATCTTCCATAGATCCAAGATCTTTGATGTGATAATGATAGCCCAGACTGCTTGACCTCACCTGTGGTTTTGTTCCTTCACTATAACAGCATTTATCTGAAAAGATCTTTAATTGAAGATGTTTGTAGTGTTGTTTGGGTGGAAGGAACATCTGTTTTGTGTTTATCGGACAAACATTCAGTTGAAATAATGTTTTACATTTTTGTCTTACTATAATTTCAATAGCTTACAGACCATAGTGTGTGTGTGTGTGTGTGTGTGTGTGTGTGTGTGTGTGTGTGTGTGTGTGTGTGAGTTTATGCTTGTTCTGAGCATCTTTGAGAGCTGCTGTCCTGACATTGCTGCTGGTGTATATACAGTAGGCTGGGGCCAAAGATTAATCAATCTCAGAGCTTTAAGAAAGGCCAGGGTGGACACTGCACTCTCTCCACCAGCACCTGAGCTCCATCTCACACATTTACCTGCAGTTTAAGCATTGGAAATCCAGCCCGCCACACAAGCCTACACAATAGCCATAGATGTACAGAAAGGGGGTGCACCGGTTCACACAAATGGTTTAGATGCTGTTACCGATACGTTACCGTTACCAAGTTTTGTAATATGTGTAATAATGTTTTGAATATTAGCATCTTTACGTAGAAACAGATTTAGTAGGTACCACTAGTTTTGTTTGGGGTTTGTAAAGCTGTAGTATTTGGTTAACATACAGTAAATGACAGGTTGTCTTACATTTATGCAAACAGTACAACTACTGCATTTTGTAAATCTGCTATTTAAAGGGACTATTAATGATGTCATTTGCAAAAGTGTGTCCTCAAAGCAAATACCCCAAGGAAGCCTTCTTTTGATTATAGTTTCATTTCTAGTGTGGGACATTGTGGAACAAGTCAACCCATACGAGCACATTTTATTACAATTATATCAATTTGGCATAGGTTTTAAATTAGAGAATTTGATATATATTATTTATACAGCAGGAGTTGAGGGGCCCAGATCATGACCTATCAATCAGAAGTCAATGTAATATCTTAAACACTGAGTTTTAGTAAGAGTTATAATTCAACTTGATTTATTTGGTTAAACTATAGTATAAGTTTAATATTCTCTTTCTGATCAAGTGACTGAGGTTTGGAAGGGCACTATTTTATTTATGTGACATTCCATTCAGTAATTTTATGTACACACATATAGTAGTTAGGGATCAAAGGACTATATAAGTAATATATAGCACATCACATCCTCCTTTAGTCTCTCACACTCCAAAACAAGCACAAACATGCACACAGTAAAGCAGAGAGCAGCTTAGCACACACACTGGGTCAGTGAGGTGAGGGGTTCAGTCCCTGATTGGTGGCATGCTCCACAGCCACTGTGCTGTTGCCCCAGGCGAGGCAAATCCTGCCAGGCTGACAGAAAATTACAGCAGGGACCTGGAACAGCCCTCACTCCCCACAGGCCATCATGTGCTAGCTAAGGCCTGCTATACATCTACAGCAAGGGTGAAATCACACACACACACACACACACACACACACACACACACACACACACACACACACACACACACACACAGTATGTACATTGCACAACTATTGACTCATTAGTGCCTCGTGGCAGTCCATACAAATACTACAGAGTCCTGTGTCTACTCACTAAGTAGCAAGTTGTGTTTGTATAAAATACTTTCTCATCAATAGCTGCTTTAAATTTGTGCAAGTATCGTTTATTTAAATTTTTATCTTTTGTGCAAATATCGAAAAGGACTGAAAGTAGCTATTTATATGATAGTGAGAGCAGGAACCTGTGAGCCAGCATGGACCTGCTGTCCCGTTAGCATGCTTAAGAGCTCTGTGTGTGTGTGTGTGTGTGTGGCAGCCCCCCATTATACCCTTCCGCTTCCACTACATCCCACCCTCCCTACACTTTCTCCCTGCCGTCCTCTGTCCTACACGCAGAGGACATTAATCCAGCAATCTGCATATGTGCTGTGCGCCTCAGGAACCAGGCCTGTCCAGACATGCCGGCGTGTGATTTCACTTTGTTTTGTGCAAATTGCTGCTTCTGATGATGGGAATCTAATTCCCACCGTGCACAGAGGAGGAGGCTGCCGTGGTGGCTGTGGCTGCGGTGACAGAATCAGCCGCTGTCCTGTGGCACGGCGGCGTGTGCCTGCATGGTGCCACTCACACACACACACGTTGAGATGGGTGGGGGAGAGGGGGCGAACACACCAAATTGCTGATACACATGTAAGCAAATATCCTCTCAAATTATTCTCTCTCGTCAGGCCCAAACCTGCAATGATGCTTTTTTTATTTAAGCGAGTGAAGACGGGCAAATCTTTTTTTTTTTTTTTTTTTTTTTTTTTAACACCAAGACAGCTCTAATTTGCATTGGATGCTGAATTACATGAACTATGGGGCCTGTATCAGGCAGCTCTTTCATCACCTTCATATTTCTCTATTTGAAGCTGCACATTTTGATTGGGTCGATTTAAAGGCAGAAGTGGTTTGCGATCCACTGTGGCATTGCTTTATTTCAGATGAAATTGCCCGCTCTGTTAAGAATGTTTGCATTTTACAATAAATTGCTGTTTTTATTGGGGTCTTGAGTGCACCATTACCATTTGCTTATCACCGGTTCAATTCGGCGCAGGAGGTGTGTGTTGTTACAGCATACTGTATATGCAAATGGAAGGAAGACACAATAGGGATGTTTTCCTGAAACCTGTTCATTTAAATGTGTAAACTAATACTTTTGTTTAAATTCTTTGTGTTCCAGTACAAATGAGATATTTAAAGAGCCCTAAGGTGTTGTTAAAGACTCCACATTTTTTAGTTCAATTCACACTCCCAGGACTCCTGAGACATCTTCAGCCATGTCTTTCGATGTTCTTTATTGGGTTCTGTTGGGCTAAGAGATGTGCACTGTGGCCCAGCGGTGCATCCCCGATGACTGACTCGGGAACCTGTGATCTAGACAATTAGCAATGTGATTCATCTTACAACAAGGATGAGAAAGACACCCAGTTGCTTCTAGTGTAGCATTTGTACACAGTAGAAATAGGTGTCAGCCCTGTACTTTACAGCATAAATGACACCAATGCTTTGGTGTTGTTGGTAGACAACTGTCTCATAGAGAAGATCATCAAAAACTATACGTCACACTTAAAAGTCAATCTAAACATGTTATTTCAGGTATTATTTAGATCATTTTTCTGATATTTGATTACATCTATATCTTTCTTATATTTGAAACATTAAGAAAGCACATACATATAAAATACACTTCAATCTTGTTCACCATCTTGTTTTATAATGCCAAAATGATTTTATTTATTCCCCCTCTCTGTCTTCACTGTATAATTTTTTATTTTTTTTGGCCTAACCCGTCTATGCCACCTAAAAAACCAGTACACAGATGCATGGATGTCCTCTATTGTACTTCACAAGATAGTGAAATGAAACCATGTATTGAGGAAGAAAAAGGAATACAGAAAGCTGGCAGACAGAAAGTGGAAAGAAAGAGAGAGAGAGCAGCTGAGAGAACTTGTCAGGCAGAGTGTGTGAGCTGGCGAGATGATAATGTGGCATGACACTTCTGAAATGAGACACTGGTTGCCATGGCAAAGAGGCAGGAGGGACAGTCTCTCAAGAGGCCCAAATAAAACAAGCTGTAAATGATGTTTGATTAGACTTTAGATCATGTAACTGTTCAGGACAGGCCTTTTGTCAGCTGATCACATGCCCAGGCTTTTGCAATTTTTCACAGGACTGTTTCTGCTGTGGCAAAATATATTATTTCTGTCTTGTGGGTTTTTTTTGTGCCTCTTCTTTACTGTCTTTTGTGTCTCAATATAAATCATTCATTTAATCAAACTGAATCACATTGCAATATATTCAATAATTTTAATAAGTAAATACTATATATATGTTTGATATATAAATTTACTTTTAAAAAGATTTTCTGCATTGGGTGATTTGTTTTAGTCTGTAAACTGGTTACTGGTCAAAGCTAGAAAACTGCATTGTTTTTGCCTTACTGAAAACCTAATTGGAAAACTAACTTCATTAGACATATTTGACAAGGACGTGTTATTTTTCTTTTTTTTCTCTTCGTAACCAGATATCCTCTGGTAGGCCTGGTAGGTCTCAGGGGCATTTCCATCTTACTCATTCAAGGCAAATCTGTGCCTTCTTCTGTTGTCTAATGGCTGTTTTTTTATGGAATGCCTTGTCAAGCAATTTCGTTTTCATTAAAGAATAGAAAATCATGCCAAACAATAATTTGGGTGAGTTTAATTTCAGAAAATTATATGTAATAATATTAAAAAATAGATGTACATCCATTTTATTGGAAAAACCTAATAGACATGAGCATAGTAAAATGTGTACTGTTGATTGTGGTATATTCACCACACAGGCCAATACAAGGAGAAAAGGTGAGGATAAATAGTGTATTTAAAATGTAGATATTGAAACAACTGCTGCCTGATGTTGTTTGATTACTTACATGCATTAACTTATTACAATGAGGGGATTTTTTTATTTTCATTTGTTTTACGACTTACCTACATTGTACATGTCCATCCCACACACACACGCACATCATTAACTATTATAATTAAATGAATATTGTAATATTAAGACATGATTAAAAATGTTTAAATATTAAAAAATAAATGCTCTCTCTGTCTCCCTCTCTGTCTTTCTCTCTTCTCTTTTCCTCTCTCAGCAAGCCTAGCAAATAATGAACTGCTTACCAAACCTGAACTAATCAAGTCTGACTGCTCTCTGTCATTGTCAATTACACAGCAGCCTTTTCCTGCAAAAGGCCAAATGGAGACTTAAACTACAACTACAAATTGAAAAGTAATGTGTGAAAGGGATGGAGTCAGATACAAACTTCCATGCACTACAGATTTGATTCTCCTCTCTTTCACCGAGAAAACAGGAAGCATAAGCTGCAGATTAATCGGAGACAGCATCACAGGGTGAAGCCTACATGCTCAACATGCATGTCCGTGTCCGTGTGCCTGGAGAATATTAAACGAAATAACGTCTACACGGAACCTTCTGTTCACAAATAAAAAGATTGCAGATTTGTGTAATTTGTAATGTTTCAAATATAATGTGAATGTTTCAGGATAAATTTCTAACCTAATGAAAGTATTTCCTATTAACTTTAAATACCTTTAAAACATAATGGGGCATGCTGGAATAGGAAAATAATCAGTGGTAGGATGATGAAATGCAGTGAAATGCAGTGCAGAGAGTTTCCAATAACTGCATGTTGAAGTATTCTTAAACAGAAATTAAAGTGTATTAAATAAGTAATAAAGAGTACATTTTAATATTTAATATATTTAACCAATATATTAATTAATGTTATAATGCATGCTATAGCAGGTATACACCCCTGGGCTTTTATTGGTCTTAACAACATCTTGGTAAGAAAATACCAAGAACTGAACAAATAAATTAGTGTAAAGTAAAGAGATACAACATGCAGTAGATTTTTCTTTGATTTCTTTAAAAGCTTTGTAAGTAAATTTATTGACAGGTAGTTGTTTTTATTTAAAATTGTTTTTACAGAAAGAAGAGTCAGTGTTATTCGATTCATTGATGAGCTATAAGTAGTTAAATGATTTAAACCATTTGAATAATTATTATGATTTAACCTTCGTATACAAGTACACTATATAAGAAAATGTCCTTGTTTTTATTTCTTTCTTAATTTAGAGCTCATTTTGCCCTGGAGTATACATTACCTACCCAACTGAGATTTTTAGACTGATAACATTCTTAAATCATGACCTAGTAAACAAAGGATGTAAGTCATTCGGGATAAGGGCATTTGCCAAATGCCACAAATGTAATTGTAAATGTGAATTGTCTTTTCTCTATATTATACAGACTGAGAGAGATTCAGGAGTCTCAGCTGTGTGTCTAACTCTCCCTCTCGTGTTTGGCTAATCAATGGCAGACATGATCAGTAATCAAAACTGTGGCAGTAGCAGTGTCTCTGCCAAAGCTTTACAATTTTAGTTGTATGTTGTTGCAGTTTCATTTGCCAATGGCAGATCGTTCCTGATCATTCATTTGATATTTTATGCAAAATAGCCCAAATATAATATAAAGTACAAAATATCGTAAAAAAGAAGTATACAGAAATATATCTTGTCAGTAATGTAGGCATCCCACATTAGTAGCGTACAATCAATTAAAGCATTGTTCATGAAACTTTTTTGTTGAAAATATGTAATAATGAAGGTGTAAGGTGGTGAAGGCATAATGATTGTAGGGTGTCTGTGTATTTTTCATGGGGTTTTATGGAAATATGCTTATAACCAGCAGATGAGCTTGCGTTATTGATACAAACAGGGACAACAAAATCATAGCAAAGTCAAATGCAACAAATATCTTTTATATTTTCCTTACTGGTTGTGTTGTAGTCTAAGGGTAAAAGACTTGTTGGAGGCAGAGGCATGTCCATTAGTTTTGAGTTTTGTGTAGCTGAAATTTTACTTAACTACTTTGTCTGCTAGCTAAACAGCTAGCATCTAGCTTACACAGCTAGTGTGTAGTAAAGTATGAGTAAGCAATAAACGATAAATGGGTGCGCTGTTTATTTAATGATGGGATAGTGTAATGCAGCCTGTTGCGAAGCAGATTCAATTCTGCAATAATTCATTTCCTGCCATCATTATAACAGCTATAAACCGGCATACCAAGACAAAAAATGCAAAGCCATTGCTCCTTATTACTTTAATTTGTCTTTCCCTTTAAAAATTCAGGTCCCAGCTTTACTTTAGGCTGTTCAAAGCACTAACACAGGAGACTCCTTCCATAATAAACACCCTATTACAGAAACATTACCATGTCACTAAAACACATTTATATGTTTTTAATCTGTTTATGGAGGGGTCATAAATTTACCATTTTGGAGATGCAAATTAATTTTACTGCAGGATTTATAAACTGTATAACTCACTGTGCATGACAACTAAATAACTTGTACTTGATACAAGGCCCTTTAAATGAGCTGTTGCTATAGAAACGTAACATATAGGTGCATTAACATGAGCCACTGTGAGGGCTGCAGTTATAGAAAACTAATCAACACCTTCTGACCAATCAGACTGAAGAAATCAGCGGCGCTGTGGTGTAAAGGATATTAGTGTTCATGTGAAACAGTCATGGTTTGTGAAACTTGCTGGAGTCACTGAACATGCTTTCCCCAGTCTGTTTCCTTCCTGATGAGTCCAGTGCTGTTCATGAACTGCTTGCATACAGAAGGTGCTAGCTTTTAATAAGTCTTTGAAGCTAGCAGAGAATTTCTAGTCTGAATGCATCTCTGAAATCAATACCAGCTCTAAAATTCACTAAAAGCACGTGTTTGTTTTATCTGTATTCTTTTTAATTCAAATCTATCAAATTACATACCCACTAAACATGAGTGACACTTGTGTTCCTCTTTTGTCTGTTCCTTCCAGATGGTGCTCTTGCTTTTCCCCATATGTCCCTAGGATTACTGAACAGGAGGTCAAAGCTAAGATGGCTGAGCTAATAAAACTAGCTGCTGACATATTTGCAGTTGAGCTCATGGCTCCATATTCGTTTGTGGAATTTGTGTGTGTGTGTGTGTACATGCTTGTCTATCAAAGGCTGTGGGTTGGTGTGTATCTGGCCTATACCTTTACTGCCTATAAAATCTTCCTGTTATACCTGCTACATCTGTTACACGAGTCCTGAGAATAAAGCGTGTCTCCTTTATAGTGTGCTTCCAGCCATGTTATTTAAAGTAATTAACCTTAATTTGCCAAAAAGACAGAAATCTTTATTAGACCATTGCCTCTTAACTAGAGCCAGAGCCCAGTGAAGTCTATCTCCCCTAGCTCCTAATGGGGTCTCTATTTAATCAAAATTCATCCATCAGATTTCAATGTTGAATCATCTTTTAATTGGAAGTTACAATTCTGGTTAATAGTTCTATAATTCGCAGGCTCTAATAGTGGTACCACTGGGATCCACTCTATTTTCTGTCGCTCTGCACCTCCACACAGTGCCCGAAAGAGGTTTCCTTTGCCTTGTGTGTAAGAGAGTGTGTGTGTGTGTGTGTGTGTGTGTGTGTGTGTGTGTGTGTGTGTGTGTGTGTGTGTGTGTGTGTGTGTAGGTTCCATCCTACCCCTCACCCCCATCTTTTTTGCCCGTCTCTCTGCCAGCCCACAGAGACTCCCAACACCAACACTAATAGCAGCCTGAAAATTGGGTCAAACTGTCAAATCGTACCCAGCAACCCAAGTGGCACACAGCTGCCCTCTTCAAATCAGGCAGCAGCCTATATATAGAGTAGTGAAATCTTATAGAGCAATTTTTTATGTGAATGGCAAACCCCATTTTTATTTTCTTAGAAATGCCTTAAAGAAGTAGAGTAGACGGTAACCTGTTTGCCATTGATATATTAGATTTTATGAATAATCATAGGCAATGGTTATTATTCAAAGGTGCTTTTTAATGTAATGTACAGCGAGCAGTTGCTGTAATAATCTCCGTTTTGATATTATTTATTTCACAATAAGAAACCTGCTTAAGTATTTTATAAGATTTTTCCATGTTAAAGGTCAGCTGCTGTAATCAGAAAATCCATCCATTGGCACTCGGCTACTGTTGTGTTCGGTTAGTTGAAATTAAGGGAAGAAAGGACAATCGTATCAAGAAGAACCTTGATCTGACATACTGAACATATGCAGAAAGAAGAAATGCTGAAGGGTTCTGTAGACTAGATGGTCCCGTTAAAGTGAAATGTGTAATGATACAGTAGTGCTGAAACCCAAGTTATTATTGTTTAATGGGGGAACTATTTTGCCCCCAGAGTTGAACATTTTTATTTGCCCTTGACAAAATAGTCAGGCATGACTGTATGGAATGTCACCAGAGCGATGATTATTTTATTGTTCCTCTTCTCTCCTTTCTGCTCTTTCCTGATTTGCTATTGATTGGTTGGGGTATGGCTGCTTACAATTGCACAGTGTCTGAGGCCAAATGTACAAGGCCGGCATGTGCATCTTTTTTACATGGCTTAATTCTCAAACTTTTAATTACCACACTGGGCTGCAGCTGAAGTTTAGACTGCAGAGAGGTAGCACAATTCTGCTGCTAGATTGTTCTCAGAGAGCGTAGTCACATCCCATTTTTCATGTGTATTTGGAGGAAAACAGAAACGTGAACTATGAAGCTGACCTTTTGTGTATGATTGTATGGTGAACTGGAAATAGAAAGACCAGCTGGTGGTAAGGAACTGCATCACTGCTTGATTTGTACAAGTTACACTAATAAGTGGGATGAGGTTGTGCATTTTAAGTGGATTTTATGCAGTAGAAGAAAAATATCTGACTTATTTATCATTTACCTACATGCCATAAATTTACCATTTAAGGAATAATTTTTTATTGATCAATGTTTCCATAATCTACTATGATATACTATGCACTAAATGATTTAAATATGAGGCTAGTAATATTTGCCAATGATATTTCATGATCTCATATAAACCAAACTTGGACCTTTTAACTTTCTACACACACACACACACACACACACACACACACACACACACACACACACACACACACACACACACACACACACACACACACACACACACATATATAGCGAATGTAACTTGCAGAAATGCGAAAAATGCTTGACTTTGATTGTGTAATCCTCTCAATGTTGCCGCTGTTAACCAGTATAATGTAATTAAACAAATAAAAAAAAATTAATTTGACTTCTGTGGAGTCATAATTGTGACCTTATACAGTATGAACCTGTTATTTGTCATGCACATAATCATCTGCACTGAATGTGTTATGTTAATTCTCTTTGAATAAGCGTTTAGGACTGTCATCAAATATCTGAGATAGGTTCAGGCTTGAAATTTCTCCATGCTCTAATTAGTTAGTATGTTGAATGTTACAGTGAATGTGATTTTGTGTGTGTGTGTGTGTGTGTGTGTGTGTGTGTGTGTGTGTGTGTGTGTGTGTGTGTGTGTGTGATTTGTATCCATGCCCCTCAAACCCCCCCCAGGTTAGGGAGTGAGCCCCTTTCGACTGCTGCTGTAGGGTAATCTTTTACACTAGGCAGAGGAAGGCAGTGGAGGGTGGAAATGAGCTTTTCAGCCATGTTCCCTCCCTTATTTCCCCTCAGCCTTGCTTTTGTACCCAGTGCCCTCTTTGCTTTGCACCTCTATTCTTCCAGCTCACTTTCTCCTTCATTGTTTTGCTCTAGCTTTCCCTCAGCAGTACCTGTAAAATCATTCTGTGTGCATCAGCTGTCTACATGCCATATGTAGAGCAACTTGTCTGCACTCCGTTTTCCTGCCTGCCTATTGTCTCATTTGTCTATTCTTTATTTAAAGCATTGTTTTATGACTCTGCTTCCTCAGGTGACCTATGCTTGCCCTCTAGGGGCTGAGACAAACCACTGCAGCTTTACTGTACACACTCAGTATATGATAAGAACGAGGCCACAATTCTACATCCGAAAGCAGCCTCATAAAGTCCCTCCACACATTAGAGTAGTTCGCAGGGCACCTCTTCTTTCCATGTAATAATCAAGGTGTTCCAGAGAATGCTTTCAACGAGATGGTTCCTCTTCAGTGCCCCTTGCAAAGTATCACACAAACGGGTATGAATATACCTCAGTGTGAGCAGTGCCTCTCGCCTGAAATTCAATTTCAGCTGTGTGTGTTTTTGTAAGTGGTATGAGAGTATATTGAATAAAAATGATGAGTACTTCATAGTCTTTTCACACCTTAAATGGAGGTAAATATGGATGGGTTTTTTTTGTGTGGTGTGAATGAAGACAGAAATAATGAGACGTCAAAAAAAAAAAAAAAAATAGACTGTGAATTACCTAAACATTATGTAGAAATGACTAAAGCAGCATTAAAAGGAAGACTGTTCCACTGTTAAATGCTTTTACATGATGTGGATGAGTTACTGATCTCTTACACATCATTCATTTATTATTTAGTCCTTGATTTTTATTTATTAATTTTTGTACAGTGTACAGTAGGTGTGCCAGAAAGATGCTATATGCACGCTATATGCATTAATACAAAAATTTAAACAAAACAATCATCAATATTATTATTGTTTACACAGCTGAATGATGTCATTTCATTGAATTTCAGCAATGTTTGAGAGTGCACAGAAAGCATTTTTCACAAACCAGAAGCTTCATTTCTAATTTCAGCTCAAATAAGCAAAAAAATGACATAACTAGATCATTTCTGTCACAAAACTCATGGACTGAGCTTCCTAGCTAGCTAGCCTTGTTAATTTTAATGGAGATAATTCTTTCTGAATGTGGTACATTTTCTACTGGTCATGAATATGATCTGAAATCTGTCATTCCTCTGTACAACCAGTTTAAGCTAGCTAACAATTATTAGCTATTATCTAGCACAGCAAATGTACTAAATGTAAGTGATGAACATTTATATTCTGTATGAATTCTATATTATTTTTTAGGAAAACCTGTGACAAATGCTAACTGGTTTACTTATAAGTAATTAGCCAGGTGTTGGGAATGGTAAGAGGATGTTTTCAGCCTGCATATTTGTGCATTTTTTGTAGCTAATAGTAAACAATATATTATTCTATATTATACTATATATTTTTGAATGGTTGAAAATCATATGGTACATGCTAAACTCTGCCCAGGCAACTGTGAGTTCCCATGTCTTAAAGGGTTCAGCAGAGCCTCATTTCTCTTTCTGTCGCCAGTCACCGAGGCCTCTTCTATCTTTTCATTTGCCTTCATCACTGGCACTCTTTCTATGTCCATCTCTCTCTCTGTCCACCTTTCCTTCACTCCATCTCCAGGATGGAAAGCGGTGACAGCACTGGCAGAGACAGAGTGCAGATGTCCAGCTTAAAAGTGACCGCCCTGTCCTGCAGCTGCACAGCTGAGGAGCCGCAGATCTATCATGACCACTGCGGCCTGCCATCCTGAAACACATTGTGAAAGATGTAGAGGGAAAGAGGACTTGGGAGGAAAAGGGAGAAAACTGTTGCAGAAGGGGTGCAGTATCAAAGGCCTGGATGCCTCTGTGGCTGGAATGAAAAAGGTATAGTAACAGTAAAAAGCGAATGTGAGTGGAGGGGTTGGGGGTAGGAGAGTAGTGCGACTCGGCTGTCTCCGGGACGAAGGGGGGGCATTAATCATTATTGGCGCACACCTCCGTCCCTGCCGCACCCTGACGGCCCTTCCACCCCTGACATAAATCATAATTCCTCCACAATAGATCCCCTCTCTGCCATGCTGCGGAAAAGTGTGCTACTCATATTGATTTTCCCTTTTCTCCCCCTGCCTTTCCCATCACCACCTGTACCCCCTCCCCTCACACCCAACACCACCTCTGCCAAGCTATTATAAAACATAACTGATCTGAAATTCATAGAATACTAAATAAACTTTATGAGGGCACTCTACTGTATTCCCCCCTCCCCTTCACTTCAGGCATTAGGAATGTGGATAGAAAGAAAACTAATGATATAAAAATTACAAAGCATGCTCCGTGCTATTATACCTCTATTGATTTGTTTTTGAAGTGCACCTAGGCTTATAAGAGACGCTGGAGGAGATTAGAGAGAGGCCACAAAAGGAGAGAGCATGAGAGAGGAAAGGATAGAGTGTGTGTGAGAGAGAGAATGTGTATCTGTGAAGAAGTGCAAAGGAGTTACAAGAATAAAAGTAGCAGATGAAATATATGTTATATCATTCAGCTAAGTATAAACTTTAAGGGAAACCATAGACATGTTAAAGTACAGAATGTTCTAGTCCTGATAGCAGTGATCACAGTGAGCAGTCAAAAAGTAATTTTCAGTCATAAGAATCAACTGTTTCTTTGCTTCAGTTTTTTTTTCCTTTTCCTTTGAAAAAAACACTTGAGCTATAAATACTCTTTATTGACCTTTTCTCAGAGTGAAAAAATAAGTCATTCAAATTATTCTAATATATTATATATATTATAATTATATAATGCTCGTTTACCTCTGGGCAACTCCTCTGCTCGATGTCTCGGTTGTGCTTTAAATCTGGAAAATGCCTCCAACACTTTCTTTGCAGCTCATCTGTACTGAAGCCAACTCCTGGCTCAAACCAGAACCATGCAGCTTTCCTGTTTTAGTTTTTGGTGTTAAGCCTTTAACGCTTACCTTATGTCTGAATTCGCAGCCTATTAACTATATAGTGCACTATTTTGGGGTTTTTGCCATTTTTACCATTATGTCCTGCCAACACTTTCTCCAGCGACCAGGCAGTGCAGGCCTGAAAGCATAGTGGAGAATATTTGTAGGGCACTAATGAAAGTCCTGTAGTCTTTTGCAAAAGGTTATGTCCAGAAGAATTTAATACAAAATGTTACATTATTGCAGGGAATGACAGATTATACATTTATTAGCTCACACACTCAGCAGGCAAGAGCTCCATTGTGCTGCACAGTCCCATATTTTATTTGCTTGGAATCTAGCCTGAAAAGTGGTAGCTAATGTAATATAATCATGAATAGCAAGCTAGTTACTGACTAAAGGAAACAAACCAGTACACGATTATTAACCTTTTCCAACAAGATGTCCAAAACTTTCACTGTAAAAAAATAACACAAAAAAAAAATATATATAGTCAGATTTTTAAAAAAGTATTCTATAAGTTATATTAAACCATATATAAGATAATTACATATATTTCTAGACATTTTCTTATTAATTTTAACATGTATTTATTTTAGAACATTTTGCTGCATTCTAGACATGTGAAGCTTGAAAATAGATTTCCAGAAATAAATTTAATAATTTTATATTTAGACTATTGTAATCTCTAGGAAAAACTACCTGAATTTGACTGTATCTAATATATTTCTATTTGCAGAGATATAATTTTTTGTTGTTGTTGGCATTTACCTGATTATCTTTACTAAGCAGGAGCTTGGCTTTGTGTCAAACTTTGTTTAATTAGTAGTTATGCATTTTGCGATTTGGAAAATATTGATATCTATGCATACTAATTAAACTGCTTAGTTAATAAAAAAAAAAAAATAATAATAACAACAAAAAATAAAGGTATGCCATAAACCAGATCAAGTCACAACAGTGTGTAATGCAACAGGTTGTGGTGTTAGGATTGAGCGCACCATTCGGCAAAAAATACCTGTATTTATTTATTTGTTTGTTTATTTATGTACTTACATAACTTACATTAGTTAATCTGCTTGCTTTCTTGCTCGCCTGCCTGCCCAATAATAAATATAATTATTAAACACCCCCCATTGACTAAGCCTCTATACCACATGATCACTGCAAAAAAGTTTATTATCTTCATAATGAACTTCATGTTGTCAAATATTTAGCAGTTCCTATTATAGTATATATATATATATATATATATATATATATATATATATATATATATATATATATATATATATATATATACTGCATTCTATACAGTATATATATATATATATATATATATATATATATATATATATATATATATATATATATATATATATATATATATAAAATCTCAAAATGGGGAGTATATAATAACATTTTATATATATACTGTGTGTGTGTGTGTGTGTGTGTGTGTGTGTGTGTGTGTATGTATGTATGTATGTATGTATGTATATGTATGTGTATATATATATATATATATGTATATATATATATATATATATATATATATATATATATATATATATATATATATATATATATATATATATATATATATATATATGTGTGTGTGTGTGTGTGTATATATATATATATATATATATATATATATATATATATATATATATATATATATATATATATATATATATATATATATATACAGTGGGTACGGAAAGTTTTCAGACCCCCTTAAATTTTTCACTTTTTGTTATATTGCAGCCATTTGCTAAAATCATTTAAGTTCATTTTTTTTCCTCATGAATGTACACATAGCACCCCATACTGACAGAAAAACACAGAATTGTTGACATTGTTGCAGATTTATTAAAAAAGAAAAACTGAAATATCACATGGTCCTAAGTATTCAGACCCTTTGCTGTGACACTCAAATATTTAACTCAGGTGCTCTCCATTTCTTCTGATCATCCTTGAGATGGTTCTACACCTTCATTTGAGTCCAGAAATTTTTGATTATACTGATTGGACTTGATTAGGAAAGCCACACACCTGTTTATATAAGACCTTACAGATCACAATGCATGTCAGAGCAAATGAGAATCATTAAGGTCAAAGGAACTGCCTGAAGAGCTCAGAGACAGAATTGTGGCAAGGCACAGATCTGGCCAAGGTTCCAAAATTTTTTTTGCTGCACTTAAGGTTCCTAAGAGCACAGTGGCCTCCATAATCCTCAAATGGAAGACATTTGGGACGACCAGAACCCTTCCTAGAGCTGGCCAACCGGCCAAACTGAGCTATCGGGGGAGAAGAGCCTTGGTGAGAGAGGTAAAGAAGAACCCAAAGATCACTGTGGCTGAGCTCCAGAGATGCAGTCGGGAGATGGGAGAAAGTTGTAGAAAGTCAACCATCACTGCAGCCCTCCACAAGTCGGGGCTTTATGGCAGAGTGGCCCGACGGAAGCCTCTCCTCAGTGCAGGACACATGAAAAACCCGCATAGAGTTCTCCAAGATGGTGAGAAATAAGATTCTCTGGTCTGATGAGACCAAGATAGAACTTTTTGGCCTTAATTCTAAGCGGTATGTGTGGAGAAAACCAGGCACTGCTCATCACCTGTCCAGTACAGTCTCAACAATGAAGCATGGTGGTGGCAGCATCATGCTGTGGGGGTGTTTTTCAGCTGCAGGGACAGGACGACTGGTTGCAATCAAGGGAAAGATGAATGCGGCCAAGCACAGGGATATCCTGGACGAAAACCTTCTCCAGAGTGCTTTGGACCTCAGACTGGGCTGAAGGTTTACCTTCCAACAAGACAATGACCCTAAGCACACAGCTAAAATAACGAAGGAGTGGCTTCACAACAACTCCGTGACTGTTCTTGAATGGCCCAGCCAGAGCAATGACTTAAACCCAATTGAGCATCTCTGGAGAGACCTAAAAATAGCTGTCCACCAACGTTTACCGTCCAACTTGACAGAACTGGAGAGGATCTGCAAGGAGGAATGGTAGAGGATCCCTGAATCCAGGTGTGAAAAACTTGTGGCAGCCTTCCCAAAAAGACTCATGGCTGTATTAGATCAAAAGGGTGCTTCTACTAAATACTGAGCAAAGGGTCTGAATACTTAGGACCATGTGATATTTTAGTTTTTCTTTTTTAATAAATCTGCAACAGTGTCAACAATTCTGTGTTTTTCTGTCAATATAGGGTGCTATGTGTACATTAATGAGGAAAAGAAATGAACTTAAATGATTTTAGCAAATGGCTGCAAAATAAAAAAGAGTGAAAAATTTAAGGGGGTCTGAATACTTTCCGTACCCACTGTATATATATATATATATATATATATATATATATATATATATATATATATATATATATATATATATATATATATATATATATATATATTAATATATTAATTATTATAGAATTATTATTCTATAATAATAATAATACAACACCCCACTTCTCACATATTCAAGGCCTACATTTTTTCAGGTAACTTTATATAAAGTATATAAATTTAGTGCAATGGCTTAAAAGCATGATTTTTTTTTAAAGTACAAAGTGGACAAACCAGCATACATTCAGGCTTTAAAACAGTGGGTGGTTTGTCTCTCCCAGTCTCATCCTTGTTCACATGTCCTTCTAATTTCCATCTCAGTGTTGCATCGCCTTCATTTCAGCACAGGTCATATGTGTGTGGACGTTGCATGCTCTTGACCAGTGAGAGAGTGGTGTGAGCGGTGTTGCTAGTGGCCTGGTCAGGATTAGAGCCTAGGTAGAGGGATATTAATGTAAAGCGGAGGGGACAAGGGCGCTCCTGTCCAATTACTCTGCACCCTGTCACTGCCATCCGGCCGCAAAACAACAGAGGAGGAAAGGATTAATTGCCTTGGACTCTGCCCCCACTACAGGCCCAATTATGGAAACATATTGGCTCCCAGCGTTGCTACAGCCACTGCTGTGCTGGGATATTGTGTGAAATTTCTAACTGCTTTCAGAGGTCAGGACGAGTGGGTTGAAGCAGGGGATGTGAAAAAAAGTGTGGGAGTGGAGTGTGTGTCAGAGTGTGTGTGTGTGTTATGTTGGTTTGATATGCAGGTTGCTTGTGTGTCTTTTATGGCAAACCGAAAATGTTTAGTTTTCAGCCCAAATCTTTGGACTATTTTGTTGAGTGTTACAAAATTCTTATAGTTACACTTTGAATGTAAACAATAGCATGCTGGTAATTTCAGATTTGAAATAAAAAATGTTTAATAAAGATTAACATCACAACATTTCAAATGCACAGAAATAAATATATACTTCCTATAGATGTTCTATACCCCTGGCCAAAATGAAAAATAAAAATGGGCCCAAAATGGCTAAATATTAAGCTTTATGTGGCCACCAACAAATTATTAGTCAGGACATTGGTAAGAATGAAACACATATAGATAAAGCAACGAATGGGATAGCTTTGATTTCTTTGAATAATTAAGCTTTGTGAATTAACTTTTTACAAAACTGTGAGTGAACTTTTTACAAAAAAAAAAAAACCAAGAGTCATGAGTTGATGAGTAAAAAAATGTAGTGTACCCAGACCCATAATTTTACATCAGAATTACATGTCAATCATTATCACTATTTTATACGTGTGTACAAACAGACTGAATTCCCCTGCTTTTCCACAGACAGTTCACTGCAGCAAATGCAAACAAGCAAATAGTGCCACAGGGTGCATTTTTTTTGTTTTCACCAGTGTGTTGTTGTTATTGTTGACTTGTTATATTTTCAGCTTAATATTTTTCATATAGATATATTTATATATATGTACATACACAGACACACACATACACTGTATTTCCAAAGGTTTGCAGACACCTGATCATAAGTATGGTATGTGCTTTTTGAGCATCGCATTCCACCTTTAGTCCCAATTTGCTCTTATATTTCCCCACATTCACATTTATGTTTTGCCAATAAAGTGTTAGTAAAGTTAGATTCTGATGTAGGGTGGGGAGGCCTAGTTGTTTATCTTTAACTAACTGAAGTTGACTATAAATTTGCACTCACTCTCACCAATCTGAATTGAAACAGTCTAACAGTGTAAGTGTAAATTACTCAGTTTGCATCAACACTACCTTACATTTTGCATCTTTAATTTGAAACCCCGCAACACTGTGTTCATTACATTTATTCATGACTCCAGATACATTAAGAACAAGAAAGCAGCACTGGACACTGCAATATATGTAAAAAAAAAAAAAAAAAAAAAAAAATGTAAATCTGATACCGGATGATATTTTAAAGACAAGGATAGATCTTCCTGAACAGGAGGACCATAATGTGCCCCACATTTAGACCACACAGACCTCAACCTACATTGGCATACTGACTGATGCAGACTTCATGAATCCTGAATGAAATTGGCTCTTGATGAATCTCAAATATGCTCTCCTGTTTCAGAGCAATAGAAATCCAATGAAACTCCAGCACAGCTGAAATAAAGCCATACATCCCGCTCCAACCAGGGGATTGGGGGACAGAGGAAAAATGACTGCCGCATGGGAAAGCAGCAGCCGAGTGAAGGGGAACCCAAGATGAAGGAGGCAAGGTATCACCCTGGCTGCTGTGCATCAGCTCTGTCTTTTAGTGTTCAGGGAAACAGATTGGTGGTGTACAATCCCTGCATCGGCCCTCTTTGCCTGTGGCGCATCAGGCAGACGGAGTGAGTCTAGAGTAAATCAGCTTGCTCTCCCTTGGTCCAATTTCCCTCGAGAGCTGCAGCCAGGCCCCACTCAAATCATGTAGCTCTGTTTGCTTTTACACACAACATCTTACAGAAAGCAGAAAAGAAACTTTTTTTATTTCACAGTTGCACAACAGAGAGCTGGCTGTTGTACTCGTTCTTTGGATCCCATATGTTAACACAATAAGGAATACTACAAAGCTTTTTTGGGCTGCTTTTTTTAAATAGATTTTTTTTCTTAGAGAGCTCAGAAGTGTGTATGAAGATGATGGCTGCTGTTTGGGTAGGCTCCAAGCAATATGCTATAGTGACTAAGCACCCTCTCCTGTGGCTCCATGCATACTCTAATGTGAATAATGTTTCTCCTCAAAGTCTGTAGTAATAAATGGAGTGCCATTCGGCACAATGGCAAAATCAGGGCCCGTATTGATTAACTCTCATCATCGACTTACTCCCACTTCCATGATTTATGATTGTC
This sequence comes from Silurus aristotelis, assembly GCF_946808225.1. NCBI lineage: Eukaryota > Metazoa > Chordata > Actinopteri > Siluriformes > Siluridae > Silurus > Silurus aristotelis. The sequence goes on along the minus strand of NC_139581.1, from coordinate 10,361,525 downwards.
TGTTATTTTTACATTAGCCGTCAAATTCATCTTTTCTTTCCTGGCCAGGGTTGGGCTGAGCAAACAGTAAACATTTTGAGTGTGCGCTTTGGTTCCCCCGTGCCGGTCCATTAAACGTGCTACACTCCCAGAGCCTTCCACGGCCCCTCAAGGCCCAAACTCTGTTTGCTTTCATATGACTGTGTGACCAGCAATTTAGGTATATAGCCCTATTAAATCAAATACACACTGTGGAGAATTTATGTAATTTCTACAATAAAACACTGTGTTCAAAGTAGTATAATATTTTCAAATGTGTTTTACAGTTTGATACTGTAACCTTCTTGGTGTTCTAGGAGAATATTTACAATACCGGTCAGTTTGTCACCTGTTTTATTATAAGACCCTTGTTATTTTATTTAATGGAAGATGCTCAAAAAAAGTGCTATATTCCATAAATTATAAATGTTATTATATATTATACATTATATTATAGATTTTTGATAGATTTTAATTTTGTAATTAATTAATTTTTTACAGTTTTGGTCATGTTTGAAATAGAGGAATACATTCAAAGAAAAAAGAAACATACTGTATAATAACTTAATAGCAGCACTTTATTAATTCATCTAGTTAGGAAAATCTGAATTTCAAAATGTCAAAACATGACTACAAGAATATGATTAGCCATGATATGTACCTTAAACTAAGAAAACTATAGGTTCCCTTTTATCCCTCACTCAAAGTCTAGTAAATGTCAAGGTATGCACTGATATGTAATAGTAGTCTTTCTCTCCTAGACAGCTGGCTCTGCTGCCTGTCACGTAAAAGAATAATATCTATGAGTCAGTGATGTCTTAGCAAATGTTGCATTCTGTAAGAGAGTTTTTGTTAAGGGTGTACTGAAATTGACCATCGATAATGGGGTCTGTACTGCTAATAGTGGTCTGTACTGCTACATTTTTCATTTCAATCTTACAAAATTATGACAATAAAGATACAGTGGTCTGGCTAGCAGAAACAGGCCTGGTAACTAGGAGGACATTTTTAAAGAATCCATGTTTAAAAAGAGCTAAAAATTCAGATCATTACTGAAGGAATAGTTCTAGATAAATCAAGGCAAAATAGGTTTAAGATAAATAAGTGTCAGTTCTGGCAATGACAACTGCATTGTGGGTCAAAACGTGACCAAGCAGTAATGCATTAGGGCTGTTTTTAACCAAGGATTTACATAGTCGTATCAGATTTGTCAAGTCTTGCCTGTAGTTGAATCGTGTGTGTGTGTGTGTGTGTGTGTGTGTTTGTTTGTGTGTTGGCTGGTGGGGGCAGGGACTGGGTGGTGGTGTTTGTGAGTGCGTTAAGTACAGCGAAACATGGATGCACTGAAAAACAATAAAAAATGAATTAGGCTTAAATTAGAACAGAAAATACCTTTACAGAATCTCCCAGACATTGCTAAATGTTTAAATCCCTGCCACCAAGATGCTTCTGTGTCAATCACAGATCATGGAAAGTAAAACTTGAATCTGTCACAGGGGTGATTGGATTTATTCATGCATGTTAAAAGTATTTAATAAAAGCTTCTTTCTTTTCATATTTATATTTTACAACATTATCTTAATGGACTGTATATTAACTTATTGGGAGAAAACCAGTAGTTCTATGTGAAATCAGACATTGAGCACCAAGATATAAACAAAACGGCATGATCCTCTTTTCATAACACCTCTGCGAAGATTCGACTGTGAGATTGATAGTCGATTAAGGCTCCTCCTATCAAAGCATCGAATCTTCCAGCATTCTGGGTCACCCCTTTTTTGGCGCCCAAAATACAACCAATGCAAAAACATTCAGTCTCAGGGTGTAGCTCATAGCCACAGTATGTTCCAACTTTAGCATGATCTATCATTTTGCTGACTCATCATTATATCCATTACCTATTTCAATGTCAACAGTGGGATTAATTAAATCTGGATTTGGAATTCATCAGCTCCAACATTATAAAAATTCTATTAGTGGGAATATTTTGAGACTAATTTAAATGCAGAGGCTTTTGCCACTTTGATGTTTTGCTCTGAGGGAAGTTTTTTGCTTTAGTTTTTTGCTTCTTTTTATAAGTTCTATAAGATCCAGGAGCAGTGGAATAATCAGGAATAGTGGATTTTATTCAACTGTATTCTCCACTTTTCACATAAAAAGCCCATTCACTGCTGAAATATATAAAGTCCTTCATCCATTTGGATAGTAGGGCTGTGTAATGTGACAATTAATCACTGATATTGTGATAGATTTTGTTACTTTTCTTAAATATCCAAAATATTGTTATATCTTCCATTACTTTTAATGAATTATTTGATAAAAGAAATTATAAATATATTTTTTTAAATAATTAAAAAGTGATTTGAAGCTGCAATTATTTCAAAAGTATGAAACGTTTTAATGTTGAATTAAATGTTTATTGCAACACAATTATTATTATTATTGTTATTATTATTAGTAGTTGTATTGTTAGCTTTTAATTCATATAATGTGTCATATAGATTATGATAGGTTTGTCTTATTGTTTATCATTAATATGAAAGTATCATAAATAACATCCAACATCACACTGTTCATCTGTACTCTCTAGGTTACTTTCTCTCTTTCTCTGTCTCTCTCCCTCTCCCTTTCTGGTGCATATGTGTGTGTGTGTGTTTCTCTGACTAGTCCTGCAATCAGTGTTTGGATACAGGCATCAGCATGTTGAAAATCCTGAGTATGTTTTGCAGGGAGTTGAAGAAACAGCAGGGAACTGCGATGGGCTCCTAAAAAAAATGAGGTTCCATCCATGTAATTTCTCTGTGCTCTGATAGCATCAGTTCTCAGTTGGCTATATCAAGCAGGTATTACCACCCACTGACTGTAATCGCTAATGAAACCGGCATTGAGTTTATAATGCGCTAAATGATGCAGCCCACTCCAGATAAACACATCCTAAATAAACGATTTGGGTGGTAATTGCACTCTGCCAGGACGCCGTTAATAGAGTCAGCTCTGCTGATGAGAGGGTTAACTTCTTTTCCGAAGGAGCCTCTCACTGGCTCATTGCACTCTCATTTCTTCAGAGATCTTGGCATTCCCTTGGTTATCAGTGTACTTAAAAAGAAAACCTAATTAGACCAAAAAAGGGCCTTTTTTCCGTTTTCTCTAATTAGGTCCTTAACATAATTAGCAGGTAATGTTAATAATCCTCTTTTAAACTCTATTAAAAGGCTGTTTGGGAGTAAGTGGTTGAGGAGGATGTCTTGTGGGCTGCCACGGGCCCCTCAGAGGGCCAAAGCAGGGGACCAGTGAGACATGCTGGGACTACAGTTCATCAGGGTTGGAGTGCCACTGCATTATAGCTTTGGCCCCACAGGAGCTGCCTCAACATCAGACTATGTGCCCAGTGTATTAATATAATAGCCCCCTCCCCTTTTTCTTCTCTGGGCAGCACTGGGTCTTCATCAGAGCAGACAAGCGAACAATAGAAAATTTAACGAAAAAAGCTGACATTTGTGTGACATTAGTAACAGCAGTGTTGCCTAACTAGGGGTGGAGTTGGAATCCACCAGGGGGCATTGTGTCTTCAGCAATGTTCTCCCAAATTACCATAAAGAGGTCTGGGACCATTGTCATTAAAGTGACTCTAGTAAAATATTCACATGGGCTTGGGAAAGTGCTCTAGGTTCCAGTGAGTGGTCTGTTGGCTTCAGTGAGGAGGAGGAGGATGAGGAAGAAACCGCCGGCGACCAGAAGAGCCCAGTCCACGTCTTTAATTAAGTATCTGAAACATCAATTTAAATGTAAATATCTGTGGTGCAGCGCCACTCATGCGTAAATTAGAGCGTTGGCCTGGCACATCTCTCTCTCTCCCAACTCCCTGCTCACTTACTCTGACATCTGCTCACATCTGCCGGGCCCCGGGCTGTCCCCAACACACACACACACACACACACACACACACACACACACACACACACACACACACACACACACACACACACACACACACACACACACACACACACAATTAATATTTCTTTGCAAGTGTAAACTCATACACATTAACACACAATAATACTGATGTTTTTTGACAAGCAACAGATTTCCTAAACTGAACTCACAGGTGCTGATCATTCTGTCTTCACTTAGCCTAAAACAGACAGTGTGACTGAATTCGAATGTCTTGCATGTAAGTTTCTTACAGTCTTGTATACCAATAAATTAGTGCACACCCTACACGGACCTCATTACAGTCCACTTCTCTAGTAGAGCACTGGATGTATGGTGCATGTCATTTTATCTGACTGTTGGGTACTACATTCTGAGCAGTAGCCAGTTTTTTTCCTACTGATGAATGGTCCTATTTTCTATCTGGCATTTGTACAGGGTTCTATCTCTCTGCCTCATATCAGGTCCTGTTTACTTAAACACATCACATCCTATTTTCTGTAGTATGGACCTTTTTCTGTGTGGCATTCTGTGGGGCCATATAAAGTAAAGACGGAGTGGTTAGCAGCAAATTTGGCCCCATACCAGTCAGGAAATGGGGCTAAATTTGCTGCTAACCACTCCGTCTTTACTTGCAAGTTGTAGTTGGCCAGGCAGATCGATTGATACAAAAAAACAAAAAAGAGAAAAAACCCTGCTGAATATTGCTCCTTGTGTCAGGATCCGACTAAAAAGACTGATTGCTAAAAAGTTTGTTTAGGTGTTGTGCTGTTGTCTACTATATCCAGTCTGTGAGAGCTCCTTTGTACCAGTGCCATGACTTCCTGGCTCAGGGCATGAAAGCTGTGAGTTGGAACATTGAAGAGGAAGCTCAGTGCAAATTTCCTTCTGTGGTAAGAAGTTTCCTGATCCATGGAATAAAGGCAGTACAGACCAATCACCTGCCATTTAGGTTCAGTTTGGGGTGGTTATATGCTCCTAGACCTCCCCGAGTGTGTGCCAGGCAGTACTGTAAAGGTACTAGTCTGTCTTTTAAGCCATCAGGACACAGCTCATAAAGGCCAGGCCGGAAGAGAGAATAATCATTTTATAGGGCTGCTGGGAAACAGGCAGCTCCACTTATAAGCCCCCGAGGACCTTCATTCCCCTGCCCATATCCCTCTGCCCTAATGGTCGAGCCGTGGCCTGGTGGGCACAGAGGAAGCTTTTCGGTCATTTAGCTCTCTTAACTTGCGGCAGAGCTGATTAATCGGCTAATATTCAATCATTTCTGAGGAGAGAACCATGAAAAAAGGAAACTTTGAGTAAAAAGAGGGAGGGGGTTCATAATAATGTCTTTTGTGCTTCTCTAGATCACTATAATCTCTGTCATCTCATTAACTGGTGACACTCTTGTAATGACTTAAGAAAATCTTTACAGGGCTAATAGAAGCTTGGCATTAAGTCAGTACAGCTCTAAAGTGTATTGAATGGGCATGCATATGACACTGAGCTGCTAGTCGAGTCGAGAGTTAAGAGTATTAGACTGACATATACACTCTGAGGAACAATAGGAGGCTGTCTCTCAAAGCAAAAATGTCACATGTCTTTAATAATATTGTGGCATTTTTCTATAATGGAGGTTCAACAGCTTGTGTGGCCTGTTCAATTACTAGTGATCTTCGATTGCCTTCATGCAGAAGTTAAACCCCAGTCAGAATGAGTAAAATTACTGAGAACTAGCTTTTCGTTTATTTGGCGGTATTATGGCAATTATCTATTTAATAATTATCAGATTTAGTAGATGTTCATTAGCAAAAAGGTTGCATGGTAAAGAATTATATATTAAAAAAAAATCCTACAGTCAATTTGCAACTCTATTCTAATGTAATAATTTATGAAAACCCCACATTTCCAAGTTGGAGTGGGAAAATTGGCCTGGACATACTCAGGGAGAGGTGGGAGGGAGAAAACGGGTTGTTGTTTGTTAGGTGTGCCAGCCTAGCACTGGTGCCCATTGGCAGCAGAGGATGCTTATTGAGGGCCACCGTGCCACAGCGAGGATTTCCCCAGCGCATTCAACAAACTGAGCTCTCTTCGCATCCTGGCATGGCTCCCTGTGCCCATTCTTAGTCAACAGGATTAGGCCTGCTTATTGCTGGCTCTCCAGGATCACCTACACTCTGCATTGTATGTGCTCCATGCTCGTTTGTCAGTTTGGCTACAAGACGAACATGTTTTTTTCCCCCTGTCACTTGTGAATATGTAAAGGAGGATGGAAAGACAAATCAACCTCTGCCTCTATGACATTAGACTTGAATACATTAGCTATGCCATTTAGGGACTAAATAGAAACAAATAAATATTCCGCTTTAGCCTTGATTAAAGGCCCATTTTAATTATAAAGCTATTATGTGCTGCTAGCCAAGAATGTTTGGCTACAGTTTCTGATTGCCTTTCTTCAGAGCAGAGTCTGGGCAGTAGATCTTAATGAATGATGGAATGTTCGCAGAATTAATTAAATAATAGGTTTGGCATTTTTGAGGCAAATTACATTTTTTTTTTTTTATCATATGTGGCAGGCCATTGTTTGTTCCTGACACCCATTTTGAAGCTTCTGTAATGACTTTTATAGTTGTGTGCAACTGCAGTGGAAATCAACATGGTGTACATTTCATACACAAACCATACCATAAACATTGTAGATATTCATGCTATTATGGTAGTTTACACTATTCCATATTTCTCTTTTTAAATGTTCTTCATTGTTTAGTAAAATATTTGTCCTGGCTTTACAAAAAAACGAATTAATTTACAGTACATCTAAAAGAGTATTATTTTACAACCATCACCTTGTTTTACTCTATAAGTTGTAATATATGTTAAATAATTAAAGATGAGTTACTCGTTCCACTTGAAACTCGATTCTTTTTACTAAAACATCACATTGCAATGTGTTTTATTATTGTATTAAGCAATTTCTTTCCTTCACTTTGTCTTTAAGTTAATAAGACTGTCTGTCCTGAAGACTTTTTCTTAGTGGAAAACACACTCTCCAACCTCAACTATTATAAACTGCTAACTGTTACTATCATTATGTGGCCTGTCTGCCAAGTGAACAACTAGTTACTATAGAAACAATAATGTATTAAGTTGAGAGCTTTAATATAAATCTGAGATTTGTATGCCGACCAGAACTACTGTCAGAACTGCTTTTACATTGATGGTGTAATTTTGTGGGTTATTTGGTGTAATTTTGTGTGAAGGTTTTAATTATAAACTAGATAGATAGACAAGATAGACTATATGGACGAAATTATTGGTACACCTGACTATAACAGCCTTATGTGATTTTTCCCGAAACTGGTAACACTGTTGGTGGCACATAATTGTATAGGATTTTTGAATGCAGTAGCATTAAGTTTTCCCTTAACTTTAAACAGCATGACAATACCCCTGTGCACAAAGCAAACACCATTCAACCGCACTAAACACCTTTGGGATGAATTGGAATGCTGACTCCTCAACCTACATCAGTACTAGACTTTACTAATACCTAGCTTTGTATCTGAATGAGCACAAATCCCCACAACCATGCCAAAATCTATTGGAACATCTTCCCAGAAGAGTGAAGGTTATTATAACTCCAAATTGAGTCTAAATAAGGAATCGGATTTTCAAAAATGACATACGAATTTTATGGTCAGGTGTACAAAAATCGTTTTTTTTATATAGTGTGGATAGATGTAGATCCACCCCTGTGTGGACCCATACCCTCATTTAACATATTGCTATTTATTGTAAATTGGCCACTTATGTACTTCTGGCAGATGCTAACTATGTACTATGCACAATGACAATTGTGAAAAAGTTGAATCCAATCAAATCTAATCTTATACATACATTGACAAAAGACAGTTGCTATTACAATGACAATAAACATCAATAACATTGGTTCACTTAAGGAAACTATGAGATACTAGTTATTAGTACACAGATTTAAATATGGATCTGTTTATTGCACACTTTTCTCAGATTACATGTGGAAAAAGTCCCTGTTACTTATTAGGTTGCACACTGACAAATAATATTTTGGGTTTTATTTTGTGTGAGACAGAGGCAGTATAAAACTGTAACTGTATCCCAACCAATGACATACAATTTCTCACAATAAACAAAACATTGAGATTTGTAACGAATACCTACATAACACAGAAAAAAAAAGAAAACAGTTTTACTTGATAGCTTTATAAGGTATTAAAAATGACACCTACAGCAATGTCTAAACAGAAACAAATTTCCAAAAACTGATACACCTGATACTGATACCTTCATTAAGAAAGAATTTGCCCTAAAACCAAATGAATCTGAATAGATCTAAACTCCAAGAAGGTAATTATGTACAGTAATGAGTTTTGATAATGAATCGCTCTCTACTACAGGTTAGCAACAGGCTGGAAAAAAGTGTCGGATGCACTGTGGCCCTTTCTCTGTTTCTCCGGTCATTCAGGGCACTGAGTCTTTTTCATTTTGCTGCATTCATTTTGCACTTTGCCAGTGTGTTGGAGAAATGTGTTTGAATGCTATTGCACATAAGTCATTCTCATGGGGCATGTTAAGAGAGAGCCAGCCTTGGGAAAGAGCGTGTGCTGGCACCACGCTGACCTTTGCTTTGGTGAGTGTTCCACTCACAGGCATAGCATAGACCATATGCCAGGGCCACTCAGAGCCACTGTTTGGATTTTAAATTGTGTTGAGTGCCATTTGTGTCACATTTAAAATGCTAACGGTACAGAATGTCATTTGCGGAAACGGGGCGTTTGCTCCAGAAAATTAATTCGGCTTACTCCTGGATCTGGGCTCCTGTCTCCAGGCCAGTATTATGCTTCCCCTTTGACAAGAGTAATATTTAATGAATAACACTATTAATAACGCCAGGGTCTCAGGGGGATATTTCTTGATAATGGATAGGTGCAGACAAGATTTTGTATGAGTAAAAGGGCATTGTCAAGGGCTCTGTTTATTTATTTAATAACTTTTGGCATCCTTAAAAAGAATAAGTATGCTTTTTGCTTTATGCATTCCTAAAGAGATGCTGTTTCCCCAGCCTTCTTTAAAATGAAGTGTGTGTGTGTGCGCCTGTGCCGTGTGCTATATAGGTGTTGATATTCACTCATAAATAAATATTTCTGTAAGACTCCAGCATTCACTTTTTTTTCCTCCTTTCCCTCTCTCTGTGCTTATAGCAGCTGCTCCGTGCAGTGCGGTCCCATTTCTCATTTCGGTGCAAAGCCATTTGTCTTACGTGAGCATGTTTGCTCTGGTTGAGGACGACGAAGAGTTTGCATACACCTTTTGTCTTTTTATTATGTTCATGGGTACATGTCTGTCTGCACGTATGTCCGTGTGTTTGTTCATCTGTGTCTGGGTGACGATAATAATAATCACATGACTCAAGGTAATGTTCCATGAAAATAGCTGAGAGCAGTTTAATTATAGACTACAGGAGGAACGCTGCTAGTAAACTTGATTTTTTTTTCCATTAAAAAAAAACAACAACATAATAAGCAATGTTTATTTTCATTTCAGAAATCAGATGGATTTTTTTTTTTTTTTTTACCTCAGACAACAAAAATCCAATTCAGACATGCCTGGTGAGTAAAAAGGTTCATCTGACTTCACACTTCATATACAAATCCAAATAAGACCTATCCATGCACTTATACTCACAGTTTCCTTATGGGGATTATTTGTTTCTCCATTCTGCTTTTGTTCCCATTTTAATTGATATATGTTATTATGTATATTGGCAGCTACTATGTGTTATAGAATACAATACCCTGCTTTGTCACAACAAGAGTGTATTAATTATTTATTTTATTTATTTATTTCACAGAAAAATATAGAGGACTTTGTGGAGAAAAAAAAGCTTGGGTGTTTTGACTGTATATTTAAGGTTAGTTTTTGCCCTCCTGTCCTGTTTAGTCATGGTGCTGGCCACTGACCCCTGCATGTCCTTCACACAAAAGTGAGGACCACCTTATAATTGTGGTGGGCGGCAGCTTAAAACCGCCAAATCATAAAAGCCGAGAGAGATCCAGTGAATTACGAGGAAATATGGCCTTCCTTTACAGCGAGGGCTGTGAATGAAGCCATAAAATTATGAGCAGTTTTTATGATGGCCCATTGAAAGGGGATGCTTGTATATTGATGGTTCACAGGCTGTATCCCTCTTCCCCTCATGCTGGGGAAGAGCTGACGAGAGGCCCCCTGTGTAACTATTTTTCATGCATTTAATATATTAATTATCCGGTAAATGTTCCCCAGGCAGTGCTTGGGATGTTGGAGAGTGACAGCTTTTCGATGAAGCTCCCCCACCACCCCATCATGCTGCAGTGTATTACGTGGGAAAGGTCGGCCTGGGGTTAATGTAACTTTTTATTTGCTGATTTTTCATAGGCCGATGGAAGAAGGAGCAAGGCTATTTTGGACGAAAGAGGGAGAAAGGAGAGAATGTGGAAGGTGGTGTACAGACACTGAGGCAGATAACAGTCAGGCTGGCTTTTTTTTTTTATTGTGTGTGTGTGCACATTGTGTTTGGACTTTTCAGTGCCTTGGAGTCAGAAAATGTCTCAGGGAGCCTCCATCTTTCTCTATAGTATAAGCATTTAAAAAAAGTACTAAAGAAAAGGTTGGGGGTGGGGAATATTTGCATGCAGAATAAAAGCACAAACGATACAAGTACAATGAATAAGAAATAAATCTTGAATGGTTAGACTAGTATAACAACACACTGTTTTATACTTTTTATAATTGTGAAAAGAAAGTTGTCTTTACTCTTTTACGGTACTGATACCTCCATGTTTTCACACTCTGAAAATCGGCTGAAATGGTGCAGTGATGCAGCATGCGATGTAACCATTAGTGTAGACCTCTTCTATTTGCCCACAATTAGGTAGCTGCTCTTTTTGATGGGAGAAATGGCTTTTTAATCACCATATGTAGCTGTGCTAATTCACAGGCTCTGAAGTGCTGTCAAGAAACAATTGAGTGAAGAGGGTCTGAAGTGATCAATTGTCTGTGGTCTCCGGGTGAACTTCTCATTTTCTGCACATTCCAGCATCTGATTGACTTAATTAGACCTGCTCCGCATTCTGCTGATTGGATGTAAACATTAATATGCCAGAAAATGACTTTCTAGACATTTACCACGATGTCCAGAGGCATGCTAAATTGATCGGCGATTGAGAATCAGACATATTTGATTAGATTTGATTTAAGTTGAAGATAGCAGGCTTTTTTTTTTTGGGCGGGGGAGACAAGCCTCTGTTGTTCACAGATTCTTGCAGTATGGCTTGCTAATTTGATTTTCCGTGGTGGTTAATTTAATTCCACTATTTAAACTCAGAGTTGGACTAAAACTTTGAGAACTGTGTAGATGAATTTTTGTTCCACTGTCCCTCAGTGAAATAGGAGCTCACCATTCCAGTGCTTATAGAGAGGATCACCTATAAATCATAGTGTGTTGGACTTCACAGGGTGGTTCGATATCTCATCACGATGCTCTGAACTCAGTGTTTGGTGCATTCAGACTGCTCTGGACCTTCTGAAGAGGATGTAAAAAGCTGCAGGTCTTCAAAGTCAACCTTTGAAGAAGCACAACAAAGCATAGATATGAGTGTCATCTACTAGGCACTGGACAAGTTATGCATATTTGCAATTGCAACACACGAACTCCTGAACATTACGAAGAAATGTGTGCATTTTGGGGGTTTTAAGCTTGGAATGGGGATCTCAGCTGGATGCTGTCCTGCTGGAAACCCCTGGCTCTTCTTTGGCACCCGTGCAAGCCCCATTACCCCTTGAATGCCTCTTGGTGGCTCTGCTGTGTGCTTAAGCACCGGTGCTAGTGTAAATGACATCTCTGTGGCTGAAATGAGCTTTGCACAGTTTAATAGAGGTCTACAAGTTGACATTAATATAGTGGGGCTGGGTGAAGCAGAGAACCACTCCCTCTCAAAGATGGTTGTCTTAAATCTTTGTGTTGATAGCTGAATGCTCTGGAACACAACACTGATATGGAGACAATGCTGGTGTTTTGAGAAATGCAAAAATGCTTATTGTAATGAAAGAGGTGATTGGAGGAAAATAGAATGTCTCAGAGGTTTCAATTTTGTCCATCCAGCAAATTGCATGTGGAACAGATAACATCAAGGTGAGATTTTATGACCTCACAACTTAAACATGTTGAAAGACATCCTGAAAAGGTCAACGTGAACTTACAAATTTTTTTATTTTTTTATTTTACTGGTTATACTGGGCATGATTTGTCTTTGACAAACACTGGAGACAAACACATCTCTCAAAATGGTTGTTTTTCCATATCAACCAGAAACAAAATTTTTATGTCTCTACACTTCTGAATTGTGGCTACAAATATAATCACAGGTGAGATCAAATAATACTAAAACTTTTAAATCCACCAAGAACAGGAACAACTGAGCAGAAATGGAGAGCTGCTTCTACCATAAAACTGTAACTAAATGGGAATATAATGTGTTATTTTTGTTAACTGCAAAATATCATATTAAATGTTGTGAGCAATAAACTTTCTCATTCAGGTAGTTATCTAAACAGCCAATCACGTAGCAGCAGTGGTATGCATAAAATAATGCAGGTGAAGATCAAGAGCATCAGTTAATGTTAACATCAGAATGAAATGTGATCTCAGTGACTTTGACCATAAATGCTGGTGCCAGACAGGGTGTTTAGAGTATGTGAGTGCTGTTGATCTTGTGTTATTTCGGCAATGCTGTAAATGAATGTAATGAGGCTGGTTTGATCTGACAGTAAGGCTATGGTAACTAAGTTAAGCCCTTTATACAACCAGGAGCGGAAAAGCATCTAACAATGCACAACATGCTAAACATTGAGGTGGATTGGCTTCAACAGCAGCAACTTTTTCTCCTACCAGCTAAGAACAGGAACCTGAGGCTACCCTGGGAAGTTATTGGGCAAGACTAAAGAATATCACCTGGTCTTTTTGATTTCACATATTTTAAGTTTTTATTATTAGAAAGAAGCAAAACCAACTACTTATCTGAATTTAGTCCATACAGAAAGGCCAAGAAATACTTACATTTGTTTTGAAATAAAATAAAAAAAGATGTGCTTGCTGACTGTTGCAGACTAGGATTGCGCCTCAATTTAAGTTTTGCAGAAGATTGTGAAGTCCACTAAACACAGTCCTTCAGTACTTTTTTCTGCTTTTCTGTGTTTTTGTTTACTTTGCCCTTACATTACTTACTTATTTCTTATCATTGTCATATGTCCCCTCAGCTATGCATTATAAACCATGTCCACACTGTACCTCCCCTCCTGCTCAGCTTATCTTCTTTACAAACCAACCCTCCCCTCTTCTGTGCCCATACTTCCATCTCTCGCTGCTCAGCCTGATCTCTCTAGTCCATCTCTCTCTCTCTCTCTCTCTCTCTCTCTCTCTCTCTCTCTCTCTCTCTCTCTCTCTGTCTCTCTCCCTCTGCCTCCTGTTTCTGGGCCTGCACAGCCGTCACTCTGAATTATTTTCAATGAGCTCTTTTATAGCGTGCGCCAGATCTGAGCTCCAGCCCATCACCGAACGCCAGGCACCAGACGCGCTCTGCATTTCTATCAGCCCTGAGCCCTCTGCCTGCTATTAACCTCTCTCTCTCTCTCTCTCTCTCTCTCTCTCTCTCTCTCTCTCTCTCTCTCTCTCTCTCTCTCTCTCTCTCTCTCTCTCTCTCTCTCTCTCTCTCTCTCTTCCTTCTCTCGCTCCCTATTCTATTTTCTTCCTCACTCCATTGCTCTCTCTTTTTCTCACTCTCTCACATACTCTTCACCTCCACCTTTCTTCTCTCTACCTCTATTTCTGCTTCTTGATCTGACCCTCTTCCCTCTTCTCATCTCTGTCCATGCTAGCAGTGCATCTCTCTGGCTTTTTATCTTTCTCTGACCCTTTCTTCCCTCTCCTTCTTCTTCCTCACTCAATGCAATTGCACCTGTGTCGTTCCGTCACAGTGACTGACTCTGTCTATTCCTTGTCTTTTACAGAGCGCAAAATAATTGCAAATCCTTTTCCTTTATTCCACCAGTCTTCCAACTGCAGACTGAAGATTGTAACTGGCTTCAAAAGTGTATATTATGCCAACAAACTATAACAAAAATGTAAACATACGGTGGAATTTAAAGAGTAGGAAATGTATTGAAAAGTAGCAATTTCTTCAATATAATCTATAAACCTAATATCAATCCCAGACTTTCATCAGTATAGTCATCTATGGTTATAGCATAGAAGTACCATAACAGAAAAAATAAGTAATACAACTATTGTAATGTCATGGTATAACACCCATTGTAGCCATTCAATAGAAAAAACTATGGCAGTAGAAATGTGTTATAAGCAAGTTTTCATAAAGCAAGATTATAAAATCGTGGTATTATTCTGGTTTATACCATAGCACTGATAAATTTATAAATCTAGTTTTTAGGAATATATTAAGTTTGTAGTTTCTATACTCTGAAAGGCATTTTGGCTGTTATTCAAATCAGCATTCTAATATGTTATAATTTTAGCTTGTAAGCATTAATAGCAGAGCATTAATACATTATTATTTCTTTCATTGTAAATTACTTGTAAATGAATAATAACCCAACATCAGAATAAACATATTTACAAACATAAATTTAATAGATAGATTTAAGATTTTTTTAATTCAATATTATATATATATATATATATATATATATATATATATATATATATATATATATATATATATATATATATATATATATATATAAAATACACACACACACACACACACACACACATATATATATATATATAAAATTATGTAATTTTTTTATTCATTCATTCATTCATTCATTTTCTCCCGCTTAATCCGTAATTCGGGTCGCAGGGGCAGCAGTCTAAGCAGGCCCCCGCCTTCGACTGCTGCCCAATCCTCACAGCACCGTCCCTTACGGTCCCTCCTGCAGGTGGTGAGCCAATTTTTTTAAATTACACATATTGTAAATAAATATATTGCCATTAAGAAAATTTATATAAATTCAAGTAGTCTCCCGTATCAGCAATTTTGCATTATGTTTTAATGTAAACTGCATTTTTTGTCCTATTAACTGTTACAGCTGCTGTTTACAATATACAAGAAGTGATACCAGGATCAGGAGCTTGGAGATGTTCCAAAACAAAAGGTAGCTTTAAATGGGTAAAAAGTATTATCATTCATGAATAACATTGCTCTTGTGTAATAGGAATAAACATTTGACACTATGTAAAACACTAAAAATTATATATGTGCTTTTGTTGGAAAATCAACTTCTGGGTGATAACAGCGTTGTGCATTGTTAATTATTTCCCTATGACAACAAGCCATATTGTGTTTTATTTGTTAAAAATCAAATGCTAGACATTGTGAAGGCAAATCACGAGACGTTGGATGTGTTTCATTTTGAAAGTCAAGTCAAGTCAAGTCAAGTTTATTTGTATAGCGCTTTTCACAACAGACATTGTCTCAAAGCAGCTTTACAGAAAACAACAGTGAAGGTGAATGGTGTGCGTTTGTCCCTGATGAGCAAGCCGTGGCGACAGTGGCAAGGAAAAACTCCCTTAGATGATATGAGGAAGAAACCTTGAGAGGAACCAGACTCAAAGGGGAACCCATCCTCATATGGGTGACATCAAAAGTTTGGTCATAAATCTTTCAACAATACAGAACAATTTGTGATCATCATAGATCCAGCATCAGCTTCTCCATGCCAGGGCCTTTAAACACTCGGCATCTACTTCTCCATGATCATCCATAGGTCCATAATCTTCACGAGGTGGGACGTGACTGGAGCTGGCCAAACCTCAGGATGCCTCGGGATGGGGAGAGAAAGAGAAGCAGTGGAGAGGAATTAGCGTAGCTGCTGTTCATGATATTAACAGCACAAGTTGATAATGTGCATGTAATCATATATTCTGGAGCACAAGGTTGTGATGTGATGTGTGTGATGTGTGTTATGTGTAGGCTTTGCTAAAAAGATATGTTTTTAATCTACACTTAAACTGGGAGAGTGTATCTGAACCCCGAAAGCCGCAGCTTCATTTGAACCAGCTTCAGTTTAACCAAAAGGAAACTTGCTGTAAATGCAAAATTGACACTTGTCACGTTTTAATTCAGTTGTGGACAATAAGCAAGTATTATTTATTTAATCATTATTTTTTTAATTATTTTGACATCTTTACATGCATAGCATAAGAACCATCTCTCACAAACTCAACTCTCGCATAACCGTAAGGTTACAGGTGTGGCCTTGAGAGAGTTTGGGCTTTCTCACTGTGCATATAACTTATCTTGATACCCAAGATAAAGTGATGGAATACTTTGTCCACCACTGTTAAAAACACAACCAGACTACAGTATGCTGAAAAACGTCTAGCTGGCTAACTAAACCTAACTGTAATTTCCTTGCATCTGCTACATGATACTGATATGAACAATGTTAAAGAATACTGTATCGAAAATAGACCAAGAGTGTATGATAAATAAATAGTAAGTAACATAGCTGTCAAGAAAGCAAGTAGTATGTAAAAATATACTTGTCAGATTTACAGTTTATTTAAACTTTTATGTTTGCTGTGCTGAGGGGAACAGAATTAAGGGCTTGCCATAGACCAAAAAGAGTAAATGCAATTATACATTCAACGTTAACCAAACTATAGGTACTATATTCGCAATTGGGTCAGTTCTTATCTTGCTGCCTATTTAATCTGATTGAAACACGCTAATTAAGTGTGCTAGAATACTTAAAAGATTACTGGTAATAGCCATGCTGACTGCCCTATGATCACTGTGCTAAATAACTATAGGCTTTATGGAATGAAGTTTGATAACAAAGTAAATGTTCTTAGTGAGTTGGATATCTAAAAAAGCCTGATGGGCGTTTTACCATATCAAAGCATTTCTAAATGTACAGTGACAGATTTGCACAACACAATTAGTCGCAATTGCAGCAGGGTGTCTGTTTCTACTAGTCACAGGTTCTCAGACCAATCTTATCAAAAAGTATAATGCTGTCATAGACTGGTTTCTCCTCCTATTTAAAGATTAAATCCTCCTATTTTATAAATCACAAAACAATTACGACCTGAATACATTTTTTGTATCTAAACCTTAATATTTGACATTTTAAAAGTAGTATTCTGATTTGCCATGTTTTTGGGAAATATTAGTGCTGTGGTTCTCACAACTGAAAAATCTTCAGAAGACCTCTGGCCTACATTCTGATTAATATAGTCTAATACTTATGCTGAGAACACTCAAACCTGTTCATTCACATTCACTCGGTGTGTGTCGTGTGAAGTGGGTTTCAAAAAAATTGAAATCTCACCAGTAATTTAAAACTCTGAACACTGGACTGGATTTGTGCAATTGTTGTAATTGTCATAACTTCACACCTCTTCTGACTGACCCCAAGTCAATGTGGTGCTTCAATGAAGAGTTTTCTGTATTAGCTAATTGCTGTGTTGCAGAGCTTTTGCTATTATTATTATTTTTTTTTCCCTACAAAAAGTGAATTACGGTAGTGAAAGTGAAAAAAGAATCCTTGCCATTTTTAAAAGATAAAGATAAATGCCACGTTTTCATGTGAAAACAAACTGTAAAAAGTGTAATTTTTTTTGTTTGTTTTAAGACAACTTCACCATTTTGCTTGAAAACAGCATATACTCTGTAGGTTTGCTAGCCATATGTGTTACTAATGCTATGTTTTTTTTTTTTTTTTTATATGAATTATAAGAAGCAAAAGAGAATGAATCTAAATACAAGATTTGGTGCAACCCTGGCATTAGCATAGCAAACAAGCCAACTTAATACAAAATAGGCAGTTAATGTTTTTTGCTAGTCTTACTTCTCCATCCTGATAATAGTCAAAGGTACACAGATAATTTTATCCCTAAATTATATTACAATCTGCAGCATGAGAAGAGCAAAGCAGATGATAATCTTACATGATAGAATCAATTATTCCTGAAAGTTATTGAAGTATACTGATGAACTTGAATGGATGCTAAATAGAGCTAATTGATATATATTGTAGCATACATTCATTGGCTTGATGAGAGAAGAGACGTGTTTTTCTTGGAAATGTAAAGTACCTGTAGCAGATGCAAGGAAATAATATTTAGCTTTTGTTAGACATTTAGTTATCTAGATGTTTCTCAGTAAACTCTTGTCTGTTTGGGTTTTTTACAATGGTGGACGACGTGCACAATTTCTGAACCTGAGTAAAAGTAGAAATATTTGCTGCAATATTTCCTGCTTCAATATTACTCAAGTAAAAGTACTCATTTTACATTTCTGCTTGAGTAAAAAGTACTTGATTTTGAATGTCCTTAAGCATCTAAAGTACGGATCTACAAGAAATATACTTTAATAATTTATACAATTCATTGTTTCATTCTCCTGCACATAATAACTTTTCAAGGAGGGATTTTCTATTGGAACCCTTATTCCTCACACACTCTCCCCTGAACCATGAGGTGACCCTTGTAGTCAGGTAAAGGGTTATAGTGAAATATAGTGAGTAAATCAAGGACCGTGACGTCGGAGCGACGTGGGGCCGCCTTCCCGTGGGCTCACCACCTGCAGGAGGGAACGTAAGGGACCGGTGCTGAGAGGATTGGGCAGCAGTCGAAGGCGGGGGCCTTGACAGCCCGATCCCTGGACACAGAGAAGTGTCTGGGGAATCTGCTTAGACTGCTGCCCCCGCGACCCGAATGGATAAGCGGGAGAAGATGAAATGAATGAAATGAAATAGTGAGTAAAAGGATGGTAATACTGTAGTGAAGAAAATGTTTTCTGAAATGAATATATTCTGATAAAAGTACAGACCCTTATGTACAGTAACAAAGTAAAAAATACTTCTCTATTGTCCTCTCACTCACTAAATGTGAAATGATAGCTTTTCTGTTAATAGACAGAAGCGCCTTTCGGATTTGAACACACATGTACACTCCGAACTGATAAATGAATATCCATAAATTCTTGACCATTATGCCCCCTTCCCCTCCTTTTTTCCCCTCAGTAGACTGTACTCAGCAGTATATATCAGAATTCATTTTGTGTCACCTGGTCTCCTCTTTATGTGATGCTACATGTGTATCACTACACTTGTCACCATCAAAGTCAGCAGCATGCATTTATCTATTTGACGTGCCGCACTGCTGTACATTAGGGCCGGTTTGGTGCACTGCACTAGAGTTTTTTTTCGCTGTCATGGAGTGTAATTCACCTATAGAAGCATGAGAGGATCTTTTCAGTGTGCTTTCTTATGTCCAGGATTCAGTCACGTTTATACAGCATGTCAATCAATAACCTGAACGATAAAGCTGAGTGAAATGGTGAAAAAAGAAGTAAATGAAAGTGAGGTTAACAAGTACATCTCCCAACTTCATATCTGTAAACAATCACGGCAACAGAAACGCACAATCTGTGTTTAAAAAAAATGGGACTGTGCAGTGCAGGAAATTGCAGAGTACACAAAAGCACGAGAGATGAGAGTAAGGTCCCTGTCAATAAAGGGAGGGATGATTACAGCAGATAGTGGCAACTATTGCATATAACCTCCATTCAGAAGCACTCCCCCTACTGCCTCCCTACGCAAAGAGCTTCTTCCCTTGTAATAACAGTTTACAGAACAACATTGTGCTGCCACATAATAGCCGTGTTATAATATGCTCTAACAACTCCAATTATCCCTCTTATTGATTCAGCCACACATTTAATAGGAATGGCCACACCTCTTGCATTATGAGTCATTAAAGGTGTTGAACAGTGAAAATTTTAAATTGTCTACTTCTAGTCCAGGCTGGATGTGTCCCTGACAGCATAATTTGTTCCCCATTCGGCCACTGTAAACATCACAAAACAATCATTTCTCCCTAACGTTTTCTTTCACTCTTTACAAAAGTGAAACACGGTGTCGGGGAAAGCAGAACTAAACAAAGGCACCGAAACTAGTTTTTGTTAACAGTATTTAAGTGGGTCAATTTTTTATCCTCCTTTTCATGCCTTGTTTTCTCCTTTAAAAGGTCGGCTTGGTTATAATTGCATGGAGTGGAGTCATTTTAGCCAGTCGGAGTCTCTAAATGATGTCTTTCCAAAATCGGAATCTGTTTTTTGTTAGTAAATACATTTTTGAAACCTTTTTGCTACAATTCATGACTTCTCTCAACATGATTTTTAAACACCTGTTGTAATCATTAAAACGCTTTTCTAAAACATATTTGTCCTCACTATCTCAGCCTATAGATTTCTTGTTTCTTACTTGCTGCTAGCTTATGACTCTATTTTGGCTGTGCAGTTTGTGTGAGTGGTTTAGCTGTTCTGCCTTCCCTGTCACACTCCTCCTCCTGGTCAGTTTGGCTCATCCTCGCTCCACTGCCCCTTTAAGGAACCTGCGCCCTTCATATGCCCCACATGCATTCTTAGCCATATTTCTTATTCAATAGGCCATCTGTAAATGAAAAAAAGATAAAATATAGGTCACCTTCAAAGGACCTGCCATTATTATTGGCCAGCTTCAATGATCAATAGTTTGCATCATGCATCAAATGCACAGTGATTCAGTCTTCTTCGTGCAGAATTTTAAGACTTTTCTTAATCATAAGAAATAGATTTCGGCTGAAATATGTGGCTTGAACAGAGATGTGTGGTTAGACACCTACACATATTAGGTTCATGACCTTATTGGTGTCCCTGATCACAAATATTTGTTCATAGTTGGTTTTGTGGTGGTATAAATGTACTGATTGATGGAGAGAAGAGAAAGGGCTGATAGTTGTACACATAAGCAGTGCTATGTTGAGCATTGTTTGCTTACAAAAAGGCCTGATACAATAGCCTTTGAGTGTAGCCACACACTGTCTACAATGACATTGCCAATTAGCACAAGTTTTTGTACAAATGTTTTAGGGTTTCGAAGTAACCTAAAAATGACAAAAAAGATACTAAAATCCTCTGCTGTCTAAGCATGCTTTACTGACTATTTTACTGACTGTGTCCTGTAATGAAAATATATTTTTAAACCACTAACATTTCACAATCATCCACCATTTATTGTTATAAAAATCTTTGGGTTTAGGAAGATTTGTTTACTAGAATGCTTGGCTTTTTTAAGCTACAATGCTTTTCGGAAACCAGGCCTACATCATCAGGTGGTGTTAGCTTTTGTATAAGAATCATAACTAACCCTATTGTATAAGTACCTACAGGTGCTTTTCGTGAACTTTCTCTCCAAAGAACTTTATAGGACTGAAGTGTGAAGTGTGTCTGTCCAGCTTCTGTCAACAATCCCCCCCCCCACAAAAGTGTTTATATCTAACAGGTTCTCACTATAAGCAAGCACTGTGCAGGATGCTGATGAAAGGCTGAGAAGATTTTCATGGGTAACATAGAAGGCCCCATCCTCTGCCTGTTAGTGGCGGAAAGCTTTTGAGCCCTGGGCCTCTGGGGCAGTCATCGGCCCCACAGGCAGGTGTCTAAATCTGTCAGAGCTGGCCAGTGTTTAGTCCAGCTGGTGGGGGCTGTGTTCAAAGCATGGCAATTTGGTGTTAGGGGCCTGTTCACAAACATGGCCCACAGAATCACCACACTAAACCTCACACATAGGCAGGCCACAGGTGGGGAGGGAGGCTCTGTTTAATTTTCAGCCTAGCCGTGAGGCTGCTCACCATTGCCAGAGTAAATGACACAGAGGTATCACTGTAGAACTGTTTGGTATTCCTCTGTGGTACGCTGTTTGTGTATCGCAAACAACACTCAAGAGCCAATAGGATCAAAGCCACAGTGTCTCTAGATGTTAGGGGAGCAACAAGAAGGTGAAGCAAAGAGTGAAAAGTGGTGTAAATATCTAGCTAAAACAAAAGCTAAAATGATATATACTGTAGGGAATGACATGTATGGCACCTATCCCACTGAAAATTCACTTATGGAATTGAAAGCAGAGACACCCAAGCACTTTTTGGTGACCATTAGGCTGTGGAGCCACAGTATTGGCCCAACCCAAGGTCAATAGGCCAGCCACTACAACAAGTGACCCAAGCTTGGCTGTGGATAAATATATTTCCCAAGATCCTGCTCCAAACAACACTCCATCTTTAATCCCTGCTGCTTGCAGTCAACTATATAAACTATTAACTGCACATCCAGTAAATCCCGCTGCAGAAAGGGCTGTAAAATTGCATCCCCCCCAGCAAACAGCACAGTAAAGTGCCCTTGCTGTATGACATGATGGAGGCCAAAAATAGTCATTTCCTACTACCAGTTTTTTAAATTGAGTCTTATCCACTCTGGCAATGCACCCCCTAACCCCCTGGCACCCTTTCCTCACCTGTCCCTAAATTGTGCTTTCATCAGCACTGGGTTTGATTGGGTGGTAAGGCCTGACCCTAAAGATGGGATCTGTGTAGGCTTAACTGGACCTGTACTCAGGTGAGTCAGCGTGGCCAGCCGACTTCATTATTCCAGTAATGAGCCACCACTCTGCTGCCATGTTTAACCTCTCACCCCAGATACTACCTTGTCGTAGAAAAGGGAATGGCTTTTTCTTGTTTGGTCTCATTTTGCTTGTGCTCTCTTGTATGGCTTAGACCCTTTAGAGTTATATTAAAAACCAGTACCTATCAGAGTGATTTGCCTGGTGTGGACATAATGACTCCAGTGGTTGGTTGGTGTACAGCAAGACATTATCAGATGAAAAAACATGTTGGGCCTACTCTCTATATGGAAATTCGAGTCAGTCTGTCGACCCGGGCCTGCATTATAATGCATTATGTGCTTTTCATGTGCTGTTCTCTTCTCCTCATTTTCCCAGCAGCCTCCGATCCTCTTTGCAGATCTCTCACCCACTACATGTCCAGCCAGCAGGGGTGCTGGAATCGCATTTTCTGCGCCTTCCATCAGTGACCTGAATACGTCTGCACCCTCCGCTAACAACTCTGAAGCAGTACTGGGAGGGAGAGTCAAGGGGTGGGGGGGTATGGGGGGGTTGATGGTTAAGTTCCTGCCATCTAAGAAATGGGCAGGAGGTGGCAGTGTACTTGGGGCACGAAGTGGGATGAAGTTACAGAATGGATCTAGAGGAAGGCCCACTTCAGGATAAACTGCCCCTTTAAACCACTAAGTCTTGCCTTTTTGACACTAATGCCCCTGGTCTGGCTTTCTGGTGTAAATGTCCAAACTCCTGTATATATTTCTATCACAGGTTTAAACAAAATAATTTTTAAGAGGTTTGGGAGTGTTGTACCCTAACTTTACACAAAAGAAATACATTTACATTTACAAAAGAAATACACTAAACACTGGATTTTATGAAAGTGTTAACAGGCAAGGACAATGTCATTGGATTTATTTCAGTGAAATTGAAATAACTAATCCTAACTATTTAACCACTGAAGCTTGATTATTTTGAATAGCCATGAATATGTTCTCAACATTAATATTTGAATTACTGCTTATTTACAGCAGAATCAAAGGTGCTTTAAGCATTATCTTCATCATGTTGCTTTTGCTTTGAATGTTTTGAGCCACTATTTCATTGCTTACCTGAGCTGAACTCACAACTGCCCGAAGCAGGTTACCTTGGAAGGATGTGTTGCTATAGCAATACAACTTGCTTGAAGGTCTGTCACCGCAGTGACATTGATAAGTCCCAAGGTTAGCTCTTAAAGAAATAAATCCCACATCATAGCGTACCCTTAGGAGCAGTTCTAAGTTTACTAACAATGAGTCTGACAAACATCCATCTAGCCACCAAAAGCTGCCCTGCTCCTTTTTGTGCCATTGAGATGCATGAGAACAAAAAAAAAAAGTGTAAATTTCTGTTATTTGGCCTATAAGTCCTGAAAGGTTTGCATGAGCTGCATGATACTGCACTGAATGGCCAGACCTAGTGATCATAGCAGAAATCTGAGGTATTTTGGAGATGGTTGTTATGGGAAAGGATGTTGTATATGGGAGACTGTGTTCTCATTGCATTGAGGCCAGCCCTCAGGGACCCACTGAACAGCTCGCCTATGTGCGACTCCTGGTATGTGGCAGGCTATGAATTACATTACATCTTCAAAATAGGCCCCAAAGCTGAAGTAGCACTACATCTTCAATTTCAAGACACTGGGAAGAAAAAAAGTGCTGTGAAAAAAACGAGGGAGAGAGAGAGAAAGAGAGACAGGGTGAGACAGAGAGAAAGACGGCCGAGAGGAATAAGAAAGCAGATTCAATCTTCAAGCACCTTACAAATGTTTGCGTCAGTTTTCTTGTTTAAAGGAGAAGCCACTGAGAGGAGACGGCAAGAGGAGAAGTAATGTCCACGTCTAGTTTCTCCCTTTCTCCTCTTTTCTCCCCCCAAACTGTAGTGAAAAGATTAAATTGTTTACGAGCTCGGAGGCTGGCTGGCTAGAGAGGATGAGCCGAGAGCGACAGAGATAGACATTCTAATTCGTAGCTGTACTTAGCGCCCCGGTCCCTCTGTGCAACCACTAATTCTTTTATCTGGCTTCAACACTCCGGGCTGCAGCCACATTCAGAATAAGAAAAACTAAGTGAAAGAGGCAAAAATGACTGTTTTATACGTTATACAACTGATAAAAAAATCTCTACTTGAATACTTAATTCCTCCCCCACCTTTTTTTTTCGTCGTGCCTCTTTTATTTTTCTTGTTCCCACATCTCACAAAGAGGCAGAGTGACTGTAGTGTTTAACCCTTTATCTAAACTGAGCAGAAAGACATTTGCTGCATCTTGTCCTTCAGATGGTGTGGTGTGTCTGTGTAAGTATGTGTGTGAGTTTGATAGGAATATAGGCTTGGGGTTAGGAATAGTGATAGGGTTTGCTTGCTGGTTGTGGTGAAGGTGATGGTGAGTGAGGGGATTGAGGAAGGCAGTTAGGTGGTGGTGGTGGTGGTGGTGGCGGGGAGAGTTCGAGTCTGGCAAAGGGTTTGAAAATACAGCATGGAGAAGAATTACTGTTATCTATGAGGCAGAAGAGGAAGCAGTGAGATAAGAAACTGCAGCAGCTGGGACAGAATCAGGCGTGCAAGAAGTCATGTTTCGAGGGGGCTTCGGTTGTAAATTTGCCCGTATTCAGAGCAAACCTTCCCTGCTTGTCTGTCACTTGGGTGCTCTGGAGTTTTTTTTCCCCTCATCTTTTTTTTTTTTCTCACACCCCCTTTTGCTCTCCCCATCCCTTTTTTCCCTGAGGTCTGCTCCCCCGATAGAGGTATTGTGTGGACTCCACTGTATAGAAAGCTCATCAGCGTTGGTTGCCTTTTGGGTGTTATCGGCTGGTAAGGTAACTGCGCGCTTATAGACTGCATGCAGATAATAGTGGCAGAATAAAGAAGATAAAGGGGAAGCTCTTCTCATTAACAGCTATCTCAGCCACTGCAGACATTGCCAGTATTGAGTGCTTAGTATGCTGAGCATAAATTAAAAAAACGGATGAGGAATAAAAAGGGGAGGAGGACTGAAATGAGTGAAGGAAGGAGGGGAGGCCATCATGGAAGGCGAGAGAGAGCGGGAGGGACCGCAGGCATGGACGCTTTGAGCGATTTATGCAAACCATAAAAATTTCTCACCAGCTTACCTTCCAGGGACTTCAGAGCCTTTTCAGAAGAGGTGACACAATGGCCATTTTCTGCATACAGCCTTCTAACGCTTTTTTTCAGGATAGACTCTGGTCCGCAAAGAAAACGTTACAAGCCTTATTATGCATATTTCTATTTGGTTGGGTGGTTGAGTGAGCTATGATGGTCTGCTGTTATCTGCATATCCCAGAGGAAGAATCTATGAGAATTATGACAGGCACAATACTGCCCCCACTGTCTGTATCACACAGGGCTTCTAGTCCATGGGAATAACACGTGTATTAATATATGTGCAATATGTGCTCTGACTGCGTAGTTTTTAAGGCCCAGGGAGCCTTTTTTTAAATTTTGCACACTACTACATAAAAAAAAAGCCATTTTCTTCTTCTTTACCTTCTGCCGTTGTGTCTGTACAAAGTCTCACACAATCTCCTGCTGCCGGATTAGAGCCTTTTCTGAACTGTCTTCAGCTGATATACTTTACTCATACCCTGCGAAAAAGAATAGAGAAAGAGCTAAACAAAACAATGGATCATTTTCCAACTGACCTATGACAGTAGCGATGTCCTCCCTTGTGCAAGTGTATTTTGTGTGTGTTTTGTTCGGCTTTACAGTTGACCATTAAGCTTTAAATAAAGCCCCCTCCTCTTTCTCCCTTTCTCTCTTTCCCAACCTGCCAGTGTGGCAACACAATCCCAGCCTGCTTGGGCAGACATGTTCCTGATAAACCGCTGCTCTCTTGCAAGCTTTTTAACAATGGAGCCCGGATTCATTTGCATGACACAATTGGCTTGCCGTGCTGATGTGTTGCGGCTAGACAAGTGTAGCATTACAGGGAACAAGTTACCATGGGGAAGGTTAATATAGACAATAAGGGAAGCAGATAATGTGAATTGGGTCCCTGTTTTTCAAACCTCTTATCTGGGAGGCGAGAAAAATCGGCCTGCTTTGAATACGGGCAACCATTTTAAAGGGCCAGTACAGGCTGCAGTGCCAAACATTGACAAGCTTTTACTATTTTAATTCATTCAATCAAGTTTAGGTAAGCAGTGTTATCTCAGGAAGTATATATTTTTGCAATGTTCTCTTCCAAACTGCACAGAACTTTCGAATGTTGATAAATCGAATGTTTTTAGTCCTTTATCTATTTACCTTATATTGCAATTTAAAAAAATATATAATTAAGCTGTTTAAGTATACAAGCTCTCCTGTAATGGTTCATCAGATTAGTGGCATAAGACATGACATAAATTTTATTTTAATGGGATGTCTTCTAGAAATAGGAACAGTATTTACAAACTAAACATACTTATTCTATGTTTGTATGTTATATCAGTATTTTCCTATCTGTATATACTGTATAAAATTTCAAAACACTGATCCATGCCTACAAAGCCAAAAATGAACCGGCACCCTCTTACCTCAGAGACCTCATCACTCCAGTGATGAGGTCCAGTAATCTCAACAGTGTTGTAGGCTGATTTATCTTAAATTTGTAATCTAGCAAATCAGTGTAGATTTATTCATTGATAGAGACTCAAAGCACTTTTGTACACTCTGGACAATAGTGGACAAGGACCTCTACTAAATGCCATAAATGTAAAAATAAATAAATAAATAAATAAATAAATAAATAAATAAATAAATAAATAAAATCATCTATATATATGATATATATAAAGCCCTTTTAATAATACACAGTGTCACAGAGCATCAATATGGAAAAACAAAAGTCACAGGCTTATTAGATTATTAATTATTTCTCAAGCCCAATTATATACTATAAAACCACATGGTGATAAGTGTGTTAAAAATTAGTTTAGTACAAGCATCAAGATCTTATAATTACAGAAGAACTTTGAACTTCATATCTCCTGTCTTCATGTAATGCTATACACTGAAGACTG
Source organism: Silurus aristotelis (assembly GCF_946808225.1). Classification (NCBI taxonomy): domain Eukaryota; kingdom Metazoa; phylum Chordata; class Actinopteri; order Siluriformes; family Siluridae; genus Silurus; species Silurus aristotelis. The sequence goes on along the minus strand of NC_139581.1, from coordinate 10,334,001 downwards.
TATGAAGACTTGGGCAATGGGTTTTCGCAAATTGCTTCTTATTTTTCATAGACTCCGTGCTAAGATGTGTGAAACATACTCTGTTCATCATCAAGCTCTTTCATGGTGTTCAGACCACTGTGATATAAAATTAGTTTCTCAAAAGTTGCTCAGAAAATGTAAGTGTGCTGTTTTTCAATGTACAGCGAACAAAGTTGGAAGCCTTTGCATTTAGCACATGCTTCCATCTACGCAGCAGGTAAAGGCTCGATTACCATCTTTCAGCAGACCCCTAACAAGGCGACAAAAGGCCCTAATTTTTAATTGAATATTTAGGCTGCTGAGGAGCAGGGCAGAAGAGGGAGAGGCCAGCAGTCCGGGCCGAGCCTCCCACCGTGGCTTCCAGATGGGCTGGCCTGCCAAGGAGGTTGTTAAGAGCCAGGATTGAGTACCTTATGTGGTGAATTAAGTTTAAACCCTGGGGTGTCTGAGTTCTGTAGAGAGAGAGGGAGAGAGGGAGAAGAAAAAAGTATAGAGAGATGGAGAAAAAGAAAGAGAGCTTTAAATCTAGGAGGATATGCTCCCTTGTTAAGTCCCCCCATCATGGTGACATTTAAGCCATTCATTAATTAGAGAGTTGTGTGATGAGTTTTCTCCGTCGCTCACGAGAGGAAATAAATAAATAAAAACGGGGCATTGCCCCCCCCCCCCCCAATTCCCCCCACCGTTGCTCATTTGAGGAAGCAGTCATTAGATATTTTTATGGCATATTACAGCGCTGTGGCATTACATGGCATCAGGACTTATCAAAAATGGAAATGTGCTCTGGGCGATTTTTCCATCTCTTTCTTCCTTTCTGCTTTTCCATTTAGATTTCCATTGCTATCTGATTTTACATTTTAACCTTTTAGGGCCACTGAAATGAAATGGAGTCTAAAAGTGGCCCGATTATGTGTTTTCAAAGAATATGTAGAGTTTTTACTGACAGAAATTTGACCTTGAATCTCATTGATGACAGTCATATTTCATAGAACTCTTAGCACATAGCACTTAGATGTTTATAAATGTTGGGACAATATTTCTTTGTACTGTATATCTGGTTGAACATGTGACTTTTTGCTCCAGTGTGCGGGTCAGCCTTTTTTTTTGTGGGTGTGTTTTTATGAAGGAATGAAAAGGGAAAAATTTCCACTTGGGGATGACACCCCATTTGTTTTCATTTTGCAGATGGCCGTCTATGCCAGATTACATGGTTTGCCTCCCTACAGGCCTGTGCTCTCGCCTGTCTGCTCTCCACCTCTCTTAATGCACCTCCTATTATTCCCTAATGGATCAGGGACAAAAACAATGACCTACTAAAGACCAAACAGAGAATTCACCTGTGATTTATCTATTTACTATCCTGCTCTCTGCCATAGTCAGGGGCACAAATCATCTGTTTTCTTCATATCACCCCTCTGTCTTTTTTGTTCTAGATGAACTGGGTCTAAAACAGCTCAAAGGACATAATTTGTATGCCCAAACAGTTCGGAAAAAGAAATGAGCATTTTCAGCCCTCTTAATAATATTAGGTTGGAAAAATCATACTATTATGCAATTAACATCATATTGTTATGCTCTGCTGTTACTCTGCATACAAGGTCTACTTTGATAATGTTTGCACTGCACTGTCACTTTAATTCACTTCAAGACTGCTAGTGTATCAGCAATGTTTATAATGTGTACAAAAAACACTGTACTGCTCTACCACATCACACCCTCACTGTACCTGTATACACCAGACTGTCTATCTATCTATCTATCTATCTATCTATCTATCTATCTATCTATCTATCTATCTATCTATCTATCTATCCATCCATCCATCCATCCATCCATCCATCCATCCATCCATCCATCCATCCATCCATCCATCCATCCATCCATCCATCCATCCATCCATTTATCTATCTATCTAACAATCTCATAGTTACATTTTTGTTTATTTATGGCATATATTCTTCTTCTTCTTAATATTTATTAATTATTATTATTATAATGATGATGGTGATGATGATGATGATCATTATTATTATTATTATTATTATTATTATTATAACTTTTTATTTTTATATACGCAGTTGGTAAGATCAGAAAATGAATGAAATAAAAAGCTACTCATAACTGCTGGGATTCATGAACAGCTGTCATTCTTTTCCTTGTAAATCACAGCCACATGGAAAAAAAAAAAAACAACAAAAAAAAAAAAAATTGAGGAACAACAGGAATTTATGCACGTTCAGTAAATGGCTGCCCATTCCTCAACTGGTTGGTGTAAAATCAAGCCTGATAAATAGAGCTTTTACCATAACCCAAACACCAGTTTAGCAAGTTTTATAGGCTTGTTAAAGGAGCAAATTGATTGCAGGGTTTTGTGAGCTGCTAATAAAATCTAGACTTTGGTAATTCACAAAAACATTAACGAAATGTCTAAATCTAAAAAATAAAACCTAAATATAATTAGGTCATTCATTTATTTTTGGTTGTTGTGGTATGCTTCGTGGCAGATCTTCTCATTGTACTTTAATATTATTATCAAAATTTCTTAGCATCTGTTAATGTTAGCGTTGTTTCATACTCACAGCACACAGCAGATGCTACACAACAGAAGGCTCTTTAAATGTTATGAACTATACCTCTTTCTGCAAGAATTATTTCTCCAAAGACAGACTTCAATAGATGATAGTTGCAGTAACAGAATGCCTTCTCTGTTGTTGTTGTATTAAAAAAAAAATACACTGATCCTATTTGGGATAAGAGTTAAGGAGTCTTAAAGTAAAAAGCGATTTAATTAAAAAACCTAGAGAGCACATAAAAGGAGTGAAATACATGACATGAACTCAGGGCAAATGGATTCCTCAGACATGCTTAAGAAAGACCACACACGCACACACACACACACACACACACACACACACACACACACACACACACACACACATATATACACCACTTAACCTAAGTCTTTTTTTTACTCATATGTGACTCAAATGTATTATTTAACACACATTATTTGGCTTTTTTCTGATGTGTTTTGCTTCAGCCAATGTGGCACAGGCAGCGATTGCCTTGTTAAAGATTAATAAGACTGGTGTGTGATAATTTTAAGGTTAGGAGTGGTGCAGATTTGGTCTGGTAACATGCTGTGAATGCATGTGTGCGTGTGTCTGCGTGTGTCTGTGTGTGTGTGTGTGTGTATGTGTGTGTGTGTGTGTGTGTGTGTGTGTGTGTGTGCAGTCTGACTTATGCCCTAGTATTGATCGCTCTGGCCATGCAGGTGTCTGCCCTGAATGCTGTTGTGTACTGAGGCGTACAGAGAGGGAGAGAGAGAGAATGCCATGGTTGGTGAGACTGACGCTGACATCCTGCTGCAATCTGGTCCTGTCAGCAGAAACAAGTGGAAACACAGAACCTCAGCATCCTCAGGTATATGTGTGTGTGTGTGTTTGTGTGTGTGTGTGTGTGTGTGTGTGTGTGTGTAAGTGTGAGATAATACAAAATCAAAGTGACCCAACACCTTGCTGTTCTGTAAGAATTAAATTAAGTCCTATATAAACCACACATGCAGCTTTAATATATAAACCTCTACAGATTCGGTAAGGAATGAGAGACGATAGAGGCAGGAAAACAGAGTGTATAAAAATAATTATTAGTGACAAAGTGATGTAATATGATGTGAACCAATCCACAGTGGAGTTACCCTGTTGCACTAAATAAGTACTGACTTCCTTTTGGCTGAATGATCACAAATCTCTAAAAAAGCACATTCCAAAATCTGGTGGAACATCTTCTCAGAAAAGTGGAAGTTATTATCACAGCAAACAAGAATTAATGTGTAATGGAATGTTCAAAAAGCACATGCTAATCTTATTGTCAGGTGTCCACAAACATTTGTCCATATAGTGTCCAAGTCTTTATATAAGTTGTAATAGAAACTATCATGTATTACACTGGGAGAATCGGATTGGAGCTGCTGTTAGATAAAAGAAATAGACACCTTCTGATCAATCAAACTATAGAATTCAACATTGCTGTTGTGTAAAATGTAATATTTTATTCCAACACAAGTACAAATTTGGTTTCATTCTGTGTGTCCTGACAAATTTTTCTCCCTCACTTAATGTAATTACATCTGTATGAAATGTATGAGTTCATATAGATGTAATTACACTCACCCAATTAGACACTGTTAGAACTGTCAGAATAAACATATGTACTTAGCACAAACCAAAGAAGCTGTTACATACATGCACTTCATTAGAAAGTACTACTAGAAACAGTAATGTTATACATATACGTATAGTTATCCAAAAACCTTCTGGAAACTAAACTATATACAGTTTTTTGTTAGTGAAGTTCCTTCAGTACATTTTTATATACGTGTACAACACAGATATAGTGTGGTTTATATGGATTATCAGCATGTTTATTGAATTATTGAATAAATGTAGAGAGTACATAATTGTAATCAAATCAAATTAAATTGTATTTGTCACATACACATACATACAGAGTGGACATGCAGTGAAATGCTATTTACTGTGTATACATATAAATATATGTATATACATAGATGCGTATGGTAGATATTGACAGAACAAATTAATTAAAGTGATTTAGTGACCAAATTGTGAATTTGGTAAAAGTCTAAAAAATATATATATATATATATATATATATATATATATATATATATATATATATATATATATATATATATATATATATATATATATATATATATATATATATAAAATCAAATAATTTCATAAATTTTTATATTTTTTTTATAGTTTATACTTTTTATCTACTCTGGTATCAAAAAAAAAAAAAAAAAAAATAAAATAAAAATAAAAAAATAAATATATATATATATATATCCATAATTCTATTCCTTTTATACTTGAATACTGAACAGTCGTATAAAGCATTTCACTGCATGTCGTACTCTGTATGTATGTGTATGTGATGAATTAATGTAAATTTTAATTTTTTAATTTGATAATCACAACACAAACTAAATCACATTAAATTGTTTAAACTTTTAAAACAGTTCTAACTTGTTATTTTGAAGCCTAAATCTAAACTAAATCTAAAAATTTTTCTCAAAAGGCCTGACACTCCTTATGACACTTCATCAATGCTAGCATTTCTGGCAACAAGAAGGTATAATGCTACATACTACTACAATATATATATATATATATATATATATATATATATATATATATATATATATATATATATATATATATATATATATCACTTTGTGTTTTGATCAGTTTTAACACAATTATTTCTCAAATTATTTTACAATTACTGCATGTTAATAAGTAAGACTACAGATCACCATTATTTGTTCAGGTGATGGATTTTTTAAACATTTTTTATGAAATGATGCTCATGTTAAGTTTGACCCCTTTCCTATTACCTCAGAGAAGATTCAGGCCTCTTCAAATATGCTTATATCTTACCTTGATCTCATAACGGCTCCCAGAGGAGGCATCGTGTCCCTGACCGGTATTGACACCTCCCAACCATTGAGTAGTGTCCAGCTTTATGGAATATACATGATGACCTCATCTCATCTAATGCTAACAGGCTTTCCCTGCTTTATTGTTGTCAACAGTGATTCATTTTAAACCCTGTTCCCAAATGTGCGATTAATACGATTACCATACGAGTCCTCTTACGGAGGTTATACCCTCAACACCAATTATTGACTGATAAGCTGTCAATTAACACAAAGCCTTGTGTCCCAAGGACAGTTCTCTCTCAGTTCGGAGCTGCACTTTAGGATTTATGCCATGGCCTCATTTTCTTGTGTGGTTATATGTATGCTGTAAACCTTCAACAGCCAAGACCTTCACAGTATCACTTCTGAACATATTTGTGACAAAACACTTAGAAGTAAAGAAAGATGTTCATGAAGAAATAATAAACCTTTAAATATTGTCATTGCTACTAAGATAGAGTATGTGCAGATAAAATAAAACTTACTGTACATACATGTGCACACAAACTCAACCTTGTCCTGAGTTCTCCTGTCATTGTATTTAACCTTAGATGGTTCAAACCATTTTATCTCGAATTCATCAAAACGGAATTGGTCCCAGGTCATTGTCAGGCAGCCATAACCCTTTTGTGCTCGCTCTATTGTGGCTGGAGATAAAGTGTTGAAAGGCAGACATAGCGCGGCTGGCAGCCGCCTCCCCTCTCCAGGCCATAATGTGCACGAAGATGAGGTGGCCGTGCATTTCTCTCAAGTGTGCAATGCGGGAATGTCGTTTGAAAAACACTCAGTGAAGACTGGTTCCATCATTGCGCGCCGGGATAAAAGGCGTCATTTCAGAGGTTTTCATTGCCCATTTAACTATCCTTGTTCCTTCTCCCTAATATTGCCTGTAAATTACCATTTCAAATCGACGGCCGATTGCGGTGTGGGGTGGACGGTGCTGGAGGCGGCCGCCCCTCAGGCTGCGTGTCGTTTTTACACATCGTTTACATGTTTACCAGCCACGTTCCCCTGCAAATTTCCCTGATTAGATTTGTAAATAAATAAAAAATCTATATATAACATGGAAGAATTAATCTTTTTTTTATTCCTTGGTTATGTTTTTTTTCCCCGTGCGGCATATTTGAAAGATTTAGAAGGTATTTGTGCCTGCTGCTTTCAACCATTATATGCTTCACTTCATACATCTATTTGTGATGCTATAAAACAGGCATTGACTGCCCGTGTAAATTGTGTTCCCCACAATAAATTATATGCATACTTGCAAAACAAAAAAAAAAACATGACTGCTGTGGCGCCCCCCCCCCCCCCCCCCCCCCCTGTCTACTGGGATACCAGTAACAACTGGACAAGACACACATGGGTGCTTCTTCTATGCTTTTTCATCTCAACACAATTTTTTGTGGAAGTGTGATTTTTTTCTTACATCGCAGCCCACAAACCATGCCAGCACAACCTCTCTTCCCCCACCACAAACTTCTATTTCTGTGGAGCGACTGATGTTCTTGCTGCAGTGAGCTTCTTGAAAATGCCAGTGACCTGCACACACCCATGGTTCAGTGGCTAATTTCTAAAGCAGTTGTACTCTCTTTATGTGTCCAAGGCTTCCTGCATTCACTGTGTGAAAGGATTGCTTGCAAAATCTAATATACAGACTGATTTAGGGGATGTGTTGGTGCTCATTAATGAATTAATGAATGCTACCAGAAGAGCAGCTCAGTCAGTGATGAGTCTGTATATGTCTATCCGCCCATGTCTGACTGCCCGTATGTATATATATTTTTTACTCTCAAATGTGTATACTGTACATCAAGCTTAATATTGTGATAATTAAAATGCTTTTTAGGGGTATCTACACTTATCCTTTATAAGACATTCATAAGAATTGTATAGGACTTTTTAATATGCTAATGGAAAAATAATTTGAATTTGTATCTAGCATGCTCTTGTCCTGAAGCCCCTGTCATTATAAGTAATGATATGTATAATTGGTAGTTCATTATGACTTAAGCATTCATTTGATTTCTATCAATTTAATCGAACATGTGGGCTCTGAAACATTTACAACATTTCAAATTAATTCAAACTTCAGTTTGAAAATATGAAAAAAGTTACCTGATATAAAGCTTCTCAAATAAGTGATGTTGCAGAATATATAGTAATATTATATAGAATACTGTTACATTTGTTGTAGTATACTTTTTGGTGTCTTTTTAAGTCAAATGTCAAAAAAAAAAAAAAAAAAAGGATTTACCAATTACCTGCAAAATTTGATGTAAGAAACAAAAACTGTGTGTGTGTGTGTGTGTGTGTGTGTGTGTGTGTGTGTGTGTGTGTGTGTGTGTGTGTGTGTGTGTGTGTGTGTGTGATTTCTTTTATCCTTTTCCATTTTTTTTTTTTTTTTACAGAAGAGTAGCAAATAAATTTATGTTTTAAAAACATTTTCATTTCCATTTCCCTAATCTCGTACAATTATTATTGCAGTGGACTCCTCTATATGGCAGGTGCTTATACAAGAGCTGTGATCAGTGCTGCTTCACAGGTCTGAAGCTGTTTGCAGTAGAAGTTTGGTTTTAGCTGCACAGAGCTATGCACTGCTGAACCTTCATATCTCCTTACCCACTAGGACCAAGAGAGAGGTTAAAGGTCACCACCCTGCCAAGCCGTGCCTACCTCTGTTCTTTCACCCATGACTTTTCACCACAGTGCCGGCTTGGAGGAAAAGCCAATAAAATTGCAAATTTACTCGTATTTTCACAATATCCTAAATAAACAGGAGCCGAGCACACATTCCCTCTCTCAGCATCAAATATTAATCTTGGTGTAGCTGGAAGAACGTGCGGCAGCGCCAGCCGCTCCCTGGGTAAACAGTGGCGAGATTGCTATTCACCGACTCTCATCTGCCATGCCGGAGAGCATGACAAATTCTCTTCCTAATTACAAGAATCTCTGTGTGCTCTCCAGCACTGGAAATCAAACCCACGTTCACTCCGCTCCAGTTTAGGATTAGGCCTTCACACTTGCCACATGCTGAGCCCTAGCCAAGCATGGGCATATGCAAAGTGTGTGAGTGTATGTGTAGTGAGGGGGGTTGTCATCTATTGTCGAAATCTATTAATTCAAATGAAGTAGGTTAAATTATTATATCATAAAGAAAGAGCTATTGTCTTCAATAAAGTGACTAGCACACCTGTTTTCAGGCTTTGATTAAGTTTTCAGAAAAGGAGTTAAACGTTTCCCTCTTTTTTTCCTTCTCACTTTGACGCTCCTGCACTGGGACAGCAGCACTGCACCCTGTAGCTGTTTTTTCATTTAATGTATCCTCAACATAATGACAGTTTTACACTGTTCTGGTTAAAAGAAGATGGAAAGACTTTCCTAATTAAAAAAAAAGAAAGAAAAGGAACTGAGATGAATTGTTTAGCCACAAGGGGCAGCAGAGTACATGGCATGGCATGAGTTCATCTGTCCAGTTTTAGCAATCAAGTCAACAACTTGTGACTAGATGTATTATTTGTTCTGTATTGCAGTGATTTGTTGTCTGTTGACTGTTAGGCAAGAACAAACATGCAGGGAAAGTTTCTAAAGCACTCAGATAATCAGATATATAGATGGTGAACAAGCTGCCAAGTCATTGTCATCAGCGAGCCTATCAAGTAAATCAGTGCTTCTTAAAGAAGGGGTACTTCAGGCATAGTCATGGGTTTGTACTTTTTTTTTTTGTGTTTGTATTTTTTTGTGTTTGTATTTTTTTGTAAGAGTGATGGAAATTGCAATCCATTAAATTGTGTTACCTTCATAAAGAAGTTATAGTTCTTTGCTGGTTTGACTGGTCACTAGAATTTAATCCACACCTCAATATGTCAAAAACAGCTAAACTTACAACTGATGTCAGCTTGGACCCTAAGTACTGAGGAGGTCTGTAAAATCTGTTTTACTGTTAATAGGGTTCTTGCCTGCAGAAGGCTTGAGAGCAAACCCATAGAAAAGCACCTTGTCCCTTTAGCTTTCTTTTTAATTGGATGGTGTAGTTTAGATCATCTGTTGACTTTTAGTTGTCTGTATTCGGTTCAGGTGAATTCCACTGATGCAAAAATAAATGTTCAAATTGTTCATAGATATGTCTAAAGATTATTTAAAGATGTCCAAAGTTTCAATTGATTAATTCTTTAAAATGGATGGATAGTCTGCTAGAGTGGAACTAAGGTTGGGTTTTGAAACAAATAAATTATTTAGTATAATATAGTTACATTTTATATGTATAAAACTCCTGCATGTTCTTTATTAATAAGCTATTGCAACTGCAAATATACTAAATTGTTTGATCTGTTTACCAGGTCAGATGTACAGCATTGATCCTTAAGGTCCGATTATGTACTGTAACAATCGTACTAATCCTTTATAGTCTTCTATGTTCAGATATAAACCATTGTGTCAAGCATTTGTACTTTAAGTGTATTTGCCCATTTTGAAATAACTACCTCATCAAGGTAAACTGCCCTGTGTTGAATGAACTCATTCAGTGTTCACATGTGTCCAGTTGGACATTGTAGGTGTTCATTCAGCATTGGAGATTCTCCTGTATGCTGTTATCTACTGTGTGTAATCTGTCGCACTTCCCTAAACCTGCAGTGAACTGTTGAAAGTGCCAGAATTGTACTGGTGTATTTCCTCTGAGCGAACACATCCTATTTCCCATTCCCTTTCACAATGTTCTAGCTCCACACTCAGTCAGTGCCATACACTACTCCTGCAGGTAATTGGGTTCCTTGTCGCCCTGTGTATTGGGTGTTTATTGAATTAATTGAATCAGATATCTCTTCCTATCCTGTGCGCCTATTCTGCAGGTGTCTCCTGCATTTGCGGGTGTGACATGCCCTAGTTCTTGGGACTCCATGTCATTTTCTAACCTTGTGCTAATGCAGCCATGTCCATGGAGTTACTGACTCGCTTCTTACTGACTTTTCTAATGCGGTGGTGTGCAGGCTAGGGTAATAGTCTCTGGTGCTGTCCTTCAGCTTCCCCTATCAGGAGGTGATGACATGTAGATACGTGAGCTCCATCTATCAGTCATCAGAGATTTTCATTAAGACTGGAATGAATGTGGAAGGTCGCTGGGCAAAGTGGGAATGAGAGAGTTCCTCTGCAGACATTTTAATTTAATCTTTACTGCACCTGAGTTACAGAGCTTAATTGCTGGCTTTGTGTTCTTTATCACACCTTTCGGAAATTAAATGATGATCATGTGAGTCATCTAGTGTCGATATGTGTTTGCTGATGGCAGTCTGAACTGAAGTGTTGTGAATGAAAGTTTGGGAAATCCCGAGTTCAACAAACACCCTTTTATTTTGTTCCTGGTGAGTCTTGCTCTGTTTCCACGACAGCGCCCGAGAGCATCTCATTATCTCTTTGCATGCGTCGCTTGGCGAGCGGATACTCCGTTGCTTCTCTTCCTCCCCAATTTTTCTTGCCAGTGATCAAAGGCTGTCCCTATGCTTCTCTCAGGGTCTCTCGCAGGTACTTCCATACTACCTCCTGGCCTATGTGATTGTCTTACATGCACATTGAGGACACCCTAGACCAACGCGCCTGATTTACTTTGACTGCCTTTGTCACAGTGTGTGATTGCGACCTCTGGGTGACCCATTCAGGATATATATCAGTCTAGGTTATCTACATAATGCACAGGAAGAGGGCCAGAGAGACAGAGCGAGCACAGAGAGTCCTTTTCAATAGACAATGATCCCTGTTAAATTGCAAAGAAGGAATTTATTTTTGCACTGGTGATGGTACAGCACAGGTAGCATACAGTGGAGCTTTATATCTTCTTATTGTCAACTGTGTGTGTGTGTGTGTGTGTGTGTGTGTGTCACAGATGTGCAAAAGCTAGAACGATAGCGAAGCACCCCCTCAGCTCTGCCATGTGAGTATGCAGCATCTGTATTGCTGAGGTGAATGAAGCCTAAATGACAGATTAGAGTGGCCCATTGATCATCTCCCACCGCACGCGATGCTTAATTCCCCCATAATGCTTCGTCCGTAATCATCATGACGAGTCCTAGGAATGTGCACAAATAAAAAAAGACAGCGTAAGAGTAAACAGATGAGCGAGCATACCGTCTCGTTTTGTAGAAGTGGGCCATTGTGAGACAGTGCCCATTATTTTTATGATATCGAACGATTAATTATCCAGATGGCAGAAAAAAGGAAGCCTCAGTCTCAAATCTGCTGCTATGCTTTTATCAGTCTTTTGCCTCCACAGTCATACACAGTTGCAGAAGGTAATAAACAGCTGTTGCCGTTTGTATTGGTTTCAGAGGCAGGTATTTTGCCATGCGGCAGCTCCCTGACCCACCACTCTGCATCTGCTGTAGCGAGGCCTGAGAGATTGCGACGTGCTGCTAATAATAAAACACTCAAAATATGAGCGACTGAAACACTTATGGCAATGTTGTACCGGAAAGGTGTTTTGTTTTCAAGTTTAGAAATTAAACATTGACAAATGAGAATTCTTTAGAACAGTTTGTGTAATGGACATCAAATAATAATGCTAACTTTCATATATGCCTTTAAATATTTATGCAATTACATTTTAAAACTTTACTTTTTGTTTTCTGCAGAATTGATTTTTGTTTGAATGTTTTAATAGCATTTCAATTTCTCATTACATTCATTCATTCATTCATTCTCTCCCGCTTATCCGTAATTCGGGTCGCGGGGGCAGCAGTCTAAGCAGACCCCCGCCTTCGACTGCTGCCCAATCCTCACAGCACCGTCCCTCACGGTCCCTCCTGCAGGTGGTGAGCCCACAGGAAGGCGGCCCCACGTCACTCTGACGTCACGGACCTTGATATTTTATCTCGTAAGGGACCCCCGGAGCATAGAGGGTTAAGGGCCTTGCTCAAGGGCCCAAGAGTGGCAGCTTGGCGATACCGGGGCTCGAACCCCAGACCTTCCGATCGGCAACCCAGCGCCGTCATTACATTCATACTTTACTAATATTACAGCTTTGGTAATTAAATTTTGTGTGTTATAAGCTTTGGCATGTGATGTGAGCATCAATTGTGTTTTTAATTTCAGCTTCTTACTTTTAATGTCTTTCCATGTAAATATGGAAAAACCTCCACTCTCACCTCTGTCTCACATGTCTTTTTGGTGTTGTTGCCTTCTGTGGAATTTTATGTTTATTTATTTATTTATTGCTTTTTTAGTCCCAGTGGACTGCGGGAGCTATGTTTTAGATCGGCTCCTCCGTTAAAGCATAATGTGTGTCATTTTGGGGTTGAGTAGAAATGGTGCAGTTGGAGAAGCAGGTTGTGGAAATAGCACCTGATATGACCTCCATTTTTCGGGAATGGTACAGAGATAATGGAAACTCCAGGAGGTAAAAGAGTGCAGCCTGAACTTGTGCTCTGCAAGCAGACCCTAGGTCAGGCATTACAGAGGATGAATGACAATGCAGAGGATCACAAAATGCCACATTTGTGTCTTTGATCAAGAAGTCTATGTTTTAATATTTGATTGAATCACAATATTTGTCTTGTCATGCCCTTGTGTAACTTCTCTGCCCTTTTTCTTAAAAAAACAGTAATGATTAGTAAAGGTGAACTCTAGCTGGCTTAAGCAAAAGCAGTGTGTATAAAAATAATAGCTGCTTGTTCCAGTTGCAGTTTAATCATATTTGTGTGCCTGTGGCTCTTTTTGCAGTCTGTGCTGATCTCCTTGAGTTCAGTACATGGATTCATTTCCAGAACTGGCTCTTAAGTGTCATCACAGTGGACGCCCCGCTGTGGTAAGCCATTGGCTTTATTTGTTGATCTGTATATCTCTGCCTCCCTCTTGGCTCATGGAGGGGAAGCGAGCCCACTCGTGGGTGACCATTAGAAGCAGATAATCTGCAGTGATTAGATAGGGTTTTTTTTTTGGAGTTCGGGCCCAAGCTTGGAGAAGCGAGAGGGAGCTTTTCAGAACAGAAGAATAGAGAGAGCCGCTCCAGCAGCCTCTCAACACTGCTCCTGCCTTTAGAACCCAGCGGCCAGGACAGCTGCCTATTCACACAGGCCTGCCAATTAAGCACATTCAGCAGGGTGCTGGAGAGACGCCCAGCCAGAGGTAGGCAGAGAGCTGATCATCTCCTCTTTGCCTCTCATCTCATCTTCTCTCATAATCTCCCCTTCCTCTTTTTCTCTCATCTCCTTCAGAAAAAAAAAATATATATCACCCCTACTTCTCTATTTCCTTGCTACATCCGTGAAAATTATTTTGTGAGCTTTTACTTATGGGCTTTTTTTTTCAATATAGGTTTCCTATATAGGGTGGGGGAAATGACCAAAAAGTATTTCTTCTGTATTTAAATACAAATACTGTGCACATCTTTAGTACTGCACTTTCCACAGGTTAAGTGGATGAATATAACCTATTCCCCTCCACTTATAAACAGGCCAAAGGTTCATATGTACATGACTTGTGCTAAATTTTATCCACCATGCCACTAATGCACACACGCACACACACACACACACACACACACACACACACACACACACACACACACACACACACACACACACACGCACACGCACACTCATTCCCACTCAGGGGGCTGTAATAGCAGCCAGTGGAACAGTCATTAATACTCTGAGAGATATAACCACCGTGGGCTGGGAGGTTAGTAATAGATGCTGTGACCAGTAATTAGGCTGCAGACTTGTGTTAAAGTGTCGAGATTTTGGGAAACCGATTTATGGAATAATTAGTCTCCAGCAGTTTATTGATGGCACTTTCGTACTTTTCCATGTGTTCCGTTTGGCCCCTCGGCCCACATTAGCGACCCTCTGGGTCTCCCCAAACAGTCATCCCATCTAATTAATTGAAATTAGGTCAGATCAAATGCATTTCAAGTTTCTCATATTGAAATTACCTGGGGGAATGAATTTCCAATTTAGAACTTGGGATTTCTGTCTTGCTAAATGGCACTAAACGACGGTCTTAATATGCACGTAGCAGCAATACAATAGAGTAATAGCTGCTAATCTCAGGCCATTGTTCTTGTTGCCCTGTTTATACCTCATCATTCAGAGAACTTTGTTGCCCAGGACTATGCTGCACTCTGTTCACCAGCCTGATATTAAGAGTACAAAAAAAAATTTAAGAAATTAATAAATGTTCTCTTTCAACAAGAGTTTATCAAAAATATGTAAATATGTAAACCAGTTTCAGTTACACAGTGAAGATTTAAGTAATCAATGATAATATAATAAAAAAGAGCAGCCATTTTATTGCATTTTGTTATCTACCAATAGCTCTCCAATATAAGGCTTATGTAAATGTAAATGTAAATAAGGCTGAAAATGTTATGTTAAAGGGAAAAGTAATCAAACACTTTTTTTTATTATAATAAATGGTATTAATTGAAACTCTACCACTATAAAATCCATAAAACATCAATTAATTTCACAAATATTTGCCAGAGACAATCTGAATTTAATTAGTTTATTTCTGAAAATCACTACAGTAAATCATTTTCAATAGTTTAAAAAATTAATTTAAAAAAGTGATACCTATTAAAGTGTCAGGTGTTTATATTAATATTTTAATAATTGTTAATGTTTATTAAATATATTTAAATCTGTACTGTTGAAATCAAATAAATCCTAAAACAAATTTGTTAAATAGCTGAATAAATGCAGATAGATGTTAAAACATATTTTGGCCTTATCATTGTTGTAGAAAATAAATGGCTGAATCACAACTCACACTTTTTTTTTTTTTTTACTTTAAAGAAATTCTGATATCATTCCCAATAAGTGATGATTATTCTTAATAGACTTTTTAAAAATCATATCAACAATAAAAAAAAAAATCAATTTTACAATAAACAGTATAGTACTGTACAATTCTGATTTGAACAAATAGCACTATGTCTCTTGGTTTTGCATTTGCTATTGATATTTTTCTGTGACCTATAAAAGCAAACTGTGTTTATTTGTCCCCCTGACCTTTCTAACTGACTGTCAGTCTGATCCATGTACCTCAGGCTGATCTGTATGCCAGACTAAGTAAGCTGATGTCTATTCTTTGATCTGGACTTCATTTGGGGTTTCAGATGTTTTGTGGAGGTGTGTGTCTGGGAATGAGGCTAGTGTTTGCGTTTGAGTTTGGCTTTTGGAGAGTGTTGTGGTCTGAGGGGGGCAGCTCTTCAGGGAAAACCGTTCACTATACCCCTTGTAAAAAGTCAATTTTTCCCTCTTGTGTCTTGATTACGAGGCCTTATTGGCATTTACATCTGTATTAATGGGGCTGTGTATGACCCTGCGTGTGTCCGGCTGGGCCAGGCCTGGCAGATTGATTAACAAAAGCTGCTGCTTCACGCTTGTCACTGTGCGCCTGGCTGTGGGACTCAGGGGCCCCAGTCTGTCAGGGCCTGAGGGAGTACTGGACCCCAGAGCGTCCTCTAGCAAAGAACACTCCCCCGCTACAGGCATAGGATTAACCCTGTGGAATCACAATAGACGCACATGTCCCCTCGGCCAGGGCCGCCCCATTCAGACCTGCCTTCCTTACACCCGAATAAGATTAAGTTTAATGAACTGGAAGGAGTTAACAATAAATGAAGAAGTCCTTTAAGCAGCCTCTAATTCCATTTTGTGTTGTGTCGCCTTTTATTTCCCCATTCTGTCCTGCTTCTATTTGAACACAAGGTGTAATCCTCTTGAATATCAAAGGTGGGAAGGGAGTATGAATTTAGACTTCACTCTCTCCTAGTCCTGGACACAAGTCAGCTGCCATCTGCCACTGTGACGCACTTCTTTCTATCACTTCCTCATGTGCTTCTGCTCCATTTTCATCTTTATAATTTAGGGCTTACACTTAAATGTTTTGGAGCTTGGATATAAATGTATTGTAGTTAGCACAATATTTAAATGTTAATATGTAACCATTTTTAAATGCATCATATATATATATATATATATATATATATATATATATATATATATATATATATATATATATATATATATATATATAATTTTTTTTTTTTTACTGGAATATTGCCAAGAACTGCATGAGTAAAAAATTAATATCAGAGTTTTAGAACATTTTTTAATAATGTTTTTATTACATTCATATTAGAATTATTACACGACTGTTGAAAAGTTTATCCTGTTTCTGTTTACTAGCAGCATGATGTGCTTTTGGATTATCATAACTTTTGCTTTTAATTATGATTTTGTTTATTTGCTCATGTTATCATTTTTTAAATTGTATTTAGTGCACAATTGTTTCAGTGCTCAGATTAGGATCGAAATATATGTTGTTTGAGAGATAGACAGAACCATAGTGACAAGGGAAAGGGACAAAGAGAGAGCGAAAATTGGGAGTGAAGACTATGAAGGACTGTTAGCTCACCTCCTCCCCATCCCAACGGACTTAATGACACAGACATCTGCCTGCAAACTCTCTTCAAAGCTCATCTCAGCCAGGGGTCAGCCGTGGGCGATTTGCGACGTGTCAGAAGTCATCATCGTAGCTGATGTTGGGCCGGCCCTTGGCTGCCTTTGCTCTCAGAAATAGAGCAGGTCAGGGTCCAGTGAGCCACCCACTGCACCCTTATCCACTCGGAACCGCTTTTTATGGCTGTTGTGGTGTCACTTCATAAGTGCCTGCAATTTCAAAGCAATTACGTATAAACTAACATGGGGGTCTCAACTGGTGGCAGATAAGGCCAAACTAAGTTCACCCCCCGTCTTGCTCTCTCTCTGGCACACACAGTGACCCCCACATGTTGAGGTCAGGATAATCACTCTCTGCACATCCCAGCACTAACTCTGATGGCTCTGTCTAAGGCTGATTGGATTGTGCGAAATGGTCAGGTAGTCATGTTCTTGTACTAAGTGTAAGGCCCAGTGAACCCAGTGGTGAAGAACATCAGTCCTTGAAGCTCTTGAGTTCTCTCTGCTCACACTAAGTACAAAAACTAAAAATGGCCCACCTGCAACCAATAGAAATTAGGGAGTAAAGTCTTTATTTATTTGCACCAAGCTGAGGGACAGCAGGGTGCCATTGTCATATTTAATATAGATAGTTAGGTTAATAGTGTTTCTTTGTCTTTTGCATCAGTTTATATTTGCTTCAGTTAAATTACTTCTTTTATTGTGGACTGTTACCATTTAAGGAATTGATCTTTTGATTAACAGAGAGTTGGATTAGACCAAATGAGAAAAAAGAAGCCATATCTAAACATGATCCAGAAACGCAGGCGTTTTCTCTGGGCCAAGGCTCATTTAAAATGGACTGTGGCAAAGTGGAAAACTGTTCTTCAATCAAAATTGAAGAACAGACAAATCAAAATTTGAAGTTCTTTTTGGAAAACTGGGACGCCATGTCATCCGGACTAAAAAGGATAAGGACAACCCAAGTTGTTCAGTGCTCGGTTCAAAAGCCTGCATCTCTGATGGTATGGGGTTGCATGAGTGCGTGTGGCATGGGCAGCTTACACATCAAGAAAAGGCACCATCAATACTGAAAGGTATATCCAAGTTCTAGAACAACATGTGCTCCCATCCAGACATCGTCTCTTTCAGGGAAGACCTTGCATTTTCCAACATGGAAATGCCAGACCACATACTGCATCAATTACAACATCATGGCTGCGTAGAAGAAGGATCCGGGTACTGAAATGCCCAGCCTGCAGTCCAGATCTTTCATCCATAGAAAACATTTAGCGCATCATAAAGAGGAAGATGCGACAAAGAAGACCTAAGACAGTTGAGCAACTAGAAGCCTGTTTTAGACAAGAATGAGACAACATTCCTATTCCTAAACTTGAGCAACTTGTCTCCTCAGTCCCCAGACGTTTGCAGACTGTTATAAAAAGAAGAGGGGATACCACACAGTGGTAAACATGGCCTTGTCCCAACTTTTTTAAGATTTGTTGATGCCATGAAATTAACCATCAACTTTTTTTTTTCATTAAAATTATATATTTTCTCAGTTTGAACATTTAATATGTCATCTATGTTGTATTCTGAATAAAATATTAAAATTTAAACTTCCACTTTTTTTATTCACAATTTGTACAGTGTCCCAACTTTTTTGGAATCGGGTTTGTAAATTATTCATAATGATGCTTAAGGTATTTTCCAGAATCTAGTTGCATCAGTTGCTGTCGCAATAATTGTCCTCAACAGCTATTGTAAAAATAAACAGGACCCCCTGAGAGAACCCCATTTGTGTCTATATTAAACTCAGAAGGCAGCAATCAGACTGTAACAGCTTAAGTCATTCATTCATTCATTCATTCATTCATTCATTCATTCATTCATTCATTGTGGTAGACATACCATGACTGACATTTGGTATTGATATAGAACATGGGTAATCTAGTGCAGTCAAACTATTTCAGAGCACTTTGTCATTTCATATTTAAACCATCTTAGTCAAAATGTATGCACGTTTCATATCTCTCAGATTTATCAACTTTGGGTTGCCCATTTGACCTTGCAGAACTCAGTGAAGTGACTGATTTCTTAGAGTCAACATGTTCCCTTCAATATTGGCTCATTCAAAAAAATAATAATAATTTGGAGAACGCTTACACCGTGGTATAATGATCAAACTTGCATTTAAAAACAGATTATCAAATGCCATTACACTAAAATTGTAGTTAACTAAAATACCAATTGCAAGTTATAATAATGGCTTCTACTTCCTTCTGTTGTTTCTGGTGATGGTCATGGTAGCAACAGGCTAATAAAATTAGCCCAGACTCTATCTTCAGATTTCACCTTCTCCTGAGATATCTTTTGGATATTCTGGAGAATATAGGGTCATGGGTCTGCATTCAGTGGGGCAGCTTAGTGGGAGCCAAGCAGGGGACACGCCTGTAAGGTACGTGGCCAACCTTAACAGCTTTTTCTCGATTAGGAGAATTGAGTGCATGGATTGCCAAGCTCCTTACCCTATTACTACTCAAATAACTGTTTATGTTTTTAAAGTACCTTTTTGTTCCATTGTATAATCTTACCTGGATACTGTAGACTTGCACTGCATATAAACTGTTTTTAGGATCATAAAGATCATAAAGAAAACATTTTTTATCATGTTAACACACTTTATAATTCTTTATGATTCTTTATCATTTTTTCTTGCTTCATTTACATCTTGCTTGTTCATTAGGGACCCAAATCTACATATAAATTTGCTGATTTTTGACAGTTAAAATAAATGCTACATATGAAACGTTTCTCAGGTCAGCAGCACATATAAACGAAAAAAGTAAGCAAAAATTACTATTTATGTCAATGTTGTATTTGTCATCAATCACTAAACATTAGTTCCCCAATAAAACAAATCCATTAAACTTTTGGTATGAGAATTTTGTCCATAGAACAAGCACACTTCTAGTGTGACTAGCAGTAAAAGTCTTTACAGTCTTATTTGATAAGTAAATATATTCCAGAGTCAACTCTGAGCTATAAAAAAAATAAACCAATTTTTTGCAGTTTGGTTTTTATGCCACCCAGGCCTCCCAGGGCCATGGAGCTGAGAGGTGAGGGTGGTTCGGTGGGTGTGGGTGTCAGAGGCCTAACAGAACAAGCTGCTGGAGATCACACTGCGGGTGTTGCTGAACAAGCGTCATCATCCAGCATCACCTTATCAGATACCAGCATCACCTCATCACCTACCCCAGGACCAGTCACAGCATGAAGGGTGTGATGCATGCTCACCCGGCTCAGTGAGCTAAACCAAAATATGCACACTGCTCCTCGGTCAAGGTTTCTCGAGACTGGTGGACTGTATTTTTAAAAGGGATGTGAGAAGCCACCACTCCCTTATAGAGCAAGGCCTCATCTGGTGTTCAGTTCGGGCAAAACATCCATTACTGATTTGTCACTGTTGAGCATGCTCTGAAAATGGTTGTCTCTTTGCTTGCAAATCAATCATTGAACTGTATTGACTGAAAAGGATTTTTTGTTCAGTGCCTGAATTTATATTATAAATGGCAGAATAAAGCATTTAAGCCACCGCTTGTCTAAAAATGGGAGAACCAAAATTGACAAAAGCAAAAGGAAAGACACGTAGAAGTTTACTTTTTGCTTGTTTACTCCCTTGGCCACATCCAGGGCCCGCTCTAATGTCAAAAGGAGCCAAAGCGCTAATTTCTCGGATGTCTCAGAGGGGAAGGTTCTGAATCAATCCCAGCTGTCAGTGCTGTCGACGCAGGTGCACGCACGTTGTGGGGGAGCAAATTTACATTTATATGTATATGTAGATGTGTATGCCACGTTCTGGGGCGACATGTAAAGACGTTGACACAGTAATCACAGGGCTTGGGGATACCTTCTGTCCAGCAGCTTGAAGAGCAGAGGCAGGCCGGACGGGCGGGAAACAAGCATCCCTCAGATAACTACCTGCGCAAGCCGTCACTCTTCTGACAACACACAATATTATGCAAATAGACATCTGAATGATGGAGGCCAAAAAGTCCGGCATCAACCACAACAGCTAAAGCACTGCAGATCAAACCAGTCTCTGTCTGTCTGTCTGTCTGTCTGTCTGTCTGTCTGTCTGTCTGTCTGTCTGTCTGTCTGTCTGTCTGTCTGTCAACATTCCTTCCTTTCTGTCACTCTTTTTATTGCTTTGTGGTCTGGATGTCTTTCTTTCTATTATTTTTTTTCTTTTTTTTCTTTGTGATTTTAGCCTTCTTAATTATTATTATATATTTTTTTGCTTTAATTCTTGATTCTTGACTGAGAGGCTTCCTTCCTTCCTTCCTTCCTTCCTTCCTTCCTTCCTTCCTTCCTTCCTTCCTTCCTTCCTTCCTTCCTTCCTTCCTTTCTTCCTTCCTTCCTACCATCCGTTCTTTCCTTCTTGTTTCTTTTTCTGTTTTTTTCCATCCTTTCTTTTCTTTTTATTATTACTATCAATCAATCAATCAATCAATCAATCAATCAATCAATCAATCAATCAATCAATCAATCAATCAATCAATCAATCAATCTTTCTTTCTTTCTTTCTTTCTTTCTTTCTTTCTTTCTTTCTTTCTTTCTTTCTTTCTTTCTTTCTTTCTTTCTTTCTCATTTACTTGCTTTTATCACCTTTTCCTGCTCTTTTAATTTGCACATTATTTGGAACTTATGCCTGAACTCTCCCAGCTAAGCCACCAGTGTATTATGACCAGACGCTGACACTCGTATCCAACTCATATTTGTTTTCAAAGGGCTGTGTTTCCCCTCAGTGCCTCAGACTGTTTTTCTTCACCTCAGAGTGGCTAAGCTGGGCCAGATGGGTGATTATGACACCTGGCCACTGTGGACCCTTCTCAACAGTGTCAATGGCTAAAAAACAACCCACATCTCACCTCTGACTCTGTGAAGACAGCTGCCTTAAAACACACTCAAAAAAGTAAAGAACAATCTAAAGCTAACATAACATGCTGAGCCTGGTTCTCTGAAAAAAAAGTCAGCATATATCAGATGAACAGGGAAATAAACATAACTTCTTAGCTCGTGGGTTCACTGTGTGATGCAGTACATCACTGTCACTGCTGAAAATGAGTTGCAGTGCTGATTTGCGCAGTGGCCCAGAGTTGAACTGTACTTGGAGACAGACGAACAGAAAAGTCACGAATACATCTGTCCAAAGCTGGCAGAAATGTCTTTTCTTCATTTGTATTTGCACGTTTGCCTTT
Organism: Silurus aristotelis; assembly: GCF_946808225.1. Classification (NCBI taxonomy): domain Eukaryota; kingdom Metazoa; phylum Chordata; class Actinopteri; order Siluriformes; family Siluridae; genus Silurus; species Silurus aristotelis. Next base: position 10,311,775 of record NC_139581.1, on the reverse strand, counting down.
CCTCATCCTCCCTGGCCAGACTAAAGACCATTTAAGACACACTTATTAAACATCATCCAGCAAAGTTATTAAAACAAGCCAGCTAACAGAGATCCCTACCACAATTCAATTACCTGTGTTGCTTGAGGGAGTGCTGGGGAGAGAAAATGACAAGTCTACCACTTTTATACAGCCAGTGAGGAACATCGTTACTGTGGCTTCAATTAACACAATGGGGACAAGGCTGGTAATGAGCTCAGGGAGGATTTGACAAAGTAAAGTTGAGGTTCATGGCTGTTTGCCTGCAAGCGTTGAGGCCACTTTTAGGGCCAAACCGATCTCTCATTCCCTTTTCTCCAGTCTCCATAGTACATTTTGCCTTTGTGCATCAGTTTCATGCTCCTTGATTTTTATTTTATTCAGTTTTGAGTTCATTCATATGCTTAACTAAAATTCAACATTTGTGTGATTTGTGTTTTTCTAGTAAGCATATCATAATTTTAACTTGATAACAAATATAATTTTTTGTTCTTTTTACAAATTTGTGTAGGCATGCAATGTTTTTTATTTTCTATACTTAATAATAAAGGCTTTTATATAGGAATGACTTGCATATATGTCTTTGTGATTATTATTATTTGTAAATTATTAACAGTTGAATGTGTATTTGCTAGGGCTGTCAATTGATTAAATTATTTAAATGCAACTCAATCTTAAATTGTTATCTGTTCTAAATGTACCTTAAATTAATATTCTTAATTAAAAAAAATTAATAGTATTTTTTTTCTCTAAACAACATGGCCATGGACAAACAGGTGCTTTATAAAAATGTATGTTTATTATAATTATCGTTTATTATTAGTGAAACCATACTCAACATAGACCATGAAGACAAAATATTCTTCTAAATGTTTTAAAGTAAATATGGTGTTAATATATATATATATATATATATATATATATATATATATATATATATATATATATATACAGTACAGACCAAAAGTTTGGAGTCATTCAAAGAGTTTTCTTTATTTTCATGACTATGAAAATTGTAGATTCACACTGAAGGCATCAAAACTATGAATTAACACATGTGGAATTATATACATAACAAAAAAGTGTGAAACAACTGAATATTGTAGGTTCTTCAAAGTAGCCACCTTTTGCTTTGATTACTGCTTTGCACACTCTTGGCATTCTCTTGATGCCTACTTTGATGAACCTACAATATGAAAAATTTTCAGTTCACTTTTTTGTTTTGTATATAATTCCACATGTGTTAATTCATAGTTTTGATGCCTTCAGTGTGACTCTACAATTTTCATAGTCATGGAAATAAAAAAAACTCTTTGAATGAGCAGGTGTGTCCAAACTTTTGGTCTGTACTGTATATATAATATATAATATATAAAACAAGTGTTTAGTAATTAAAATGTATTTTTTGGTGGAGTTTATTATTGTTTTTATATCTAAGTAAAGAAAGGACATAGTAAATAAATGTGTGTTGCGTTGAAGGTTTCAGTTTCACCTTTTTTATATTTATTTATTTATTAATTATTTTTTAATAAAAATGGTTACAGAAATGCACGCAGCATTAATTGTGTTAATAAAATTAGTGCAGATAAAAGAAATTTGCATTAAGGCATTATTGACACATTATTATTGACAGCCCTAGTATTTGCTTAATATTTTCTTATTCAGTACACAATGACCTGCACTCACTTTATCACTTGATCCACATATTGTCAAAAACTCATGGAGCAAGACACACAGTATGATCCTTGCTGAAAAGATCACCAGTGTCTGCATACAGATAAGCTACCCTTCAGTTTTAGTTTCTGCTTTTGCTCTCTGTTTTTTCCTCTCCAGTTGTCCTTTTCCTACCCATGTTTCCACAGCAGTGGGTCACTGGGTTATCACTGAAATTAGATCACTATCCAGTCAATGTGGTCTCTGTGTTTGTTTATACATCACCGCACCACTATTTCTCATTTGTTTTTAATCCATTGTAGCCAGCTTGGGTGCAATAATTCCTCAGATAACTGGCAGACAGACTGCAGTTTCCAAGAAATAGCTGAAAATGCTGCACCCTGTTAAAAAGGCCTAGTGTATATATAATCAAATATAACATAACATAGACAGAAAATGATTGGCTATGGAAAGGTTCTTTGTACTTGTCATATCCAACCGATGTTCGGAAGCTGAGGTTAGAGCACACGGTCAGCCATGTTGCAGCGTCTCTGGAGCACAAAAGGATAAGGGCCTTGCTCAAGGGCCCTAAGAGTTGCAGCTTTGCAAACCCTACCTTCCGATGAGTACCCCTTAAGCCTTAGCCACTAAGCTACCACCTTCTCCATGGATTTGAAAGTGTTCCTCCAGCATGGTGATTTTTGCTGACTGTAAACCAATCAGGCATAACTTTACAGCCACTGATAAGCATAATTTATTTTTAACCACCTGCCTAATATTGTGTTGGTTCCTGTTTTGCTGCCAAAACTGTCCTGACCCGTCGAACATCAACAGCATTAACTTCTTCAGCAGTTTAAGCTACAGGAGCTCGCCTGTTGGATCCGACCACGCGGACCAGCCTTCGCTCACCACATGCATCAGTGATCCTTGGCCGCCTGTGACCCTGTTGCCAATTAACCACTGTTCCTTCCTTGGATCACTTTTGATAGATACTGACCATTGCAGACTGGTACATCCGACAAGAGCTGCAGTAGGTCCGTGGGTCAATTGGTACCGGGCCGCACAGAAAGAATACATAACTTTATACATATCTTTATTATTGGTTATCTGATACTGAACGATGTTTTATTTTGGATATTTAACAGATTTTCTCCGCCACATCTGTCTATGGCTCACTCTTGATGCATGTAAAGATGCCTCATTTACATGTCTTACCTCCATCCGCTACCTTCTTAAAGGGGCTGCTCCGGCCGGTAACACATAATACATCCGCTAAATTAAAACCCCCAAGCTAGCAAAATTAACAAAAAAACATCACAGTGGATTTATGTTTATTATTATATTTAGAAAATGTCGGTCGTATCATTTTATTTTGTTGTATTTATCCGACACACCTCAAAGGCTGGTACGTGAAAATATTGTCTGACATTAAACTTGTCCGTGGCGCAAAAAAGGTTGGGGACCGCTGGTCCAGATGTCACAATTTGGCCCTTGTCAAACTTCCACAAATCCTTATGCTTGCCCATTTTTCCTGCTTCTAATGCATCAACTTTGATGATAAAATGTTTACTTGCTGCTATATATATCCCACCCACTAACCATGATGATAATCAGTGTTATTCACTCACCAGTCATAATGTTATAATGTCATAATGTTATTCCTGGTCGGTGTATATTTATGTAACTTTGGGCCAAGGTCAAGAACAGGACAGAAAAAGTGCTGCAGGTTCCAGGTTGCACTGTATTGCCAGATGGCAGTGTGGGTCAGACACCATAAACCTTATGTGAAATGCAACGCCTGAGTTGATAGATGACACAAAAATATAGACAACACAACACTAGGAATGTTATCTTTTTTAAAGCAAAGAACTGTAAAAAAACAAAACAAAAAAACAAACAAAAGGTTTTGAAGTATGAACATGCTAAAGAAAGATTTTTTTAAATAAATGTAGGTAAACACATTAATGTTATTTCTTTATTTATAGTATCAATCACATACAATTGTGAATAAAAATATATTCAGCATCAATATGATCTATTCAATTTGCCTACAGATAGATATATAAATTACTAATATTTACTTTCTTACTAATATTGCTATTTTTGTTTCATTTAATAAATGCTTTCATTTAATTGAGCTGAAATTGACAGGATAATTGGCTGCTAATTGTAGCTGCAGGAAATCTGTACATTTGCATTTGCTAAATTGGAGTTTTTGTGCTTGAATATCATCACTCGGTCCCATTAGTGTAGAACGCCAGCGACATGACATCATGGAAATGATGGAACAGCCCTCATTCAGCTTGTCCTGATTGGCTAGGAGTGGCTCTGTTATTTCACTGGTGATGTCATGGGAACCTGGCTGACCCTGTCCCAACGGATGTTGGCTTAATGCTGGAGAGTTTATCTCCGACACCTTGGGCAAGTATCTGTTCCGCTCCTATAGGGGGAAAAAACACCCATCCATCCATCCATCCCTAGGAGTCTGTGCTGGGAAAGCTTCTAATTCAATTAAGGGAAAATTAAACCGTCAAGAGTGATTTCATATGCTTCAGAAATGCTGTGAGATCTGATACTTAATCTTGGCCAATCATCTGCTGTTTTAAGCCAAGGCATTAACTTTGCACTCTATCCAGACAAGTGACCAACTTCAACCATGTTGCCTCCTCCCTATTTTCACCGCCATTCTCCCTGCTCATTTTAGTTAAGGAATCAGTTCTGGGATTTGTTTACTATTGAACCTTGATGAGAGTGTTTTATGAAAAGTTGGTGCTGCATCAGAAGAAAAGCCACAATCGGGGGTTGTAAAACGTCATACTAGAAATAATTTCTGTCGTTTTGTCATCATTAAGACGACATCATTAAGATTTGAGTTATTTTCATACCAAAACACAAACATAATTTATGGATTTAATTTCAGCAATGTCAGAAGTGTAAACTTCATAGAAATCTATAAAAAAAAACAGTATCAGAGAAATTGATGTCTTAATTTTTTAAAAACACCAAATAAACATGTTTTTCTGTAATTCAATCAGACACCACTAATACACATATGCAGTGATTCATGAGCATTCAGCTTTTATTTATAAAAACTAAATAATCAGTTTTTTTTATCATAGATCTAGACAGAACAGAATAGTAATAACAATAAAATAATAATTTAGCAAGCAAAATCTAGTCGTGTTTTTCTGAGTGGATAGTACAGCAAAATACCTAACCATACCTCAATCCCCTTTTAGTTTGTGTTGTTTTCTTTACATGTGACTATATTACTGATTTAACTGTGAATTTAGGCAACAAATGCACTGATGCTGAAATTATTGTTTTAATAAAAAGAATTTCTTAGATTGCTTTGCTATTTTTTTACTCTTTTACATCTGCTTAAGTTGCAGTACATATATTTGGCAATTAAAATTAATACATCAGTAAATCATCAGTATAACTGTAAAATTGCATCTTATTGATCTTTATAAAAAATACATTGTTTATCCTTTTATCTACATAATCTACATTTCATCCAATGCAATTATTCCGGCTTCATCTAGGAAAAAAAAAAAAGGATTTAATAAAAAAAAAAAAAAAAAAATTTCTCTCATGTCGATTTACATTTTCATGCTGATCTCATTTTTTTCTCTTTTTTTTTTTCTCATGTCAATTTACTGTGTCATTTTTTTGACATTGCATTTTTGCTTGCATTTTATATATAACCTTTGATTTCTAGAGATTTTTTTAACCCTTTAACCTTTCCTTTTAACCTTTAAATCTTTGAACCTTTAAATACAACCATTTTACCTATTTTATCACATTCAGAGCTAGCATGGGATTTTACAACACTAAGGTAAACAAACCAGTCTGGGCCTTTAAATCTGGTTCTTTATGTTCTTGACGGTTGACACTTTCACTTGCATTTAGAGTGATACAAACCTCCTATTCTATTACTTTAGTGCACAGAAAAACCACAGTACTAGAGTTGCCAAATCCCTGACTGTAGCATTGTGAAATCACTCAGCAGGATATGATAACATTAACTTTCTTGTATCAGAATGAACCTTATCTGAAAGCCTCAGATACCTCAAATAAATTCCTCACAAAACCAAAACGAGCCCCAAAAAATTGCTAGTTGGAAACAAATGCTAGATCTGAGATCCTAGGACATTTGATTCATGTTTCTCAGGATAACAAAGAAGCTCCCAAAAGAGAAAATGTGTTTGATGGGGATTAGTCTTGTTTCTTTACGGCCAAAAGGGAGACTCACTGGTACAGTCCTTCACAGTGTGGTCACAGATATACTCATACGTATTCAGCCTGCATGAACAATTTCCTTCCTGCTCTGTGATTTCTTTAATACATAAAGCAGTTATATCACTTGATATGGAGGTATGTTGACCTGGATGTGATCATAAGCAGTAAAAGTGTGTGAGGATGTTGCTGGGTTTGTGGGGAGCACAGGTACTGTGTAACTATAAGGAAATGATTATTTTAAAGTTTTATATGAGTTATAGTCACTCTATCAAGGTGTTGACACCAACAGTTAAGAAAATATCACTGCATTTTTTTTTTTTTTTGTAATTTGTGGTTAAAGGCAGGATGCAGCATTTGTTTCATTGATCACATAAAACATAATCAATAGGCAAGCATCAGAAGAAAACAGGAAAATAAGACCAGTAATGTACAAAACCACAAAACTCACCACAGATTAGAAAAAAGGAACAGACAACAGGGTATAAAAACAAGAAAAATAATTACTTTTGAATATATTGATGGATGAATGAGGGATATATGATTGGGTAAATAAATAGATGGTTGGTTGAATGGATGGATTGATGGAGGGACAGAAAGATGAATAGGTATATGGAAGGATGGATGATTGGATAAATACAGCATGCTATACAGTTGTGGTACTGATACCCAGGGATACATTTAAAGCATAACAACATATATTTGCTTTGGGTAATACTTAGTTCAATACTAGCAATATTTTAGCAATACAAGACATACTTGGACACAGCTGACCTTCAAATACTTGTTGATCTTTAGATTAGCAAATGAATTAAATAAGCACTGAAATCAGATTTTCTTTATATATTTACAACTCATACATTTTATATGGAAATCTCTTTCAAATGTGTTGTGAAGTTTAGGAAAAATAGGTTTATGTGCACAGATTATGGCTACAAATTCACACCTCAAACTCAAAACGTTTTATTTAAAATAAATCAATCAATAATTGATAAAAATTATTGTTTTGATTTAATAGAGAAAGTGAGGTTAACGCATTAAATGGTGTACTGTTATTCCCTTTCTTTTTTCTTTTAAATAAAGATTCATTTTGGTTTGCAGCATGATGCTTAGGAATATATCTCTGTACAGAAAGCTTCCAGTTGCTTGTTTTCATGTCATATTGAATTATTTGTGGCCTACGAGCAGTTTGTCTTGCCTGTGTGAGGTTTTTGGGTGTAAAGGCAGTGCTGGGAGATATAGAGGCTGGGGTGCATTTCTTGCTCTGACTCAGCAGCAGTTGCTGTGTGTGTGTATGTGTGTCAGAGCACGCCGTGAAGGGCTGCCAGCGGACAGCTTCCTGTGGGGACGGCCTGTTTGCCCTGTCCGTCTCTGCCTCCGGCAACACTCCGCTGTTTGTTTTAATCACCACTCTATTTGCCAAAGGTTTTTTTCCCCCTCTAAGAGCTGGAAGTGTTTTCCTCCTCTCCTCTGTGGCACAGGCAGGACACAACATGGACAGACACTGAGACTTGTACAGATTTTCTAATATGTCTACTTCAGGAAATATGGACATATTTTCTTCTGCATCCATCTGTCTTTCTGGATTCAAAGATTTTTGTAAGGAAGTCTTTCTGTGGCATGCATCAATCCAGTATGTGTGTGTGTGTGTGTGTGTGTGTGTGTATGTGTGTGTGTGTGTGTGTGTGTGTGTGTGTGTGTGTGTGTGTGTGTTTGTGTACACTAACCCGCCGCAGTTGCCTTCCACCCTCTCCCCCTCTCTATTTGTTCTCCATTTTGTGATGTCTGGTGCAGGGATTATTGGCTGCAGTGCCATCCTGCCTGGCCTTGTCTTCTGGCTGGGGGACAGCATCCACATGGCATTGGACCAGACGTTAGGGTGCTTCTCAATGGAAAACCCTGCATTTATCCTCCACCGCTTTTGTTCAAGCCTCAAAGTTTATTTATCTATCAGCTGTTTTCCTGATCTTTTTCACAAACAACTGAGCCAAGACATGACTGATCCAACCTAACATCTTCCACACTGAGCTTTTCCCATCTGTTGGCACTCCTGTTAGCTGATATATATAATTCTATCCCCAATCTTCTTTCTTTTATTACTATTTTTAAAAGCTTTTAGATACATTTTAGCACACAAAAGCTGTTCCTTCCTGCCTTTGTGGTCTGAGCTTCTATCTATGAAGGTAAGGGAGGAAAAAATCAATAATGTATTTGGACTCTCAATCTTCCTGGCCTAGGTAGAAGGTGTTTTATTTGGCGGATGTTTTTGTCATTCATAAGCTTTGCTGACAAATCCCTGACATCATTTGTGGGTCGTATCGATAACTTCTACCTCCGCTGTGGAGGACAAATAGAAAGCATTTGTCTGTCTGTGTGAGAGGTGAGACCTACCGAGACAAAGGCCTTGCTGCCCACCGGCCATGGCATTGGCAGCCGAGGGTATTAGCACAGTGTCCATGGTCAAAGGTTACAAGGGTGCGCAAGATCTGTTTAAGGTTTATCCTTTTTCCATGGGTGTGAAGACGAGGTTTTCAAATAAACAATGATACTCTTAAAGCTTAGAAGCTTATTTTTTTATGTAATTTAAAATTCTTTATCGATTCATTTCAATCATGTATTAACTTTCAGATCAATTTTAGGATTATTCAGAAAAATGTAACCACAAAATTAATGTCATATGAAATAAGTCATATTTTGAACATTATGTTTTTAAACTCATTACAATTAATGAATATTTGCAGAAGTCTGTAAAGCAAATGATACCACTGAATCGCTGTGAAATTGGTAAACTCCCTCATTGTTTCAAGATTTTTTTGTGCATCTTTATAGAATGTTTTTGAAATTTTCAGTAGGTGAGGGTAAAAGAGGTCACAAGATTCACAAGTGAATAAGAATAAGTTATTGCAAAACAATGATTTTGTGTCTTGGGTTTTCTTGTTGAAAGATACACATTACTTCCACATCTCAACCCCTTAGTAGAAGTAACCAGACTTCGGTTAAAATAACTGCCCTCATTATACCACTAACATTTCAGTCCTAAATTATCCAAAAATGAATACCATATTTTTATTGTCCAGTGCCTGTCAAAAGTTTGGAAACAAAAAGTCTTTTAGATAGACACATGCTTGTTCTTCTTGTTCAGGTAATGGAATGTTATAAAGATTTACTAAATAAATAAATAAATAATAAAATAAAATTATATATATATATACTGTATATATATATATATATATATATATATATATATATATATATATATATATTTAAATCTGACATGCATAACTAGTTTCTAGTTGAATATTTCTTTCTGACCTTGTGATCCAGTTAAAATCAAATCAAATCAAATTTTATTCATCACATACACATACATACAGGGTACGACATGTAGTGAAATGTTTTTATACGATGGTCCGGCATGAGGGAATAGGATGGGGGAAAGAAAAGGAGGCAGATAAATAAGTATAAGGTATAAGAAAAACTATTAAGATAAAATAAATAAATAAAATAAAATAAAAGAATATAAGGTATAAAGATATATAAAAGGATAATGTATGAAACAAATATACATGAAACAAATATACATATAAACAGTTGTGTAGTAAAAAATGTAAACAAAATAAAAATGTAAACAATAGGCAATTTGTGGTGGGTTGTCCATAAAGTGTCCGTGTGCGGTATGGTGTGGTGTAAAAGGTCCGTAAAGAGTCCATGTGCAATATGGTGCAATATGGTTCATGTGGTATGAATAAAATAAAAAGCGCACTGTGCTGTGCAAGTCCAGAGTTTAAAGTGTTGTGGTGCGAACGGTGAGATATGTTTAAAGTGATGTGGTACGAAGGTGAATATATGTACAGAGAAGTGTGATGATGATGGTGGAGAGAGTGGGCCAGTTCTAGATCCTGGGTGTTTCCTGGTTTAAACACCGGATGGCCTGCGGGAAGAAGCTCCTCCTCATTCTCTCTGTGTTCGCTTTCAGGGAGCGGAAGCGTTTTCCTGAACGCAACAGAGAAAAGAGTCCATTGTTGGGATGGCTGAGGTCCTTCATAATTCATAATAATAAGTTCATCCCAGAACGGTTTAAGTGATTCAGGTGCAGTAACTGGGCAGGCCATTCCATGATAGATAACACTTCAGCTCTCTAAATAATGTTCACAGAGCTTGGACATATGCTTCATTCTTGTTGTATGGCAAAGTTTTTTCTATTTAGTCACAGTCCAGATGGAATTGCATAATGTTGAAGTATGGAATGGTAGCGATGTTAGTTCAGTATTCCTTTCACCTGCAATAAGTCTTCAACCTTCCCTGCACCAAAACAACCCCAAACGATTAAGCTTCCACCTCCATGCTTGATTGTGGGTGGGAGACAGTCTGTTAACATGATTTCTCCTGTTCTCCTTCTTATATAGGTTATTTTGTAAAAAACAAAAATGTAACATTTGGACTCATTTGTCCATTCACTGTTATTCACTATCCATTTCTTGTGTGTTTTATGACCCTTTACCTGGTTGCATGTAAACAAATAAAAAATGCGTCTCAAAAACAATTAAAGACAAAGTTTGCTTTCAAACTTTTGTATATGGAACTTTTTTAAGTCCAAAAATGATTTTGTATGCTGGACCAATTTTAAGTATTTAATATTTTTGACAATACTAAATTTTTCATTAAGAATAATTCCTAAACTGAGTTGGTTGAGAATAGAAATATTAATACTGTTAAAACTATTAATAGTTAAGTATTAGTTAAGTACAGTATACATACACAAATAATTTAAACTATAAATGCTACTGCTACAGTCCTTTTTAAATTATTATTCAATATGTGTTCTTTTCTATGTTATTTTAATATAGTGATAATGTAAAATAAAATCCTTTCATTCGCAGACAAAACTTTCACTTAAAGTGTACAGTGTGCCTAAATTAATATAAACTTTATCTGGGAATTGCATTTCTTTGTTTTATATTTAATTTGATATTATCCAGTGCAATATCTGGACAAAGAACCCAAAATATTAGGTATTATCTCTAATGTCCCAGACAGACAGATGCAAATTATTAGTATGTCTGAAAGACAGAAACATGCCATAGCCATGCTGGAGTTGAGCTTGTTGCTGTTTTTAGATTTAAAGCTAGACAGTGTTAATCGTAACCAGTGTCTGGGGCAGGGGGTTATTTAAAAAATCTATTTGGCTTGGGTTTGGATTGGATTAATCTGCTTTATCCGTAGTGGACTGTAAGGAAAGGTCATAGCTGCCCGGGATAACTGAACCGTCCTTGATAATTTGTTCACCTTTACTTCCTTTCGTTGTCCTCCTCCTACCTAATTTTATCGCTTTCTAGAGCATTGATTTGAATGTAGTGCATAGTGAGAGGCAGCATCTCAACAGCCAGGTTTTCTTCCTCTGCAGAAAGCCATTGAAGAAGCTGGCAGCTTTCTAACAAGGCCCCTGGAAACATGTTAAATACCCCTTTGCTTTCCTTGCTTTCTGTGATGGATTCTAAGTGCTTAGGATTTGGCTATTGTTTCTTATTTTAGTAGTAGCTTCTAACGCTAATGCTAGAGAGGGATGTAAGTGGGATATTAAACTTCTTGTGAGCGGCTACCACCTGCCAGTCTCATGTAAAAGCCCAAAAACATACCTGTCAGCAGCTGCTGGTTCCTGCGTGATAACACATAAGCTAGCATCTTATTAATTCCAAGCGTATGCATGAGAGAGACAAGGGTGGAGCTCAGGAAATGTTTTCCCTTTTCCCTTCACTTCATAAAGAACAACGTTAAAGCAAGAGGGGGTTGAGACAGCAAAGATCCATCAACAAATTCTTGAAAATGACAACAAATCTGCCCCTTAATTTATGTCATTAAATGAGGCAGGTTTAATTCCACCTGTTTTGGATTTGCTACTTATTCATAATTTGCCTCTCGGTTACACATACGACCCTGCTGACGGGCGTGCAGTTTCTTTTCATCTAGCTGTTACATTCTCAAAATTAAAAAAAATATGTAAAGTGGAAAATAATATTGGATTTTGTACAGAAATACAGGAATCAGGTACATGTTAAATATAAACAGAAGTATCTATTAAACGTTCTTCCCAACTGTATCTATTGAAAGAGCTACATTTCTAAATAAAGATATTTTCCATTAATATATATATACAGTGAGGAAAATAAGTATTTGAACACCCTGCTATTTTGCAAGTTCTCCCACTTAGAAATCATGGAGGGGTCTGAAATTGTCATCGTAGGTGCATGCCCACTGTGAGAGACTACTGTCTTTGGACAGCTCTTTGGTCTTGGCCATGTTGGTAGTTGGATTCTTACTGATTGTATGGGGTGGACAGGTGTCTTTATGCAGCTAACGACCTCAAACAGGTGCATCTAATTTAGGATAATAAATGTAGTGGAGGTGGACATTTTAAAGGCAGACTAACAGGTCTTTGAGGGTCAGAATTGTAGCTGATAGACAGGTGTTCAAATACTTATTTGCAGCTGTATCATACAAATAAATAGTTTAAAAATCATATATTGTAATTTCTGGATTTTTTTTTTAGATTATGTCTCTCACAGTGGACATGCACCTACGATGACAATTTCAGACCCCTCCATGATTTCTAAGTGGGAAAACTTGCAAAATAGCCGGGTGTTCAAATACTTATTTTCCTCATTGTATACACACATATATATATATATATATAATAATTATTTTTTTCTTATTATAATTTTATTTATTTATTGGAATTTAAATGAAAATGTTGGTATTGAAATTGATTTACTCTAATGATTGAAACTATTAACTGTCACTAGAAAGTATTTGAACTAATATTATATGAATCAGAAATAAGAAAGGTGGAACATCCAGCATGCCACATCTGTTAGCTGGATCATCCAAAGGAAAGTGAGGTGGTTAAAAGTTGCTGAATGTTGGTGGAAAACTGGAAGAAAGCAGCAGACAATCAAAAGACTAAATGGACAGAGTGCAACAGCCTGACCCACAGAGGAAAGTTCTGAGTGGCAAGGACAGATGCAAGGTCAGGGATCTCCTCTCGAAGAAAAAAGAAAGTGCATCAAGGATACAAGCCCATTTCTCTACACCATTGTTGTGCCTATCCTCCTGTGCATCCAGCTTCATTTCCACTTCAATTTTTATCAACCTTCTGCTCGCCTCTCAAGGAGATAGGATACAAGCTCTGACACGAATTAGCCCTCAGATTGACTGATACTGCAGTGCCCAAGGGACGCTGGGTAAAAAAGCTCTTGCTTTTCCCCCTTGTTCCCCCTTTCCTTCCTTACCCTTCTCGTTTTTCCTACACCTCCAACTTCGTCCTGTTTTTCCCTGGTGGCTCCTTGTCAGTCACCTGTCTGTGCCATGTCACCTTCTCCTTCAGAGCTGACAGGCAGCCGCCGCTGGGTTCTGACGGAGTAATTTGCTCTGAATTTACAAAACGTTCAGCATCAAAGATGGCAGCTGGCTTGTGTGGAAATGATTGCATTAAGAACACCGTTGAGAGGTCTATTTCCATTCATCAGCAAAGTTGACAGACCTACTACAGGTATTTTTCCAACAGTTTTTGAGACTCTTCTTTAGGGGACACATAGAGACATCAGTGACCTTATGACCTAAACCCTCTGAAATATTTAATGCAGAGATGACATTCAGGTGGATTCCACGAACACAAAGATATACTGAAGAAATTGGATTCTGTGTGAAATCTTTACTTGCTGTGTCGTGGTGAACTTTGTAGAAAGACATGCTATGGAAACAAGCTTTTGATTGGTCAATACAAATAGGACATACCCAAACCAGTTTGCTTCATGCATCACACAAATTGACTATTATTTTCATCCCCCATGTATTTACCAGTCTCACGTAGCACACAGTACATAAACCATGTACTTGAGTAAAAGTGAGGAAAATATCCAGGAAAAGTAAAAGTGATCTCTTTAAACTTTCACTTGAATAAAAATACAAGAGTGTTTGCCTTCAAATGTACTTAAGTATCTAAAGTACTTTTGGTAGTATTATGTAGTATTGCTACAAATTATTATGGCTTTAATGTTTCTATTATAATTTTTGTCTCTTACGTAATCAACTTAGATTTTGTGAAAAGACTCTGTTACTGTTATCTCTCTTATCTAACTCTTAAATCAATGTAAATAAGTCCATGGGTGTTGTGGCAAGTTGGAATCAGAGTTTCATCCATCATTTTTTACTCTCAAAATGTTGTGCTTGATGTTCCACTGATGCTGAACTGTATGTTGGTGATAAGTAGATACCACCAAGTGCCAATCAAAACAAGTTCAAAACAGAGCATGTGCTCTACCCTGATTGGTGGCTTGCTTTTTTTATCCACTAATAAATTAGAGTAAAAGTCACCCCAAATGGAAATACTTCAATAAAGTACAGATACATAAAAAATCTACTTAAGTACAGTAACATATTACATTTACTTTGTTACTGTCCACCAATGCCTGCATCATATTTATTTATTTTTGTTTGTAAAAATTATTTCATTGCTCTTCTATATGTTCTCTAAGTTGTTTACTTTACTGATATGTTGCTAAAGTGAGTGCTATTCACACCTGGGAGAAGCAAAAAACTTCCTTTATTCAGAAATTGTCAAAAAATTTTACTAGCACCATTTGCAGTTCTGAGCACCCATCTGACCCTCAATTTCAGAGTGTATGCTAACATGTAGGCTCGCAAAGGTGGCGTCATCCTCATGCAACCCTCACAGATATTGTGTCTGAATTAACTATTCTGAGGCCTTTAAGCTTTGGCTCATGAGTCACAGAGTTATGACTCCACTCCAGACGCTGTAAAATAAAGAGCACTGCAGGCCGTTACTTTTCATTTCATCATCAATCAAAAAGTGAGGCTTGTAAGGATGGATCTATGAAGTCTATTGATGCCCAAAGTTACACTTTCAACTCCACCTTAAAGGCCCTTGTAGTACATTTTTCAGAAATAACATACCTAACATCTGCTCTCCTGGAGACACAGTACAAATATATTTTTATAATCAGCATCTTATTGAAAAATCTTGTCTGAGATCAGATGCTTTGGACATGTAGCTTGTGCAGAATACAACGATTGCTATGGCATCAAGACATGTGCAGCCTGAGTGGGAGCACTGGTGATTATCTCAGCTGGTTGGAGCTGTGTGTGAGCCCTTTGGGCTCCGAGAGTGCAGAGTGCTGATCCAGCCTGGGAGCTAGAGGAGAGTCTGCAATCGGGTATTGATGGAAGCGTGGGGGCTCATCTTTCGTTGTCCTGCGTCGGGGCGATTCCTCACCGATATTATTGATTCCCAGCAGAGACCTCATCTATTACAGAGCGACTATGGCTAGATGAACCAGGCTCTATTGCTGAGCAGAGGCATTCCTCTCGTGTAATGCTATACCACCAGGTCAATTTTAGGACCTCTGCATATTTAAAAAGTCGTTCTGTTTCTCAATGTAATACACATTCCTCTTGTTGTTTTAAATGAGCATTTTGCAATACTTGTGAGAGCCCTGATTTGTTTATATTGATCACCGTAATCGAAGTCGAAGCTGTTCCTTTTCTTTTCCTACCAGAAAAATATAAAAGGACAGCCATTTCTTCAAAACTTTACGCTCTATGGGAGTTGCTGAAAACAAGATTAAATGCTGTTATGCAACCTTTTTTTTTTTGGTGTAACACTTTACAACATTGTTATGAAGAACCTTAAAAAAAGGAATTATTCGTTTCTGCAGTAGATAACGTCAGATTAAGTGTATATATGGAATGTGTCTGCTAGTGTAACGAGACCTCACAAATCCTTCCATCTTCGCCAGCATTGGCGCCAGTCACCTAAATACTATTAATTCCTGGTAACTTCCTAGTTCTAGACTTTTTAGACTACTTATGTTTGTTAGTTCTAGCACTCTTCCAAGTGTATATGTTTTTTGTCTTTGTTATTGCTGACTGCCTTGTTGTGTATCTGACTCTTGCCTTGTCGTTTCGATTACACTTCGAATTTCCTCTTGCTCATGTTTATCATTATTGATTGTTTTTGACCATAGCCTGCCTTACGACTTTGATTCTGGATCCGATTACTATTTGTCTGCCTAGATCTTCAGTAAACCTTTCACATATGGATCCTCACTTTGCCTCTGGGTCCAATATTTTCACACTGACTCAGATGGCAGAAGAAAAGCCAAAGCATTGTGTAACTGACAATATGATTAATGCAAATGTTAGTATTGGTTAGCTTTTTAAATGGATTTACATTTATAACATTAATACTATTAGTCAATATTGCAAACAATAAACTAATATTAAGGGTAAAATAATAACTATAAACAACTTATTAAAACGTGATGCATTTTCAAACTATTTTTATTTATTTATTAATTTATTTATTTTACTAATAGGTAACTTTACAAAAGCAACAATGAAATAAATGAATCAAACATAAAAACTATAATATGGCAAATAATACAGTACATACAAAATATTTAAATAGCAATATTTAATATTTATTGATATTATGGTTTATTATTTATTATTTTTCCCATCCACTACCTAAATTACTGGTCAGTCTGAGGAGTACATTCAGTGACAGACTTATACAACAACGATGCACCACAGAGCACCAAAGGAGATCATTGTGGGTTAGATGTGATCAGGAGATCACATCTAACCCTAACCCTCTCTATATGTGTTAAGCAGCTGCTCCACCATATAGATGTTATACATTATAGATCATATAGATATTGTTATATTTATTCGTTATATTTATTGATTTGAATGTCACACGTATATATTGTTATTACCTTGGGCAATTATATATTTTTAATTATATATAATGATAACTTTTCTGCCATCTGTTTTTCACTGCTGCTACAAATTCCATTTCATGCTTCTACACATTCATTTCTATTAATATATACCTTAATATGTATATTTATTTATATTTGTTATTTTTATTTTTACTTTAATTTAATCTTTACTTGATCTTTTCTTTAACAGTGAGCAGCTACAACCAAACAATTTCCCTATGGAATCAAAAAAGTATTCTGATTCTGATGATGAAATCTAGAGCCACATACCCCCAGACTGTACGTTATATGTCTGAGTTTGGACAATATCTTGTCTCCTGAAACTAGTGCCTAGATTTGACACAGGCCTGTCAGCGAATTGCTGCACGTGAATGGCTAAAGTGAAGTGTTGTATTTGACTTGTATTTGCAATGGTGCAGTCATGGCTAAATGTTCTCCTTGACTCCAGACCCTGGTTCTCCCTGACCCCCTTCTTAAGTGTCTGCCCAGGCACCGCACACACTCAGGTGTATTTCCCCAGGGACGCTGTCAAAATCCATCCTGCACATGCAGCCATTTTCCACTTCACATCCCAGGAGTCACCCCCAACACACACCACACACACACACACACACACACACACACACACACACACACACACACACACACACACACACACAGAGATACACACACAGATGCACACACATTTTCTGGCTTGTCTTGTTTGGATTTCGAACGACTGAAATAGGAGAAAAACACACCACAGTGAATAAGAAACCCAACTGCAGTCTGGGACAAAAGTGGATTTGGCCTTCACAGGGTTAATTCTCTCTTTTCCTTCTGCTTGTGCTGGGTACGGGGGGGAAAGAATGAATCCAGCTTAACGATAAAATAATGGATGTCATTTTTGCGGCAGAAATGGAGGAGGGGGTGCGAGTGCATTACTGTGCAGCTGAATGTGCCCTGTGCCAAGGAGTAAATTTGAGTGAAGCCGTACGATGTGACATCATTTACTCAGAAATCCCTAATTTGTCAGCATTAATATTTCAGCCGCAGCATTGCCTGTCACTGAGTGCCAGAGATGACTGATCAATCTATAAAACGGCCGAGGCTAATTTATTGAATATTTATGTGCAATGTCATGTGCGGGGCGCGAGCGGAATTTATTTCGTTCACTTCTTTCTCTGGTTGAGAACTTTTCTAACTAACTGACTTTCTTTTTTTCTTTCTTTCTTTTTTCGGGAAGAGAAGAGATGCATAATGATAATGGCGCACGCACCAGCCCCAAACGCGTTTCGCAGTGTGGAGCGAGTGTTTAGCACACTGCTCACAGATGTAGTCACACGTCCATTGCAGTGTCACCATTCTAGTCAATGAATTACGGCGATGTGCCAGGCTGTGATTGGGTTGCGATGATTCACAGTCGTGTATGGGGTGATCCAACCAGGCACAGTCCATTATAGCTCTCGACTTCTCTATAATTCCACTTTTATTGTCTTTTGCTGTGCAGTGTTCCTGAGCCGTGTCCTCTTAGAGGATAATGCACCTGTGTTGCTACGTCGCGATTTGGTATTTACTGTCTCGTCTTGAGAAATGTGTTTGTTTGCAGGTTTATCATGCAGCGCTGTGAACTACAGAGTGACAATTTTGGCTCAGACAGCATCATTTCTGATGGCGTGTCAGAGTAAACTGCTGGGATAGCAGACAGCAAAGCAGAGCTTTGGAAAGAAACCATTTGTCCTTCAAACAGTCCCATGAAGATCATTACGCGACTAAATTAACGATGGCGGGGTACAACCGTGGCGTTCTGTGGCCTGTGGAGAAGTGTGACTTGGGCTATTATATTTGGATGGCTTGAGACATGTGAGCAGTGTTTCCTCAGCTATGTCTGTTCTGCATGGTAATCTGTGAGACTTTCCGGTGGCCTTGCGTACGTCGCTTCGTCTTAAGGCTTTACAGTACACTGAACAAGTCTATTCCTACTCCACACCGCGTATTAGCCCCTCCAATACCCTCATTATCCCGTCACTAATTACAAATTCTCAAGTCAGTGCCAAGCATTAAAATAAGACAGTGCAGTGAGCATATGGCATAATATCCTATTAATGAACACTCTAAATTCAAACTCAGGTCAGCTGCTCGTTTCGTGTACGTGTCACCGATCCAAAGGGAGAGGAAAAAAAGTGACCTTCTTTTAAAATGCACAGACTGATTTGAAGAGATGGGAGCCTCAGGCAAACTCATTGTTTTACTTGTTTAATTTTTTTCCAGCAATTATTGATATATTATTGTGAGGGGTGAGTGGAGTATGTTTTTTTGCCCTTTTTTTTTTTCTCGTAAACCCCCCCAAAAAAACAGAGATGGACATCACCTCCCTATCTGGGTTCAGTCTCTTCACTATTTTTGTTTGTGCTCTTTTCTCTTACTCTCTCTCTCACTCTTTCTCCCTCTCTAGGGGAACACTAGGCTATTTGCATTCCCTGTCACAACGGTGTGAAAAACAAGTTTCTTTTCATTCTGCTGGTCTCCTCGTGCACAGCGTTTTAATGTGGACTGCCAAACACAAACGAGATGGATTTCTATTTCCTTTTAACAAAAAGAAGCAGGCTGCAAATAGACACGTTTAGTTAGCCTGTGTCTTAGCATGATAGATGTGGCCAGGGATCAAGTTTTTCTGAGCTAATCTACAGACATGACCCTGTCTCCTGTGATAGACATAATGGAGGGTTTCCTTAAAAAAAAAAGATCCTGATGCACCTCTGCTATCATCAGGTCTAGTGCAGAATCAGCCTAGTTAGACAATGCAGCTCCTTTGCTGTCATTAACCCATACACGAAATAGGACATGGCACTATAACCCAGGTTCACACACACCCACGCTCTCACACACTCAGCATATCAGCAAGGCTCAGCCGTGGGGAAGGTGATTTATATTGACAGGGATCCATTTCAGCTGTGCTCTGGCTTGGTCTCAAGGGGGGTGCTCCCAGGGTGAGTGATCATGCCGACTCCAAGCTAAAGCTCAGTCCCGAGGCTGCTGGAGCAGTGTGGGGTAATAGTTTGTTTTCAAAAGCTTAATCCCATAGAACAGCTGTCTGAGATCTGGACTTGGATCAGTGGTGTGGAGGCCAGATACGACTGCAGGTGCAGGGACTTCTCTAGTTTGGGCTTTTGCAAATTAGTCCTATGTGTGTTGCTTTCCAAATGAATGTGTTATGTTGGGAAAGAAACTGGGGAGCTTTGCTAATATCAGTCTACAAGTTACAAGTGAGTCTATATTGTGACTGTCACCTGCACTCAATATATACTGTACATGATCATATTTTAAACAACATAAGGTAAGTATATTCATTTTAAAGGACCATGGCATTGAATAGACATTTCCTTGCATTACCACCCTACACCCTGGTACCATGTGTAATTTACAGTCAGAAAAAGAACATGTAAAAAATATGTTGACAAGGAAGTTTAAAAACTGTAGATGTCAAAGATAAATACCATAGCTAATTTATTACAAACTAATCAACCAATGCACAAACCAAAACTTACATGAAAAATGTTTAAACAGGACTCAATATTTGATTTTTTTTTAACTTGCACAAGCCATTCTACTTGTTACTATCATCTGCTATATTTTCAGTAATTTGCAAAACTATTTCTGCATGTTGTTAGCAAGGGTTACTTAAACACCTAGCAAGCTATCTTGGCTAAACACCTAGCTAGCTAGATAGATAGATAGATAATCAGAGTAGCACCAGCTAGCATGAGTCATAATGCAGCTAAATCTAATCACCAGAAATACTGAGGTAATAGCAGAAATACACCCTAAATGGGGGTCAAAAATCACACATGCGCACACACAGACAATTTAGCATGCCAATCCACCCACTATATTTTTAGGTTGAAAACCATTGAAGTTAGAGGAAATTCAAGTGGAGAACATGTATAGAAAACCCCACATAGGCATTAACCCTGACTCAAGATTGAACTGGGGACTGTGAGGAAGCAAACGGTGTCTGCTGTGCCACCATTCCACCCTACCTAAATAATTGGTTCCCCAATTATAGCCCTGCAGGACTGCAGTTCACCACAGTTTTGTAATAGTGTTGCTTTAACACCCCAATTAAACCTGTTTTTAACATCAATTTGAATCTAGGTGTCTTTGACCAGAAAAAAACACCAAACGGTGCTCTTCAGGATGGCACTTGGAGAACCCTGATATACTGTGTGAAAAAACAGACTAATAATAAAATATAGTAAACATAATGCTGAGGATGGTTAACTATTTTTGTTGTGGGTGGCCAGTGAAAGCGAATACTAACACAATAGGTGGAGACAAAGCTACAAAAAAAACCCCTAAAACTAAAACATATATTTTTATATAAATAACCAAACTAGTACAATGAGTTACTGGGTTTCACAAAGAATGTTAGCAATGACAGGTAGGATACCACCAGTAACATGACTAGTTTGTTATGCTGTAAGCAAATGGTAGTGCTTTCAAAAGGTTTTCTGGAAATAGTTAGCAGACAAGTTACATATTTCATGTGGAAGTGTTTAAATATACCTAAACAGTAATGGAATCCTAGTGGGCATAATGCAGAGTACACAACTATGTTGCAAGGAAGAAATGTTTCATGCGATTTACAAACGTGTTTTTAACATTTAAGAAAGAAATGGCTGAAGTGCAAGTATAAGCCAAGAAATGTACATGAGAGAAATTGTTTCGTCAAAGAACAGCTTGATGAAAAAGGTCATCTGTGTCTTGGTGTAAGCTGATTTTATTGTTGAGCTGGAGCCAATGAAGGACTAATAAAAAAAACGACCTCAATAAAAACAGCACTGCCTATGCAGTATGCAAATGATTCCATAAAGGATGGGGGCCAAAGTGAGAGGAGGCCACATGGTGTGTGTCGGCCTGGCCCATCACTCTTCATGCCAGGGCCTTTATGCTCGTGCTCTACTGATAAGAGCCAGGAGAGGGCACCTGTGGAGGGTCACCTCTGCTGAAGGTGAGGGCCAACACTGCTCCACACTGCCCCCCTACTGTGGTGGCACACACATAACAATAACACAGTGCCCTGCACCAGACGCTCACTCATATGCTCTGAGGTCTAAGATGATGTTAGACACTTTCCAAATTTCTTTTGACTTTCATTACCTATTTTTAAGTAACCTCTTAGTGTGCCTCCACTCTTAGACTTTTAACAAAAGCATGGCAGTATGATTTCAAGCAGGTGAGTTACTTGAGGAATTAATTATATTTAATAATTAATCTGCTTATTTTTTGGTCACTTTTGGAACAGAAGCAGGTTACAAAACATAAAAAGGATGCAACACCATGCATCTGCAAAAATTTGAACTGAATAGTAATGCTTAGAGATGCTTAGTTTATTGTAAAGTTAGAAAATAACCTTTTACCAAACTCTGTCATTCTTAAGCTTGAGCATGCTACTTATGCAATAATTAACTTGCATAACATAAGGTAAAATTATCAGTGGGTGCTTTTACATGTATTGGAGATGGTGAAGCAGTAGTGGATATGATTAGTAAGGAGATAGTGAGAGCAGTGATTAAGATGACATCTGGTCCAACTGGTGAGATGGCAGTGGAGTTTTTATCCAGGTTGTCCAGGATTTTGGAAGGTGAGAGGATGCCTGAGGAATGGAGAAGGAGTGTGCTGGTACCAATCTTTAAGAATAAGGGAGATGTGCAGACCTTCAATAACTAAGGGAGAATAAAGTTGATCTGTCACACCATGAAGTTATAGGAAAGAGTAGTGAAAGCCAGCAACAGTATGGTTTGATGCAGAGGAGGGCACTACAGATGCATTATTTGCTTTGAAAATGTTGATGGAGAAGTATAGAGAAGGACAAAAGGAGTTGCATTGTGTGTTTGTGGATTTAGAGAAAGCATACGACAGGGTGAAGAGAGGAGTTGTGGTATTGTATGAGGAAGTCAGGTGTGTCAGAGAAGTAATTGAGGGTGGTGCAGGACATGTATGAGGACAGTGTGACAGCAGTGAAGTGTGCAGAAGGAACGACAGACTAGTTTAAGGTGGAGGTTGGACTGCATCAGGGATCGGCTCTGAGCCCCTTCTTGTTTGCAGTGGTGATGGACAGGTTGACAGACGTGGTCAGAAAGGAGTCTCAATGGACTATGATGTTTGCGGATGATATTGTGATTTGTAGGGAGCAGGTTGAGAAAAGCCTGGAGAAGTGGAGGTATGCGCTTAGAAAAAGGGGAATGAAAGTAAGACAGAGTAAGACAGAGTACAGGTGTGTGAATGAGAGGGAGGACAGTGGAGTGGTGCGGTTGCAGGGAGAAAAGGTGGAGGAGTTCAGGTACCTGGGGTCAACAGTGCTAAATAATTTAGGGTGTGTTAGAGAAGTGAAGAAAAGTGTGCAGGCAGGGTGGAGTGGGTGGAGAAAAGTGGCAAGAGTGATTTGTGATAGAAGGGTATCTGCAAGAGTGAAAGTAAAAGTTTATAGGACTGTGGTGAGACCTGCGATGTTGTATGGTTTAGAGACAGTGACATTTATTCATTCATTTTCTCCCGCTTATCCGTAATTCGGGTCGCGGGGGCAGCAGTCTAAGCAGGCCCCCGCCTTCGACTGCTGCCCAATCCTCACAGCACCGTCCCTTATGCAGGTGGTGAGCCCACGGGAAGGCGGCCCCACGTCACTCCGACGTCACGGACCTTGATATTTTCCTCGTAAGGGACCCCCGGAGCATAGAGGGTTAAGGGCCTTGCTCAAGGGCCCAAGAGTGGCAGCCTGGCGATACCGGGGCTTGAACCCCAGACCTTCCGATCGGCAACCCAGCGCCTTAACCGCTGGAGCCACCACTCCCCCGAGACAGTGACATTAAATAAAAAAAAAAAGGAGGTGGAGCTGGCGGTTTCAGAGCTGGAATATGTTGAGATTTTCATTCTAAGGATGGACAGGATTAGAAATGACCTTTTTAGAGGGACAGCGCATGTAGGACGTTTTGGGGACAAAGTGAGAGAGGCCCTATTGAGATGCTTTGGACATGTGCAGAGGAAGGAAAAGGAAGACCAAAGAGTAGGTTTATGTATGTGGTGAGGGAAAACATGCAGGTAGTTGGTTTGAAAGAGGCAGATGTAGAGGACAGAGTAGTATGGAGACGGATGGGAGCAGAAGAAGACTATGGACTATGGTTCCTATCAACCACTGCACCCATACCAGCCCAGTTATATGATCTCTGCACCTGATTCACATTATCATCTATTTAGCACATGTATGTAAGTCTCACCTTTTACTCCACTGTAGTCTATGGTCTTTGTATGGCCCACCACTGATTGATATATATATATATATATATATATATATATATATATATATATATATATATATATATATATATATATATATATATATATATATATCAGTGGTGGGCCATACATTTGGTACCTCGGCTCACGATGTCTAGCTTTTCTTGAAAATGTTTTTTTAAGTATGTCCAAGACCAAATCAATTAGGCATAAAAAAAGTCTAACTCAGATGTGTGCAGTGCTACACATGTGTTTTGCTAGGCGAACTTGGCTGTAAAAGTTTCTCTCTGACCAACAAATCAGAGGACGGAAAAATGCTGATGCTTTTCTGTGCCAGTGAGGTGAATATAAAATCTGATTGGTTAAAGAAACAGAGCTATTTCTTAAGAAGACTTTAGTAATAACACCAGCAGTATTGACTTTAAAGGCCCTGGGCAGATTAGATCGACATGGCAGCACATAGAGGCTGAAATCTGATTGGAAAAAAAATCTAACATGCACATACACATACACATATTGGAAGCAGTGCAACCAAGAGAAACGTTATGAAATAAAGAGAATAAACTGTTGGAATAAATGAACACAATTTCATGAAACAAATATTAGAATTTAGGTTGTAAATGTAGGTCAGTGCTTGTGATAGTGTTTAGGCCAGCAGGAGAAGGCGTTGCTGGCCCTGACCACCCGCCACTGATATATATACTGATCAGGTATAACATTATGATTGTTGATTATCTCTTCCTCATGGCACCTGTTAGTGGGTGGGATAATTAAGCAGCAAGTGGGCATTTTATTCTCAAATTTGATGTGTTATGAGCAGGAAAAATAGGCGAGCGTAAGGATTTGAGTGAGTTTGACAAGGGTCAAATTGTGATGGCTAGATGACATCCAAGAGAAAGAGAATGGAAAACATACAACCAATGCACAATCAATGTTATTATTCAGAACACATCCTATGTCTGCAGCTCTGTCCTTTTTCTCACTTTGTGATTTGTGGGTCAGTTTAACATTTGATATGCTGCTATATAAAATCTATAAAACATCTGCTGTATCCATCCTTGCAGCTGCTCCTTTTGCTTCACTTCTTTGTCATATTCTGCACCATACTGAGGTTTGTACTGTGAATGACACTTGCAGTATTGGTGTCAGCTAATGAATAATAATGACCAGTGGGGGGGTCTGATTAAGAAAATTATTGAGCAGGGGTGGTCTTTGTTAAATCTGATCTCTGCAGACAGTATACATGTAAAGACTGAAGCCCTCTTGGTAAAATAAAAAAAAAAAAGACGCAAAAATATCGCACTTTGAAATAATTTTGTCAAAGAAATTTGAAAAAGCACTGTGGCATAGGGGATCCCTAGGCAAATTAGAAGCTGAAGTGTTTGTTTTAAAAAGGGGGAGTAAGAAAAGTAAAGTGTGATAGGAGCACAAATTCGGGACTGTACTCTGTTACTAGGAAGGCCCTGGCATGCTCACTTGGCACACAATGTTGCCAAGTTGTAGGATTTACCTCGAAGCCTGAGGGTTTCGACATGAAAAGACTTTATCGGCTCGAAGACCCTGTGGAAACCTCTTGGAGGCTTACCCTGTTGTAGTGATGGAGAGGAGAAAATGCAGGATGAATGGCATAAAATGAAACTGTGGTTTCTGCACAAAACAGTCCAGAAACCACAGCCAAGTTGCCAAAAGAGAGAAAGGAGAAAATGGGTGGCATGAGAACAATGATGTAAAACCATAGAGTGGAACAACTGCCTCTGGCACCATTATCCTCCCTGTTATACTCACACACACTCACATGACACCACACACACACACACACACACACACACACACACACACACACACACACACACACATACACACACACACACTCACAGCAAGCACTAATTAAGGAAATATAAATTGTGGGTTATCTATAGTACATATAGTGCATGTTAATTGATCCATGTAGATTAATGTCTTAATTCTGCATATGAAACACTTAGCGATGTGATAGTGGTTTGTGTGTGTATGTGTGTGTGTGTGTGTGTTTGTGTGTGTAGTACGTGCAGATGAATCAACTAGCACCATCAGAACAAGGCTGCAGGTGTATGTGTGTTTAGAAGAGTAGAGCTCATCTGGCCAACTGAGAGCACATGGTCAAGTGGTCAACAAAATGAAAATGGAAAATTGCTGCTACTCATTCTTGAAATGTGCGTGTTTGTGATATATATATATATATATATATATATATATATATATATATATATATATATATATATATAGAGAGAGAGAGAGAGAGAGAGAGAGAGAGAGAGAGAGAGAGAGAGAGAGAGAGAGAGAATGGAGACTGAGTTTAGCAGGTCAACAAAGATATAACAAAATTGTTCAGCTCAACCATAGACCATGCCAAACAAACAAATAAATAAACATTTGAACAAATAGCAATTAATTTATTATGTAGCCCATGTATTTATGTATATGCTTCTTAAAATGTATGCATTCACCACAAAGGTGAAAGGTCAAATATAAGTCATAAAAAAAAAGAAAGCACATTCAATAACAGTAATAAACAAGTTATCTAATAAAGATATATAAACAAGTTTAAATAAGGTATTAAGGAAAAAAATAATATTAATGACCTCATGTTTAAACACACTCAGTAGTCAATTTGATATTGTACACACTGAAATATAAGAACCAGATTTTTATAATATTGTTAGTTGGTGTTAGCTGCAAAAACAATTCAAATTCTTGTCCTTGGTCCTTGTCTTGGGGGTTAACAGTGTTGAAAAAAAACCCGATATGAAATGTTTTGAAATAGCTCAGTCAAGAAGTTGTATATTAGTTTAATGTGGATGATTGATTTTAGGATTACATAGTGATTTATTGTTAATTACACATCATGCAGCAAAATTGGGAAGAAAACAAGCAGGTTGTGTGTTCATAGTTATACGCTGGAACAAATTTGATATTACAATTTTTATTGCAATAAGATTTCTCCATTACTTTTTTGTTGTGTTTTTTTCTTGTGTATTTACTGCTACTTAAATCAAGCAGTTTTGCTGTTGTGAAATGTGAGTTTTCCACCCAGAAGTACCATCAACCTACGTGTTTCTGATTTATACCATGAGGTAAAATTTCTAATAACGTTGGTTGTAACAAAATTATTATTATGCAAAATGAACAGACATATTTACTTTTTTTGCTTGATGCAAATGTAGCTGTAATGCTCCATTGTATCTGAAATGTATAAAGTGAATAAATCTCTTTATTATGTTGGTGAACTGTCAAACAAAGTTTTTCAGTAAGACTCTACAGTGTAAATACACAGATTAATGCTAAGAACAACGTTTTCCATAATCATAATTGAAACAGGACCAGCTGTTTAAAAAAAATCCTAATACGAGACTTTTTAACGTATGCTTTATTCTGGTGAAAGTGCGTAAACAAGAAGAATGATTTTTGGGTTTATGTATGCGCAATCAGACATGTCTCAAAATGTGTTTAATACAAATGCAGCCCCAGTATCGCAATGTAGAGGTAATAGTGTGTGCAGCACATAGAGTGCACATTTAACCCCCATACGGTTAATCACCACCATTTTCCACTTCATTTCCATATGTCCTTAGCCCAGCAGCTCACACAGGCCTGTTATTATAAACACAACGCACCTTTTCTTACAGATGAGAAGAATTCATTTTATGTTACGTTTTACACGAAGATATTCGTGCTTATGCCAGTGGAATTTGTGGGTCTGTATGAAGCACATGTGTAGTCTCCAAACACCTATAGGTCTGAAAGTACACATGACTTTTTGGACAGTTAATAAGAGTTTTTCCTATTTTCTTCCATTTCATGTAGCATCAGTAATAAAACGTACATAATTCTAGTGGAAACAACAAACCATAGTTAAATGTCTAAACCTGTTCTGAAAATGATAATTATTTGTTTTTATAGTTAAACAGGTCCATAACCCTATAACTGAGTGCAGTGTGTGTTGATGTCGGTTGTGAAACGGTGTGTGTTGAGGTCAGAAGTATAGAGCAGTGGATAAGGCAGAAAAAGTCAGTAGAATGATGGACATGGCTTTAAGGGCAGAATCATACAGAGTGCTGTCTCTTTGGTCAGCATTTTACTACAGAAGCAGAAGGTGCCTTTCTCAGTGGGGTACAGATTCACGGAGCATTTTCTGTTCTTCATGCTGGGATACATGGACCTCTTGCTCTTTCCCTCCACACAACAGCCTCATTCTGGATGAAAGAGACACTGCATTTCCATCAGCATCATCATGTTTTATTGTCGTCAAAGGAAATGGGATGAAATGAGTACTTGAAATTCAAATATAAATCCATTCAAAGTGTTATTTCTTGAAAGATCACATGCACAGATCTTCTCTTTTAATGCTATTGCTTGACATTCATTAGAAATAAATAAATTGACAGAATAAGTCTAATGAATTAGAATAGTTATAGAATAGAATAATAATTATGTCTAGATAGAGACAATGTGCCATTTCATCCCGATCCCCATTAATGTCTGGTGAAATTGCCCCTTCAAAGTTCAACTTTAGTAAATATTACTCTTCTTTTCTGTTTTCCATCAAATCCTGTCTGTCTTAAAGGACCTGCCATAAATAAGGAATTAAAAATGCATACCGTGCAGAATGAGCCCCATTGATCTCTCAGTAAGGAGCCCATATTTGCCTGCTTGCTTGATTGTCACAGTTAGTGTGAATTATGTGGAACATGTGTTGAATTTACGAGATAAAGGGTTGAAGCCCGATAACTCTAGACGCCATTTGATGTGACTGCAATGGCTTTTGTTGACAGACAGGGCAAGAGACTACGCCAACCCCCCCTCCACCCCTCCCTGTCTTGTTTTTGTTATGAGAGATTGTGTGCTAAATGGAGTGTGTGCTCTGCACACTCTGTAAATTTGGTATCATAATGAGCGCTGCTCCTCCGTATTGGACAGCAGAACGCAGAGAGGCAGCAGTGAGCTGTGCATGTGGCACAGCTGCATGACTGAGCCACAGGGCACACTGGCCTTTTTGCATACACACACACACACACACACACACACACACACACACACACACACACACACACACACACACACACACACACACACACAGACGGGATACTGTTTAGATGATATTGATGAATGTTGCAGAAGAGAGTCTCTAACTGAGGCCCAGCAATGAGCTAGAAAATGAATAATGTTTCTTCAGAGAGCAGTGAGAAAACCATTTTACAGTGGAGATTACTAAACAGTGACTTCTGAGCAGAACAGCAAAATCACACACACACACACACACACACACACACACACACACACACACACACACACACACACACACACACACACGAACATCCTCCTCATCCTCTCAACATTTGTAGTTTTACATCTGACCTCTCTTGCATTTATTGAACTAGAAGTGTTTTAAAGTTGTGTGTGAGATATGGGAATGTTTATACTGATTAAAGTGGAACACATTACTGTTTTAAATCACTCCCACACCCTGTTTATCTCCTCCCGCTTGTTCCTCCTCCTCCCAACCGTTAATAGTGACTCAGTCCTCCTGCGGAGAAACAAACTTTATAAAATTCTCCTTAATCTGCCAAGCGTAACCTATTTTCCTCTCGATGCAATTAACTGCACCAACATTTACAATAATATGATTACAGCCACTTTAGCAAAGTTGGAGCAGGATTGAAAGAATATTAGGTATCAGCGAGGGGTTGATCGTAATGGTCGTATTTTCAGGAGCCTTGCATTTTCTTTGAGCAAATAGAGAGCCCCTAAATTCTCCTTCAGGCTCTAAAAACCAATGCAGTGGAACCACGATAACAAACGCAAGCATCCACTTCCCTTCTCTCCCAAGATTTTTTACTTTCAATCCTGGTTCTTCCCACTTCCTACCTCCCTAAATTAATTAAGCCTTTCACGGGCATGTAATTAGGAACATTAGCGAGTCATAAAATTGCCAACAGTCTCTAAATTATGTGGATGCCCACAGCAATTTGTTTGTAATTCCTTTCTTTAAAACATTGACACCATAGGGGCCAAAACATCCACAAAGTTGCCCACTGTGCTCTCTTGCCTTTGGTCCCAATAAACAACTGGCTGTGGCTCAGGTTGTGGATAATGCAAATTGAGTCCTTCTCTTGAAAGGGTTGGACTAAAAAGGTTCCCTCGGTTGGAAAGTGTGTTTATTAAGTCAGAAGTGCTTTTTTCAGGAGGCAGGTTGAAGAAAAAAAAAGAGGTAGCTCGTCTGCGTTTTAGATATTTATATATCAAAACGTTCATATTTAAGGAATCACGTCAACCTAACTACGGACTTCAGACTTTATTCTATCATGATATTCTGTTATACCTTGAATTCAATTCGGTAAACAATCCATTTAAATACATGTTGAAAAGAGAGTGGCGAAAAGTAAAGCCTTTATTGTTCCCCCTGTCCCATAAAGAATTACAAAGAGAAGAAGGTGAGAAATCGCAACGTCATTCTTTGTTTGATGATCCTGGCTTCCCTTAGACAAGCACTGGTAAAAAAAAAAAAAAAAAAAAAAAAAAAAAAAAAAAAAAAAAAAGAAAAAGAAAGAGTAAAAAAAAAAGAAGAATGGTATTGAGCTTGTTTGTGCTGCACATGCCATCAAAAGGTTAAAGGCATCAGCAGTGTAAAGTGTGAGGGTGATTGTAACACCAGCACCTAATCATAGATTCTATCAGCTAAGGCATCCCTTACCCTGTAATAACCATATTCCATTGTTTCTGTTTACTGCCCAGGAGAGAGAAGAGAAAAACCGAAAGCCTGGCAATATTGATTCCCATCCCCTCATATTGAAACCAGATATTGATTTTCTTTCTTTTTTTTAAATAGGAAAAAGTGCATTGTTCAAGTGAATGAGATTTCTTTTGGGATTTGGTGAGAGAGGAGCTGAAATGAGCATCCTTTGGAACATAGTCTCTTGCGGATTTGGTACGGGAGCTGATAATTGAATTCAGCAATTGGGCTCTTGCATGTGTTGTAAGAGTTTTTGCCAGAGGAGAGAAATGGACATGCTGACACATCTACCTTTTCTTTTGAAAAGAAGGATTTCTGTGTGTGTGTCTGTGTGTGTGTCTGTGTTTGTGTTTTAAATATCCTATTCCTTTTTTGCATTTGATATGATTCCACAGCAGTACAACATTAGCTGAGATTGTCTCTGAATGATGATGCAAATGATAGGACTTTATAATGGCTATGACACCACAGTGTGTGTCACTCGATCGCCACGGTAGCCCTGCCATCGTTGTCTTCTGATTAGTCTCCCAACATCCAGCACCAGGCCTGGCGTCTGTTTCACATTCAGGGGGCGTACTCTCGTCTCCCACTCAATTTGCAATTAAGACAAAATTTAGACCACTGAAGCCTGAAGGCAGGTGGGTGTCCTCAGAGTGTGTTGCTTAGCAACTGCGGTGGCGCATGAGTCGATGAGCACCTGTGCGGCAGGAGCCAGTGCAGTAAGGAAGCGCAGGACGTGTAAAGCCACGGTCACGGTCGTGCCTGAGACGCTGAGATAGAGGAGCCCAATCTGGGCACATGGGGGAAGGAGGCTTATCTGGGCCAGACATGCTAGACTAGCGCAGAGAAGCAAACAGGCTTGAGTCCTCAGCAGCTTGGGTCAGGGTCAAAGGACACTGTAGCTCTGGTTGTGGTTTCTGAACGATCCTCCAGATCCCCTGGGAGCTGTATCAGTGTCAGCATGCAGTGAGCAGAGACAGGGACAGGGGGCACTGATGCTATCTTTAACAGTGATTTTCAGTGTGTTCCCCTGTGGGACAGCCTGGGCCTAAGGCTGATCCCACCACACAGAGGCCTCTAAGGAAGACAAAAAGGCTGATTTAAAGGCAAGAACATTACTGTAATGGCAATATACATTACTTAGTAGATGGACTTGATATTGTAGGGTTATATTTATGTTAAATAAGGCTTATGAATTGTTTACTTTAGTGTTTACCCTCACATATCATCACAAAGCCTATTCTGTTCATCACTGAAGATGAGTGGTCATCTTTCTACCAGTACATTGACAGGAAGTTGACTTCGGGCCACTGGCTTTTCATTTCCTTCCTGTCTTTTGGCCTTGTTCCACTATTTGCACCCATTTACTGCTGAGCCCAGAAGGGACAACCAGACTCAGAGACTCAGAGACACACACAGAGAGAGAGAGAGAGAGAGAGAGAGAGAGAGAGAGAGAGAGAGAGAGAGAGAGAGAGAGAGAGAGAAAATTAAGAGAGAGAGTAATTCAGCATCTACCATAGTACAGATGCTATGATAAAGAAACAAATGCATATATCGTAATATAGCTTTAGCATTTTTTATAGCATTTATACCATAATGGTACTAAGCGCTAAAGCTATATTACGATATATGCATTTGTTTCTAGAGTTGTGAATATATTTTATTTATTTAAAGCTGTGGGTGGGGTGTTAAAAAATAGTTTATAATTGTCACAGAATGATATTATCATATTAACTTTATTTTTTTTTGTTTCTTGGACATATTTCAATTAACTATGATTTTTATTAACATGGAATGCTCGGATGAAGTGCTGCTGTAAGTCCTTTAACAAAATTTTTTTAACGTTATAATGGCCATATGAATTATATAATTTTATTAACAATGGCAAAAAAACAAATAAAAAGAAACATAACTAAATCGTGTATAACGTAACGTGTGGATGGGTGTGTGTGTGTAGAAAAATTAAACATCTACTCTTTTGTAGTTTTTTGAGAGACTCATGCAGGTTTCTTTGTTTAAATGCAACAAACTATGTAATTTAATATTATGAACCAAACTAATATATAAATGTCCAGATTCTAAACAGTATTTTAATTGAAAAATCCTTCATTAGCATGTATGGCATCCAGACGGTTATTTTCTCCAAACTTTCAGCTAAAAATTCAGCTATGCCTCTTGTGTAACTGACCAAAGGTATTCTTTGCTATTCTATGCTAAATAACATTCTGGCTAACTGTTTGCTCTTTAAATAATGCTTGCAGAGCTTAGATGTATATTTCAGGACATTGTCTTGTTGTATGACGAAGTTCCAATTAGCCGCAATCTAGATATAATTGCATAATGTTAAAGCATGGAATGGTAGCCATATTGGTGCAGTATTGATTTCAACCTTTCCTGCTCCAAAACAACTCCAAACCATTAAACTTCCCTCTCCATGTTTGTCTGTGGGTGTGAGACAGTCTGCTTATGTCTTCTCTCCTTCTTTTGTTAGAGATAAAAATGGCAAATTAGGACTCTTCTGTCCACAGAACTTTTATCCAGTCATTCACAATCCAATTCTTGTGTGTTTTTATCGAAATATCATAGAAATCAACATATTGTTATTTTTGGGCTTTAACTAACACAGTGTTTTGGTCTGGAGAAGACCATTAGACAAAACCTGTCATTGTGTACCTCCTATTCTTGTTTTTTGCCCTTAGTGAGATTGAAGAATGTCAAATTCAAAGATCTCATACTCATGCTACTTTTTTGTTGTGTCCTGATATATTCCATTCCTGATCCATACCAGCAGAAGGCCTTTAAACATATCTGTAAAACAACAAACAAACAAACAAACTTAAGAACACAGAAAAACTGCACCTTTAACTTAAATCTTTATTTGTATTTGCTTAGAATGTATTGTCTGTTCAATCTGTAATGCATTTGGATCCATCCATTTTCATGACTCTAACTAACATTATCATGAACTAACACTCGCACTCCTTGTATCTTATGAACCTTGGATGTTGGATAGAGTAACTGATGTCTCGTTGTTTTCTTTCTCTCAGGAGCCTGCTTTGAGTATTGAACCCTCAAAAACACACTTGTTTGTGATAGTTTGCAAGCTGTTGAAACACAAGCTGCCATTGCCCACCGCACATCAGCTAATGTATTTGCATGAGCTCAGATGCTGGGAACAGCAAATTGACTGAGCAAATAGGCATCTAACCACACAGTAGGGGGAGTCATGTTGTATTCTTATAAAGAAAAGGAGAACACTCGCAATGGCTCTCATGTGGAGAGGCATGCCTTATGAACACTTGGAGATGTAAAAGCAAGGATCCAGTAATAACATGCACTTACAAAATGGAATGAAAAGCAAATATAGATGGAGGATACTCTTCATTGCTATTAAGTGGTCGTGCGGAGGACCACTGGACCACAACAAGGGAGTGAAAGAGTGGTCAAGTAAAGACAGAGAGTAAATTGAAGATTGTTACATTGGGGTTAAAAGTGAGGGAATTCATGATGCTGAAAATAGTAGCTAAAGTAAAACAAAATCAGCAAAGTTGATGAGATAAAGTCTCAAAGCGAATTGCAATTGAGGCAGGATACACCTGAGCAGTTAAGGGTTAAGGGTCTTGCTCAAATATACAACCATTGCAGCTTAGCCGTGCTGGAATTTGAAGTCACAACCTTCTGATCAGTTGTCCAAAGTCTTAATCACTTCCTTTAAAATGGTTTCCAAGGCTGGGAATTTTGCACTCTGGTTGCCATGGGCTTGTTTGTATGTCAGTGGCTCTGTGCAATAGAGGTGGGGACAAAGAAGATGATGTTGATTATGATATAATTCTGCTTGGCACAGTTTTCTAAAGCCACCTCGGCTCTGCCCCAGTCGCCGCAGGGGCCAGCCCAGGCCACACGATGTGTATTAGAGACTCCTCAATTTCACACATGCTTACTCTTGAGTGAGGTTCGCATAAAGGGATTAGGAGGGGAGGAAGTGCAAGGGAAATGGGATGTTAGACACCCTGCTTAATGGAGTGACGGGGCCTGGGCCTGTGTCCTTTCTATTTCCACCTCTCCCCCCACAGCTCTGCTCTAGTGCACTGACACTCTAATCCAAGCTACACACACTCCATACACATCCTGGCTACAGATTCTGAGCAGGGGGAGGCGAGGAAAGGCAAGTCCAGGAGGAAGAAGCTTTGCTAACTCTTTCCTAATGCTGCCAATACCCCTAGCTGTGCTCTTTTGTTAGTTTTAACGAATTATGGTCTCATTGTATGGCATGTGGCTTATAAGTTTTAAATGTTTTTTTGTAGTCCTTGGAAGTTACTGCCATCTGACTCTTGGGGTGCTCCATTCAGATAAGTGGTCGACCCCCTGAATAAGATAAAGTAACAAACAAATAAGTGAGAGGATTTTCAGTGGCTGGGTCAGTGAGTGCTTGGGTAAATATTTCTAATTGTCAGCCAAGTCTTTGATGAATGCAGTTTTGGCTGATAATGCGAGCACTGGAATGGAAGCTGCTAGACCTCTTGGTGGGATCTGAGCCGTGGGCTGAGTCCTGGGAAAGGATACGATGGAGAAACTCATCAAGGCATAACGTGAAGATGAGTGGGAGGTGTCTTGCTAGAAACCACTGAGGCATCCACTGAATGCCACTCTGTACCACCTCCTGTCCAGTTCACTCACTCTTTGCCTGTATCAATTTCTCTTTCCACTTACACTGTCCCTTCTATCTTCTTTTTTTCTTCTTTTTGCTCTTCTTCATTCTGATGTGGACATGGGGATAATCATGGCAAGGGGTCTTGACAAATTGCCCCCCAGCACAGTTTAGATTGAGCCACCTGTGTCCCTCGGTGTGTACCCACAGGCTTATGGCACATAGACCGAAAAATAAAAATAAAATCAGTAGATCTTAAATTGTAAAGACTTTATTTATGGTGGGATCTTATGCATTTGTAATGGTACACAGTTCTGTGATTTTGATGTTTGTTAATGAGATTCTAGGTCTATTTTGATGATTTATAAGATCTAATGTAAAGAGCGAAAACTTGTATGTATACAGACATTTTTTTAATGTGATGTTTAGAACTGTAATGGCCCAAAATAGTTATAACTGATGTCCATAGTAAAAGATAATTTACTTCTAATCTAATTAGCTCTTTTGTTAAATTACATAATATAGGGTATGAGCGATTATGTTTGAACAAATTACAAAATTTTTCAAGTACATGTACATTACTGTTTGTTAATTAACTTCCTACAATCAGATAATTGTTCACTCAATATAAAAGGAATCTGGTAACTTTATAAATGGCAATTAACATTAGGGATGACTGGGCCTTTAACATTTTATTGGTGGCAAAAGGAATATGATAGTGGTTTCCCAGAGATGTTTGAATTTCATGGGGAACATCCTGAAACCAAGGGGAAGCTCAGCATGAGTCTGTTTATAATGCCAGATCTGCTGATTAGATATGGATGATCAGATAAACCAAACTATTTTAAAGTGATTTTTTATGCATTTACACACTGATTCAATTTAGATGTTGAGATTATGCCCTGAATAAATGAGTAACCCAGTGGAAGTCATGTTCTCTATAAATCCAGGACACTTGTGCACTCATTGCTTTATTTAAAGAATGATTAAATGGAATCACTAGGTGTTTTTTAGTGTATCATTTATTCTGTCCTAAATATAAAGGGTTCCCTAAGAGCTTTTTGGATGGCTTCATTTTAACCTTTTGAAAGGGATTCTACTTAAAACGTGATACAAATGGAAAAACACTCCGCTTTAGGATTTTACATTAAATCTTTAGGTGTAAAAACAAGGAAAAGTAAACCATATAATATATACAATATTTTTAATTTTTTTATCAATATGTTATGTAAATACTAATGTGATTTTATTGGATATTCTGGTGCTCATTTATTGGCTGTTGATGTAGTTGTTCCAAGGAGAAGTTTGTGGCTGTCTGCCATACTGACCTAACATGAGAGAATAGCAACCTCATATTAGGTCAGCATGAAAAATATGTAAGCACAAGAGATTAAGGTCAGGTTGTATCAAGCAACAAGCAAAGTAGCAACAGCCTCTTTTATTACTCATTATTTTTCAGTGAATTTCAATGTTGTTGTGATGATATGCACTTGAGTAGTGGATGGAGATGGCAAAAATGTACTAGGTAGCTTGTATATTGTCTCAGAACAGACACAAACTTATTATTTGTCCTGAGTCCATCTTTACATAACTTTGGAATGACAAGTCTATACAGTGTGTCCTTCGCTAATGCATATATTAAAATCTGAAAATATTTCATTCCAAAAAGTATTAGGAACTAGCTATTATATAAAAACAAGCTAATATTGTTTTTATGTTCTTGTGATTAAGTTCCTTTACTGTACATGTATGAGTGTTTTAATAGAAAGCACGGGTTGCTCTTATACAGAACAGAGTAATGAAGAATTCCAGCTGCCAAGCAGGGCGCATGGTGCTCGGACAGTGGGCATTTTTCATCCTGTAATGTGTGCACGGGTCATTAATTGCGGCTTGCCATAGGTCCAGTGGGCTTGTCATTTGGGTATAGCACATCTATACATCTACTTTTGCCCCTCCCCCAACACACACACACACACACACACACACACACACACACACACACACACACACACACACACACACACAAACACACTCCTTCTCAGGGTGTGTTGGTGCCCCATGTGACTTGAGCCAACAGGCATCCCTTTTGTGTTGGGGTGACCAATCTCCCTACATAACCAACTTTTTTTAAAATATGGACCCAGAGTAAGTTTCTTTTTCATTGCTTTTGGAGTTTCTCATAATCTTAAGAGTTCTTACGAGTATTTATGCTAGTGCTTAGAAGGTAACCTGAAGTTTGATATGGTGTTTCATGTAGCCTGGAGCTGCCTAGAGGTATATGTTCCTTGCCTGAGGCAGGTTGTCTTCCTGTTGTGCAGTCCTGTATTGATTAAAGAGAGTAAATGATGTGTGTGTGTGTGTGTGTGTGTGTGTGTGTGTGTGTGTGTGTGTGTGTGTGTGTGCCTATTTGAAGGGAAGGTGGCTGCAGTGGAGGAGTACTGTGCTCTCTTCCGTCTTTCTCTCTGAAAGGGGGAAGTGGGAACGTAGGAGGGCGCTTCATCGGTGTGATGTGTTTTGTCAGAAGCATCTGTTTGGACACAGGATGCACCGTAATCCCCAACCTTGAATGCACCAACCTGCAATGAGCGCTGTGCTCAGCTGTGGGCCGGTGTGAGCCCATTAACACCTCTCACATACAGACTTGGAGCTTGCACCAATACCAGGGCCCACACACTATGCCACATACACAGGCAGCCCACAGCGCCATAGGCTTCTGCTCTCATTATGTGCTGCTGTAGTAAGGCCTTTCATTAAAGCTGTGACTTTAGTTGGATATGTGCTGTTTGGGTTGTAAAAACAATTTTTCTTATCTCCTGTAAAATGGCAAGAAATGGATACACAGGTTAGGAAGTGTTTTTTTTTATACTCAGAAAAAAATTTGCAGAGCACTGGACTGGAGCAAATGTGCCATGAATCCTTTATAATGCCAATATTAAGTGACTCAGCCACTGAATATGAATACATAGGAGACCCCCTCGAGCCATTTGTGGAGGATTTTCTCGCTATTTGTTGGTTTGTTAATTTTGCATGGCTAATTTACAGTGGAACAGAAGAGATAATGTGCTGAACAAAAAGGACCTTAATTACTGTCTGGCTGGTTTCAGTATTGGCTTCCCTATTGGATCCTTACAACTGTTTTTTAAATGATCCTAATATTAAGGTCTATGCCATTTGCTATTTCAGTCCATTTTCCTTCTGTATACTTTTCTTGAAATTAAGAAGCATGTTGGCTAAACAAGACTATGATTTATTTGTAAATTTGTGGAACCAAGCCAAAATTAAACTACATCTAGGGAATAGTCAGACAAAGCATAATCATTACAAATAATAGTACTAGCTTGTAATGGGGAATTTTCTGCTACTGCTACTGATTTATTTACAGTGTCCCTCAAACTTTACCAATGGCAGCAGCATGGAGGATTTGTTTACCTACTGTATATGCAAAGATGTGATGAGAGTAGCAGTATGTGGGAGACTGAATGGGCCCTTAGATCATTTTGCAGAAGAATCTTATTAACATCTGCAAAACCATCTTCACAGGGATCACTCCCTCCAACTCAACAAGCCCATCCCCACTGTGGCCAATTAACCAAATTGCCACAAAAAGAGCATTTTATTAGTATTTGTCTGTCGCTAGCAGTCCATCCTCATAAATTCTCCTTGAGGCGCAATGGAAAACAAATTGGCACATTAACTCGTGAATGGCTAAAGAGGCACTCCGGCTGCGCCTCCGGGGCTGCT
This sequence comes from Silurus aristotelis, assembly GCF_946808225.1. Lineage (NCBI taxonomy): Eukaryota > Metazoa > Chordata > Actinopteri > Siluriformes > Siluridae > Silurus > Silurus aristotelis. Next base: position 10,272,636 of record NC_139581.1, on the reverse strand, counting down.
GGGTATCAAAGTGTCTGCCGTTCGAAGCAATCTGTCTGCTTTATCATTCAGTGTGACACTGGGGCTGAGTGCGCCAGGCCTGCCGCGGGGGCTGTGCACCAGCAAGAGCATTAGCTCTCTTTCCCTTGGCAGGCCCAAGCTGTTTGCCATTGTAGCCCAGAGAGCCCTCTCTATTTATCTGTTATTACTTTAGAATTGGCAGTTCAAACGCAGGGGGCCCTTCTGCTATGGCGGTTTTGGCTGTGGCATCTCGCCTTCTGTGTTTTTTTATTTTTTTTTATTTTCTGTCTTTCTATTTTCTCTTTTTTGCTGTCTTTTTTTTATATGCGCTTCCCCCTGTCTTCTTTCTCCTCCTTCCTCCCCTTGCATCATCCAGCACCTGCCATTTTGCTCTTTCCAAAGCATCCCCCTGCTACACACACACACATGCACGTACATGCGCACACACACACACACATACACACACACACACACACACACACACACACACACACACACACACACACACACACACACACTGCAGTCTACCACCAATGCACACAGAGTTCCGGGGTTCTTGCGTGGTCTGCTATCTTTTGGATGGTGTGGCTGGCTGTGTTGTAGCTCTTGTATCTGTGCCCTATACTAGAGGAGCTTTATAGGGTGGCATCAGGGAGAGCTCTCCAAATTTTCACGAGGATTATCATGTTTGTGATTGCATGCGTGTCATGATAATCCTATTAGTAATTAAGTACAGCGATTTCCAAGAGCAGCAAGTAAGCCAGGCACATGTAACCTCTCACATGGCTTTGACAGCCAGATCGCGGCATGAGATTTTAATGCAGTTTCATTTGAGAAATAGATCAGAATCATTTTGGATGCTGACCAGAAAGGTGTTACCGTGTGTTATTTTTCACTGTTTTTTTTTTTCCTCCTTTGATTCCCTCTTCTCTCACTTTCTCTCTCTGTCTGTGGCCCTGACTAAAGAGTTTGTGTCAGCTCCCCTCAGCAGTATGGCTGCCTCTTCTGCCAGCCCTGCCGGCCCATCAAAGAGTGATTTTCCACGCTGGCAGGCCGGGAGGCTCACTTCTTGGAGAGAAGGGACTGTGCCATGGCAAGGGACAGGTGGGAGGCGGGAGGAGGGGGGCAAGGGCACTGGACTGCCAGGATTTTTACGAGGCTCCGAGGAGGAAATTCTGGGCATTTGCCAGTCACTGAACTGAAAATAGTTCTGTCTTGACACTCTAACAGCACCCAGCTTGCTCTGGAGCTCAGGTAGACAAAGTTTTGGAACAGCAGAGCCAAAAGGGTTGATAGAAGCATATTTGGAGCTTTATTTTATGCTTTCAATACAAACAGCTCTCAGCATAATGGTGTAATATGTTGTATTAGAGTGCATAAGTACTGCAATGATGAGTAGCAACCTGTCCCGCTGGAGGCTGAGTGGAGAGCTATGATTGTCTTGGTCTGAGAGGCCTCTCCTCCACCTTTCATATATTTTAAACTTCCATGGCTGGCTCCTTTTATGCAGCTCTAAATGAGATTCCACAAAATCTATATTGCATCTTTAAAGTGAAATAATTCTCTTTGTCTGCAGTGGCATTGACCCCGGCAGGGCAGTTCCGGTTCAGTGCCCTGGTTGTCCGCTGCCGGCTGCCTGGGAGGGGTGGGATTTAAGGCTCTGGCCGTGCTGGACCCCAGGTGCACTGAGGCAGGCAGTTAAATTTCATCATTACCCTTTCTTTGCCGTGTTAGCTTTTTATAGTCGTTTTACTACTGGTGTGGTTGGCAGCTCAGTCATCGCAGCATTGTGGCCTAAGAACAGAAGAAGTAGACAAAGATGTAGAAGCAGCAAAGGAGAGAGAGAGAGAGAATGGATAAGAAAGCGAGAGACTGGGACATCACTTGTCAAGTTGACTGCAAGATGATATAAAAACAGCGGCGAGGGCGGCGGATAAGCACATTGATGAATGGGCTCTGGATGTTCATCCATCCAGCTGAAGGATTTGCAGAGCAGGAATTGTGTACATGCACCAAGATCTCTGAAAGGGGAAAAAAAGCATGGAGCTGGAGAGAATGGTGGAGGGAAGGGGAGTAGAGGAAAAAAATAATGTGTGCTCTTGAGAAGAATGAGCGGATGTGATGTGGAGTGATAGGGAGACAGAAAGTACAATAAGATGCTTGCAGATCTGCAGCTGTATTTGGACAACAGACAGAGAGTGTGTCATTGATTTACGCTGACAACAGGACGGGACTGTCCTACTGCTGTGCCTATTTCAAGACCTTAAAATGTAACAGAAACATTTTGGCCCTAATATCTTCATCAATACCTGTTTAGTTATCCAAATATTTTGTATTTGAACATCTGTAGCTGAATTGGAAAAATTGGATTTGATCTATCTATCTATCTATCTATCTATCTATCTATCTATCTATCTATCTATCTATCTATCTATCTATCTATCTATCTATCTATCTATCTATCCATCCATCCATCCATCCATCCATCCATCCATCCATCCATCCATCCATCCATCCATCCATCCATCCATCCATCTACATTTCTTTATTTATTTCCTTAAAAGCATGGCTAAGTTTATAAAAAAAAAAAGTGACATTATTATGCTTCTCCTTACTATGAAGGATTCTTTTGGTTTCAGATATTATTCCAGGTTCATTCTCTTTTTTGCATATTTTGATAATAGCCATGCTGCTTACAGGTTTAAATATTTGATAGAACAGTGTATGCATTCTGTAGCTAGCTTTGTAGTTTGTGTGGACATATACTATTAGCCAGGCACTACAAGGAAACCATGGCAACCAACAGTAGGAACCCATACTGGCAACCAATAGAGAGCGATTTGTGTAACACAAGGCGAAAAATTCCTGCCGGTGTGATCAAAAAAGTAAAGGGAGTTGTAAGGGTTGTTTTTGCAAAACACATATTTTGTCAAACGCTTCTGTGAATTCTTCGGTCAATGGGATTTTGCAAATTTAGCATTAAATCTACATAATGTATTCTTTCATATACTTTTTTGAAAGTGGAATTTGTGGATACACATGACAACTTAGCTGAAAGTAAACAAAGTGGCTCAGACTTATTCTCTGATGTCTTTTTTATTGACATCATTTACCATTTTCACTAAAACTTTAACCAGGCACAATTTTTGTTATTTTCTCAGTCCAAGAGCACACATTGAAATTTTCGTCCATTATAATCTCATGTTTGCAACAGATAAAAAAAACTGGACTATTCCTTTAAGTGTCTCTGTGCGTAGTCAAACAGGAGTCATGTTTAAGGGATAAAGGAAGAGAGGATGGATGGCAGGGGTGCTCGTAGGGTGGCACGCTTTACCCGTGCCAATGTCAGAGCACACTGCCAGTCTCACCAGGCAAGAGTCCATGTCCTGGGTTGTGCCGCCCTGCGCAGAGTCCCCTCAAACTCACTACATATGCTCCGTATGGCCCAGACAGCACATCCAATTTTCCACCATCTGCTGGGCCCGCATTTACGCACCACAGAAAGGTCACCACCATCTCCATTTCACTCATAAGCATTCAAATGGCACCGTCAAGAAACGCAATCATCACTGTCATCCCTTGATGTGGCCAGAACCTCTCGCAGTGTGTGTGAAAACCCAGCACCACAAATGGCACACAGCCAGCAAGGTCCATGTTGAGTCTACTAAATTCTGCTGATATAATAGGGATGTATAAGCATAGATGAACAGAGCGAGGCATAAAATGACAGTCACACACAAAGGCTGGTGTTGAGCAGAATAGAATGGCTAGCATCTTGTCTACTGTACGACTGGACTTCGGCCAAGTAGAGGAGTAATCACCCACCACTGATTTATACACAATACTGCCAGAAAAACTCAGTCAGGTTGCCATTGGCTTTTGTTCCCGAAAAGGATTTTGCATGTTTGAGAAGAATATCAGTGGCCTGCAGATGGACTACTACTATCAGGGTACTGCTTTAAAGATGGGTAGATATGGTACCCTGGTGCTATAAAATAAAAACGCTCGGACACACAGAGATGCGACATGATTCGGCGAGAAAAGTGAGATAAGAAGATTAACACCCTGGATGCTGAATGCTTGATTGTTCTTCGCCATACCCATACATTAATTAGCCACATTACCTTTTGTGACATGAAAACAATAAGCACTGCTTAGGTCTACATTAACACAGTGTGTAGACCTAAACCTAATGTTCTGTACGGAGGAATATAATAATCACACACGACTAAGCTGGCTGTGTGTTTTAATTTTCTGGTGCCATGTTATTCATCTGTTTATTGTACAACCCCGATTTCTTAATTCTGATAGATGACACTCTGGCAAAGATGACTGCTTCAGTTGAACATGCAATATGCTTTCTGAAGAGAAGGAGGTGTGTTGTGGTGAATTTGAAGCTTTCTGCTCTTTGTGTGGGTGTGCATGTATTAAATCTATGTATTTGCGGGTGTGTGTAGCCATGTGTGTGCGCGTATGAGAGTGTGTGTGTGTGTGTGTGTCTGTGTCGACGGGTGAAGAGACACAGAGGTGGGTGGGAGGGAGGGAGTGGTTGCCTGTTTTTAACGGCTCTTTGAAAGAGATAAATGGCTTACAGATGGCCCAATCAATATATTCAAATGAGACATGTAAAGTAGCTGGGCAGCCGTCAGAGATGACGCTGAGATGACACGCGGTCGGTCACTCACTCAGGCTTTTACATCGTTGCTCTCCCAAGTAAATATTTTGTGCATTTAATAGTATTAAAGTGATTATGCTTGATTAATTACAGTGTCATAAACCGGATGGTTTGTGTTTCGTGTATAAAGCAGGGATGTCGAAGAAAACGGCTGGGAAAAAAAAAAACATGTAAAAGAGATTCGGTCTGTGGCCTTTGGGCTGCATCTAGGGCAAAGTGTTCCCCAGACACAGATAACATCCAATACCTCCCGTGTGAAATGCAAAAATCTACCACGACATCAGCAAGGTGTTTTATCACCTCATATCGGGGGTCTTGCCTTTCTTATCATTTCGTTACACACCCATACTGCAGAGACAGCCGTTTCCTTGAAATCAAATTTATTTGAACAGAAAAGTAAGGGGAGGTTCCTGGGAATTGTTTACAATTTAATATTTTAATGCAGTAAGTTCATTCCAGGAGCAGTATGACAATGTAATGATAAATGTTATGAAGGTAATTCGGAGAATGTTTCAATCTACTGGGTTGTTAAGGTGTCTGTGAACGCCCACCTAAAGGCAGAGGGTATCATTTACAGGTCTAGGACAGAGTACTGAAAAGAACAGAGCTGCTGTGTGTAAGAGAAATGTGTGTGTGTGTGTGTGTGTGTGTGTGTGTGTGTGTGTGTGTGTGTGTGTGTGTGTGTGTGTGTGTGTGTGTGTGTGTGTGTGTGTGTGTGTGGTCAGGGTGGGGCAAAGATTTAAAAATAAAATACCTTAACTTTAAGAGTATTAAAATAAACTACTGTATTTTTAAATACAAAAAACGTTTACAAGGGTGCATGAAATGTCTTTCCAAACCTTCCACCAATTGGCCTATCTGATCTGTTCCTTCACCATCACACTGACTCAGTTGATTAAGTAAACAATGTTTGAGAGCAACAGCTTTTCTCTGGCCGAGTCGTGCAATAAATCTGATACAAGCAACCCGTTATCAGGTCAAATATTCACATTCATAATCCCTGTGATCTCCCAGATGAAGTTTAGTTTTAAAGTAACCAACAGTTTAATGTTGAACAGTTTGCAAATGACTCATAATTGTACCCTATTTTAGTTACTTGGTGTTTGGTGATGAAGGGCTACTTTACACCGACTCAATGACAAACAAGTCATTCATAAGACGACAACTGATGGCACCTGTATTTAAAGCACCTAGTTTCTAACTAATTAATCATTTGATTGTTAATCATACATATAATATATAATGTGTCAGGCAGTCATTCATGCATTGGTATGCAAAATCATGATCCTACTAAACAGCTATGTCAATTAGGGTACAATATTCAGCAATCAAATATTGATTTCTTTATTATTTATTATCAATCATTGAACACCTATTTGAAAGCTCTCAGCCTGCACGTTTATTACCTTGACCACGTTCTTCCATATTTTCTCTTCTGAACTTAACAAGTCTGGGCAAACTATTGAGTAACAACCAATCAGAGGTCGCATTTTTATGATGTCATCATGTAGACTTCTTACAAAGTATTTCACAGCATTTAAAAACTACAAAAATACAAATGACAAAATCCTATTTTATATTTGAAATACATCTATTATAAATACTGCCCATCCCTGTGTGTGGCTCATACACACACACACTTGCTTTCTTATGCTGTTGCTGATAGAGCGTCAGTTAGATTGACGTAAATGGAATGGAATTCTACACATCTCTTCATAACAGAGTGTGTGTGTGTGTGTGTGTGTGTGTGTGTGTGTGTGTGTGTGTGTGTGTGTGTGTGTGTGTGTGTGTGTGTGTGTGTGGAAAAACTCAATCATGATATAATGGTAATATTTTAGGCTGTGCTAGAGATTAGTAGGATTTTATAGATTCGTGTCTTTACTGTCCACAACTGATCTGTCATCTGCTTGTCTTTGATATTATATCTGATAAATGCGAGACATTTTACACTGCACAACACACTCTCAGCTCTTCAGCTTTGTCAGAAACTACAAAATATGTCTGGATTGTATAATGTGTATGTGTATGTGACTCTGATACTGTATCATTATGAGTTTAATCACAGCACTTTTTAAACACACACGCACACACACACACACACACACACACACGCACACACACACACGCACACACACACGCACACACAAACACACACATACATATACAGACTGTCCCCGACTTACAATGGAGATGCATTCCGATGACCTATCGGATTTGGTATTAATATGACATACGTGTAAATTTGAATAAGGAAAACTGAAAACCTGCCTAAAGATCAGGTTTTCAGAAGAAACGATTACTCCTTTTCATAATAGCAGTTTTCAATTTTCATTAAACTGTTTTTGCTATGTTAACTAGATAACAAGTGGAAAAGTGCAATCAGCAGTGAGCATGTGAAGGACCAACCGTTCCATTTAAATTTATTTTTGGTGTTGGTGTTAAAGTGTTTTGGTTTGTTATTGTGGTTTGCAGTTACAGGCTTTTGGTGTCAAATAGTCTTGAAGCAAAATCTATAGAATTTTTAGTAATAGTGCTGTGCCAGCTTTAGACCAGTTTTAATATGTAGATTAGGCTTATGGCTTGGGTGGGCCTGTGTGATGGCAGAGGTAACCTACTGAGCCTGCACCTTCTTTGCCTCTGTCTTGTAACCCAGTAAAAGGGGCCTTGGCCTATTAATTGCCTTGACAGTGATAAAGGAAATAAGAGGAGATGCTATTTGTCTTTAATGCTCTGCCTCGCATATTACCCCAAGACAAATGGAAACTGTTTCCCAACATGAGCTGCTCTCATTTTTCCCCCTGCATGTAGGCTGTAGAAACTTGAGGGTATTTAGAGGTGAATGCGTTCTTTTCTAAGATGTTTTCAGCCCCCTTGAGTTTCAGCAGCTGCAAAGGCAGAGTGTGAATCAGACTGTCAAAGGCACGTGGGGTCAGCACCTGTGAACTATTAGAGGTCAGAGGTCAAGGAGAGGGTAAACCCCGAGTGACCAGAGGTCTTGGAGCAGTGGGAGAGTGATGGAGGCTTCTGAATGAAATAACTGTTGTTAGCCACACTGATGACACGTGGCCTCTTGGACGTCCTGCTTTGTTTTTCCTTTCCTCCACGCTGAACCTCACAAAGACGCAGCACTGAAACGCTGACCTTGACACCCTGCTCAACAAAAGCCACAAAGATAGATGCCTAGTTGGTGAGCTGTGTGAGTCATTGAGCACTTCTTTTCACACCCTGAGTGCTTTTTTCTATGACCCTTAGCTAATATCAGTAGGTCTGACTTAAAATATGGAATATACATCAGGTGACAAGTAGAAGAACAATATTCTTTTAACTTCCCGTGGGCTCACCGCCTGCAGGAGGGACCGTAAGGGACGGTGCTGTGAGGATTGGGCAGCAGTCGAAGGCGGGGGCCTGCTTAGACTGCTGCCCCCGCGACCCGAATTACAGATAAGCGGGAGAAAATGAATGAATGAATGAATATTCTTTTAAAATTAGTTGTATTTTAAAACAATTGCAAGAGCTAAGTAAGTATATATAACGATATTCTTGATAAACTATATTCTAAATATTCCTCCGCTTCCAGTTCATCAGTCAAGTGATAGTGGTAGGTATCGGTTGCAGCTTTTGTTACAGCAACAGTTAAATTTGTAACGAGCTAGGTATTTTCATTATAAAATCTTCTTCTTCTTTCAGCTGCTCCCATTAGTTTCCATACTTCCATACAAAAAAACTACCTGCACGTTTTTCCTCACCACATCAAAAACCTCCTTGGTCTTCCTCTTTTCCTCCCTCCTGGTGGCTCCATCCTCAGCATTCTCCTACCGATATACCCCATGTCCCTCCTCTGCACATGTCCAAACCATCTCAATCTCTCCTCCCTCACCTTTTCTCTAAAACATCCTACATGCAATGTCCCTCTAAAAAACCTGTTTCTAATCCTGTCCATTGTCGTCATTCCCAACGAAAACCTCAACATCTTCAGCTCTGCTACCTCCAGCTCCACCTCCTGTCTTTTACTCAATGCCACTGCCTCTAAACCATACAACATAGCAGTATTTCACTTATAAAATAATGACAACTAATTAGCTAGTGGGAACTACTGGATCTTTTTAATAACCTTCTTAATTGGAATAATGGAAATAAAGTAAAACATCAAATAAGGATATAAAAAAACAAATATATCTAGGATTTCTATAGTCAAATACATAATAAGCAAAAGCTATATCAGAGTTTTGCAGATTAGGGGTCACATTGTGAAATGGTGCAAGGTGATTTTTAAATAGATAAACTCTTTATTTCTAATTTTCAAATTTTTTTTATTTATATTTCATTTCACATTTGTTATTAATGATTTTGCTCTGTGATAACAGATATATTGCATGTTATTATTTTGTTATGTCATTTCAAGTCAAATACTTTACATTTGACTGACAAATTTCACCATCCAGCTATGTTTGCTAGTTTTTTAAAAACATGAATTTTAAATAAAATGTGGTCATTGTCCATTTTGGGTTATTTGCCCAAAAAGTTTGGGAATACAATTACAACAGACATGAAAATATACACATATCAAATTGATATCAATAATCAATACAGTAATCAATAAATTAATATAACTACTATATTGTATAGTGTTGGCAATGTAAATTATATGAAAATCATTGAAATGTCTGGCATCAGGACATTTAAGCTCAATGACCATCCCGAGTTTATTAAACCCAGTAGAGACAAAAATGTTAGCTCCTGCCTTGCTTTCTCAAGACATACTTTGTGAACGCATTCAAATAAGGCGGATATTTAATCAATAAAGATTAACTTGCCCAAGGTAAGTCCAATTTTTTCCCCTGTACATTCAGAGGAAAAATGCCAAATACGATTATGCATATGAGCGAGTTATACTGAGATGAGCACAGTTTAATATATGGTAATTATTTGACAGGATATACTTACACACCGATTAGCATATCTGGAAGACCAGACAGAGATAGAGCGGCAGTGTGTGAGGAATGAAAAAGCAGTGCAGTCTGATAAATCCCCCCTGCACCACCCCCAAAACGTACATAAGAAACCAGAGAGGGGCTGCCATGGGCCTTTTTTTTTTCACATGTGCTGAGCCCGTGTAGGTCTCCTGATAAAGCATCACACTAGATAGCGTACAGAGAAACTGTACTCTTTTGCTAGCACACAACACCTCACAAGGACATAAACAGATGACACATGGGTTCAGATTACTTAAGCCAAATTTGTTTCTAGAGATGCATGTATCTTGTGAATGGCAGGCTCTAGGTGTAGGCACACTGAAACGGTCAGGTTTGGGTTCATTCAATATAATTTTTCACTGAATATATACTGAATCTCTGTCTGCAGTCCTGTGATCTGTGCCTTTGGCCCTTTTAATATCAATTGTGTGAAGGCAGAGTGGAGTCATCCTGACTAATGTACCTCTGCTTAGTGTCTACATCACTGCCAGATGCAATTGTTGTATTGATTATCATCACCCAGAAATACTTAGCATCACAGACAAATATCAGAGGAGATGCAGCTTCATTCCATTCTTGACCTGAAGGTGGTCCAGTGTAGTCTGTGTGCTTGGAAAAAAAAATTGCCTATTAATCTTAGTTTCTTGAATTAGGTCAGAAATAAAACACAACAGAAAGTGTTTTTATATGGAAATAATCAATGAAGAAATTGTTTGATGCATCAACGTTGATCAACTACAGCATATTAACATTTACACATTTATTTTAATTCATTCATATGAAGCATCTGCTACATAAATGTAAAACCTGTGTGTAGTCAGAATTAGTGTCTGAGTTGCGAATATAGAGGATCTTCTAGCCAATTGAAATTTAGATAGAACTAAATAGTCACATCTCTTTAATGACTCATTACACAATGGGAACTTTTGCCTGAGTAGTTTGTGAAGGAGGTACATCCAGGCACATTGAAAACACAGTTGTTATTTACACACTACTATATCCTGGTTTTGTTTGGTGCTTAGTATGAGTTTTGTACATGCTATGCCATTTTGAGCACAGCCTTCCTTGGCATATCACTCAACATGAGCTCTCGTCTCCAGCTTTGGAGTTGCCTAGCAATGTTCAGATCCATCAAGTGAACATGATTTTGTCAGCAGTGACATCCATGTTGAATGTGGGCTGAAACGTGGCCCCAGAGGATATCAAGGCTCTGCATTTGAGCCTGTAATTTTCTGGTTCCACGTGCGAGATGGTGCAGTTTGAACTACCCCTTCTTTTTGCGGGGTCTTTTCTCATGGCCGCTGCTCTAATTGAATCAACACAGAGTCACTGTATCATTTCTAACTTTGGTATTAAGGTTTAATCAGGCATGCTGGGGACCAGCTTGGTGAGGTGAAGGGGTTCTTTGTGAGGCGCCCATCTGTTTGTGACACCAGGCCCTGTTGGGGCCCAGTGTGCGCAGCCAAAACAAAGAGATAGAGTGAGAGATGTACACAATTATATAGACATCCTGTTTTGCTTGGAAAGATGCTATAAACAGTTTGAAGATTATTGCATAGATTCTTCTGCTTCATCTCTCTCTCTCTCTCTCTCTCTCTCTCTCTCTCTCTCTCTCTCTCTCTCTCTCTCTCTCTCTCTCTCTCTCTCTCTCTCTCTCTCTCACACACACTTTTAAAGGTACCTATTCTTTGACCCAGAAACACATTCTGGCTTCAATGTTCTGATGAAAGCCCCAGAGAAAGGCGTACACCCTATATGGGACATCTGGCTATCACAGGGCATCCTACATAAACACATGTAAGAATATTTTTTATAGTATTTTGGAGAATACCATTTATTTGAAAAACACCACAAAATCAAATCTAATATTAGAAATGGTTTCATTCAGATAGTAAAAATGTTTTGATTGGCAAGACATCTTAAGTAGGAATATTGAGAGGAATAACACTTTTTATACTACAGCATATCTTTCACCATCTTTAGTTTCTCATTCATGCGTGTCTGCACTATTTTGTAGTGTAGGTCAGCATATCTTTCTCTTGAATGTAACATTTGTTGAATAGAAATTATGCAATATTCTTAAAATAGGGATAGGGATCTACACCATACTACATGGCCACAAGTATGTAAAAATCTTTGAAGTATATGACATTTTTGTCGTATTAATATTTCCCTTCATTGGAGCTAATAGGTGCAAAACTGTTCCAGCATAACAATGTCACTGTGCACAAAGTGAGTCACCTCTAGCTGTGCACTCGCACTTCACTCTTGTTCTTACATTACTTCTATTTTAACCTAATATTTATCTCATCTACATCATATTTATGGCACCTTATCTCTGTTATGTTTAATGTTTATGCTGTATTTATTTTAATGATTACTTATGCTGTTTCACAGTCAATGCACCTTGGTCTGTTGTCTGGTTCTTTTTTATACTGTGTATATGGAAGAATGACAATAAAGCTTGTTAATAATAAATAAATAAAATCATAATTTCTGACTGTAGTGTCTTATCTTAAATCTTATCTGACAATAAATATTGTTCCAGTATGGATGTAGAAGATTTAAAAAAAAAAATCAGAATTCACTAAACAACTCAATCTAACTAAACTGACATGATTATGCCAATGCAACTTCTGAATCAAATTAATAGAAGCTATTACATATTGTCTCTCATTAATTTTGACCTGCTGTGGCTTCGTGTGAGCATTGTAGCTCCTTGGCCTGCTGCAGCAGATACTGCACTCTGTGCAATTAGTGTAGTGGGCTACAAGCAGAGAGTGGATTTTCTTCCACTCTTCAGCAGCGATTGATTGTGACAGTGGTCTCACCCCTGCTCGCTCTGTCTGGTGAAGGGAGGGGGTCTAGGGGTTACTACGCATGTTGGCACATTTGATGGGCTTCAGTTCTACTCTCCCATCACTCAGCTAGGGTCTTGACCCCACTGTAAACGGCCTGAATGTGGGGGCGAAGGAGGCTGGCGGAGGAGGAGGGGCCAGCCCTGTATCTTCACCTTAACAGCACTCGTTCCCAGATTCAAAGTGAACCCCAGGGCTCTGCTTCAGAGCATATTACGCCCTGTTTCTTCCCTCAACAGCCCCTCCTTCATCTTTCCAGCCAGGCAGGGGCAGCGGGACAATGCTAGAAACATTAGCATGGCGTAAGGCTCTCATGAGGTGGAGTGGAGAGGTGTGTATAGCAGGTCTGCCTGTGTTTCAAGCCTGTCCTGCCCCAGCAGGTGCACCTGAGTACCGCACACTGACTGTGCTCACACTACAACAGCAGAACAGCATGGACGCAGCCCAAAACAAATGGTGCCACAGGCTGGTGGCACTCATTCCCATATGGTTGTAGACACACTCAGGATGGAGGTCATTACTAATCTTTAGAGCAAATGCAAACCGATGCATTAATTAGCATCGACTCCAGGTGTACAGTTCTGAACGCATTTCGCGAAATGGTTGCCTGCTCTCGATGACTGTTCGCCTGTTTTCTTGTTGGTGACACACTGACTGAAATAGTGCTTGAAATAGTGAGATTTTTTCCACTGTGGAGTGACTGAAGTGGGTCTTTTGCTGCATTTCGAAACAGGGTTTTGAGGTTTCTATAGTTTTACTTATCATGGCCTGATGGACATTATCCACTGATCATTGTCAAGTCATTTGTTGTGTGTTTGTCTGAGGCCTTTTTTTTTATTTTAGGACAGGCTGTTTATCACACTTCTGCTTAAACATGGTATATATGGATGCATATGCATATGTGTGTTTTTGCATATTTGTCTGAGTCTGACTATGTGGATGCATGCACGTGTAGCTGCCACCCAGCAGTTCCTTCTCAGCCAGGCCCCATATGCTGGCCCATGCTGTCCTTCAGCATGCCTCTGACCCAGCACACCCCTCCTCCTGGCCCACCCAGCCTGTCTACAATAGCTACACAAATTAGCACAACGCACAAGGCCCTCCACACCTCACTTGACATGGGTCTGACCTCTGCAGTGTGGGTGCCTTTTCTACATGTGTGTGTGTCTCCTTCCTAGCGCTCGCATATGCACAGACCTGCCAGCTGATTGGGAGGGGGGTGGGGGTGTGTGTGTGTGTGAAAGCAGGAGGGGTTAAAAAGGGTTCAGTAGGGATCGCTGGGTTGCCTGGTCAATTAAATTCACATTGGAGATAAATGATTTGCAAATGATATACAAACAAGTAAGTGCCTCGTGCTTGAGAGATATCAAGGGCTCCTCTTTCATGGCCTATTGACATGCGAGCTAGAACCTGCCAATGTCCTATAGATCTTACACACACACAGACATTGAATAGATAACACAGACTGAGAGAAACATTTCTGTTTAGGTTGACCCAGTGCTTTTATTTTGCTTGCTTTACATTATCATAAAGAAATATTATATGTAATTGATATAATTGAAATTGTCTTCATAATTAATATTTACTTCATTCAGATACATTTAATACTGTTTGTGTGTAGCGGGGCATGCATTTGTTTGTTTGTTTGTGTGTATACATATATATGTGTGCGCGTGTGCGTGCGTGCGTGCATGTGTGTGTGTTTGTGTGTGTTTGTGCGTGTATTTTGTCTCACATATGAGAGGTAGAATGTTACTGGAGCTTTTCAACACAGAAGTTTTTGAGTGTATGTATGTGTTTACATGGCGTGTACATGTTTGTTTGTACGTGTGTGTACTTTAGTAAAAGCCTTGTTACTGTCCCCCCCTACATCTGCTCTCAGAAGAGTAGATGATACTAAAGACACTAAACAGGACCCCGGCTGTGATGGCAGGGGGAGTAGGGGTTGGGGGAAAAGGGGGGTATTTGTGCCCCCTCAGCCCTTCACCATTCTGCTCCTTTACAACTTTACAAAATAGGCTTTTAATTTTCCTGAGCGGCTGGGGCGTGCGAGTCCTGCCTGCATCAATCATCATCATGAGGCTGCAGGCGCGAGGCTGTTCCCTAGGGTCCTCTCCCCTTCTGCTGCCCAGGGCCTGCAGCCTGCCCCCCTCCCAAACACACACACACACACATACGCACACATGCACACACTCACACACGAACCCCTTGTTTCTCTCACTTTCTCTTCCTATTCTGACCTCTCTTGCTCTCTTCTCTTACCTCTTTTCTCCATATGCTGATCTGGCCACAGCGCCACTCTGTGTCATAGTGTGACTGATTCAGCTTTTCAGCTTAAGCAATGGAAAGAACTGACACAGGTTTTCTGTATCTTCAGCTCACCCCTTACTCGGCCACACAAGTCTGCTCTTTTTACTAACTTTCAGAAAGTGCGCATGCATTAATAATCTGTGCTCGTTTGTTCTATAAGGTAATTAGCAGACTGACCCTTTTAAACAACTTCATTACAGTTTCTTATTAGAAAGGAGAATTTTTCAGTCAGAGACATCATTGCAGCCTGTGAAGAAGTTTTCCATGAGGAGAAACAGTGTTACTTTGGCTTTAAAGGCCAGTAGAGTGACAGAGGGCACACACCTCAGGTCATGGTTAAGATGATACATCTAGACTTCTGGCACCAAAAACAGACAAAATCATCCGAAAGTCACATAGTTTGTACAAACTAGTGCCAAATGGATCATTGCAAATTGATACATTATCAAAGAAAAAAATGATGTAGAGATCTAAATTAGGACTGCATGATTTATCCAGAAATAACATATTGCAATTATATGGCTACACATTTCAACAAAATTGTTCCTTAATATATTTTAAACATGAACGTAAAAACTCAAAAAGATGATATTATTAATAATAAATTCAAAGACAGTTATTACATTTTAGTTTTTTATTTAATTCTATTGTATTTTGTTTATTACTTATTTTATTTCTGCATTTTCTGCATTATGGTATGTTGAGTCAGTAATGAAACCAACACATTATGTAACAGTTCACAGACTTTTCTGTTTTTTTATAGAATTTTTTTAATAAAATTTTTTTTTCATGTAATTATTGCTCAAGGAATCTAGTTTTACAGCACAGTCTTCACACAGTCATGTATATTCAACATTTTTCATATTAAAACTGTAAATCAAATTCTAGATAAAATCTTGTTTTTATATATATATATATATATATATATATATATATATATATATATATATATATATATATATATATATATATATATATATATATATTTAATGAGTTGGTATGATGAGGACAAATAATAAAAAAGAAAAATAGGGGATAATAGGTTAGGAGTGGTCTTACACTGGTTACAAGCTAATGTTTTGTAATGATATGAAACCAAGAAGATAAGAGAGACATAATTTCAGGTACAATGAGTATAAAAATGTTTAGTATTAGTAAACAGTTTGACTGACATAACTAGTACCAGTAACACAGTAAATCTTTTTGTTTTGTTTATTTTATTTTTCTCAAATTAAAACTCAGAAACTGCATAATACCAACTAATAGTACACCTAATTAAGCCATAAGACTAATGTGTGAGTTAATGACTTTAAAGCTGTGATGTACAGTATATGTGTAAACCATATGAGCACACCATGGTGCTTCTGATTACTGATTACCCTGCAGTCTAAACATCACTAAACATCACTTCCTATTTCATGACAAGTCATCTTTAAGTGAACCAGAGGAGGGGCTTGCTGCTGCCTTTCCACGGGTGACTCCACCGTCATTTGGACTGGTAACAGTAATTCAGTAACAGCATGGGGCAGGACTCTGATTGGTAGACAATCAGCTACTAAGCAGTGAAGTGTGTACCAGATCATGTAACACATCCTAACTGTACTTGTGCCTGACATGGAACAGAAGGCACTCTGTGTCTCATGCTTTCCCCATCCAGCTCTCCTCTTTCCATCCCTGCCTTTTTTCCCTTTTTCCCCTTTTTCCCCTTTTTTACTTTTCCATCTCTCTCTCATCGTCTGCACTGCCTCAGGCTCTAATCTGATAAAGGCAGCCGAGAGGTGTGATAAGGCTGAGCCCCGAGCACTAGACCCCCCTTGCCGGAGCATTTAGTATGCATAGACCTCAGCTATCTGCTCCACTGCACCTTGACTCCCACTGATCAGGCTGGCTGACAACGGCCCCTCCACCCTCTCTGCCCCTTCCACAGGCAGCCCTAACAGCACCCTTTTGCCCTGAAGGAGTGTAGTGGGGGGGACATGAGGGCAGAGGGGCAGCAAGCTCATCTCCTTTCACTAAAGCTGCTGCACTGTAGGAGACTGGCATGTGACCCAGCAGGTGCTTACAGCCCCAATACACTAGCAGGTGTCAATAATTATTTACACTATACATGATGCTAAACAATAGAGATAATTCTTTATTTTTGCATTACTCATCATAATGAACCTGGTACCAAAAAAAAGGATTTAACAAAGGCAGGTTCTGTCTGTTTCTTCTCAAATGTAAAGTAAATTAGTCAATAGCTTGGGCTGGGTGTGGGATTAGCATAGGTAACTCTTCTTTAGAGGATTTTTTTTTTTACTTTTTTTTCTTTTACAGCTGTAAGAAATCATGCTTTTTATTTATTTATATTTAATAATTGCAGACAGGTTTAAAGTTTTGTGTAGCACTTTTGACATAGTCACAAAGCAGCTTTAGCAATTTAAGTTTAGATCCTTGTATACTGTATACCTGTATACTATACATTCATAAAGTCTTAAGTATGTTGAAAATATGTCCAGTATAACTCTATAGTATATAACATTTCTGAGATGAGCACAGGACAGTTTTTATGATTATAGCAGTGGTTCTTATGTTATCCAGATGAGATTCACTAAATCACATGGCTGTATTTTTACTTAGAAATTTAGTTTATCATAGTCCAGTGTAGTAATAACATCATAAGAATGACATGAACTCATAACCTGACATTGGCTTTTCCACTAAAGCCCCATTTGTCAGTTCTGGTCACTCTGCACTGACACACAGTTTATATAGTCACTGAGCTGTTTATCATGCAGCTTTTTCTGCACTGACACAAGACTTATCAACTGCATGGCCGCTATTTTGACAGGCTGACATCACACCAGCCATCTATCATGCGATAAAGGTCTGTATCTTATTGGTTGTGAAAGGGTTTCATCAGATCCAAAAAACACAGAAATAGGGTCAGAGCCAAAAATCATGCATCATCACAGTATCAGGTTTGATAGCAATGCATGTTTTTGTTTAAAACATTATCTTGTAATTTATCACAAGGGAAAATAGTTTGAATAGATGTTTAGACATAGTTGGATCTGATTCCTCTTGCACAAAACTTCTACTCTTCTCTCTGTTGTACCCATTGTTCATATATTTGTTCCTCTTGTCTCCCCGTTCCCTCTTGTATGATCTTAAACACACACATTTATAACATTTGTCTGAATTCGTCACAGTATTCTCAAATATTCTCAAAATTCTTATTAGTAAAATGCACCGTGAAATGTAGCAGCTTGAACAGTAGTGCTGACTATCATTCAAATGAAATTAAATCAAATGAATGTGCTTGTTTAAATACTTTTTTATAGTAACATTATGCATGATCATATGTTATTTTAAAAAGTTAAATAAATAATTTTTACAAGACTGACACATTTTCAAATTTTTCGGTAAAATTATAAGAAAAATAAAGAGAGGCAAGAAAGGGGAAACAGTTTGTAGCTGCTATAGCACAAGTGTGAACTTGTTTTATGAAGGTTCTACAGCGTTCAATGTGGCCATTTGTGATTAAAAGGAATAATGGGTTGTTCATTATTAAATTGCTGTCTTTAATGTTGATCTGTTTGGGATGTGCTGTTATTGGAGCATAAATAACTTCCATGTAGTTGCATTATCTGAGATCTGGCCACATTTGACCATCTCACTGTTGGTTATTCTGCTATAACATGGCAGCATCAAGTGATTTATTACTTCCTATTATTTTCTTTTTTGATGATTGTATGAACTTGTACTGTATTTTATTATTAGAATGATTAAAGAAATCAAACTGCATCATTCTTGCTTGGTCAGATCAAATATCTTTTCATTTCTTTTCTTTTCTTTTTTTTTCCACCTATCTGTATGTCAGTTTATTCTCTCTCTCTCTCTCTCTCTCTCTCTCTCTCTCTCTCTCTCTCTCTCTCTCTCTCTCTCTCTCTCATTCCAGGGTGCCACTCACCCACAAGGCGTGCTGCTCAGTGATAATGGTAGTGGGAGAGCCAGTAGCAGTAGCAGCTATCTGCCTCTGGAACGGCTGAGATGGGATTTGGTCCAGGCGCTCAGGCAGAAGTACTTATTACAGATCAGGTGCTTGAAGAGCAGCACTGGGCCGAAGTAGGCCCACGGACACTGAGACAGTTGTTAGTTTTTGCACTAACAATGGAAGATAAGACAAGAGTACTTGTTTGCTACCTCTTTCTCGTGGCAGCCGCACTAAATGTGCACTGTTATCTGATGAATTGCAATCACCTGCATGCACAACACACACACACACACATATGTCTACATAAGTCCAGTCCCTCACCTATGACCCTGTCCCCATCTCTCACAGCATGCAGTATGTGCTCACAAAGCTGCCGAGATAGAAACCGGCTTGTTTTGTGCCCATGCGATTTTTTCCTCCCTCTGTTTTGTTCCTGTTGGAGTGCTCTCCTGGCTTATTTTCCTTTATTTTTATCGTTCCATCTGGCTGCTAGTCACACATTAATCTAAATTCCAAACAGGGCTCCACCAGTGGCGTTATCAACTCACAGTTGATGTGAGCGCCGGCCCAGGAGAGGGGACGCAGGCGAAAGGGAGAAAAACAACACACACCACCACAAATTGATGTGGGGAAAGAGAGGTAGAGAGAACCAGAGTGAAAGTGAGAGGGCGAGAGGCGAGGAACACGCTAGAGAGAATGAGAGTCGTGCGTTTGTGCATGTGCGCTCTAACATCCACAGTCTGCATGCTGATGTCTCAGGAATACTTTTACTTTCGCAAATGCCAGAACACATCCTTAAAGCTGTAGGATGAGCACAGTCATGACCAGGGTAATAGTAACATTAATGCATGTCATAATCAACCCTGATGTGGCAATATTTCTATTCATACTTGTTGTATATCTCTTTGGGCAGGAATTCCAATAATAATGTATACTGATATTAATATCTTAAACATATATATACTGATAAATACTGATATATATATATAATAGAGAATATAAATATATCCTGATGTGGCATACAACAATATACAATTTACAACAATATCCACGCTATACTATATTACACTGAAGATAATGCAAATAGAAAAAGGTTTAATATCAGTTAGCAAATCATAGCCAATCTATTTTCAAGCATTAACAAGCAAGAGTCAACCTAGCGAGTAAGACGCAGGTGCAGAAAATGATTTCTGCTTTATCAGTAACAACAAAAAAAAAAAAAGGAAAAAAAATATTTTTAGGTTTCTAAATCTAGTTAATTTTCCACCAACTGAAGACACAACTGTACTGAGACCCACTGAAGAAGTGCTTGGATTAACATTGTTCCTTTGATTGGTTCCTTTGATTGTTCCTTTTAAACAGTCATTTCATCAGTGAGTTTCCTGACTGATGAAATTCCATCAGCTACAATGACAAGTTCAAGAAATTTGTACTGTAACTAATTTTAAACGATTTCTAATTAATTTAATTTAACCCATTTTGATGAACAAGTAAATAGAACGCACATTATCAAAGGCACAAAATGTCCAGATGAGATGCAGCCTGTATGATGAGAAAAAAAGAGATCTGTTTGTTCATGGTGCATTATTTGAGCAATTTAATGACAAATAAAATATATATGCAGGTTGCACAATTTTGCTTTTGACACCATATCGACATTTAACAAACCAGAATATTCTGTAGTTCTGTAGTATTTTTTATTCAGTATTTATTTTGTGGTTTGTGCTAGTTATCTGTAAATGTGGTGTTTCACCTGTGTGCTGTTAAATGTCTAACTAATCAGCCAATAACCCCCAATACTATTACCTTCTCTTGGTCCCATTTTTAAGCAGGTGCCTAAAGGTTCTAGAAACTTTCTTGAAGGAACCAAATATCCTAGCATATTGTGCAATATATATATATATATATATATATATATATATATATATATATATATATATATGTTTGATTTGGCACGTTTTTACGCTGGATGCCCTTCCTAACGCAACCCTCCCCATTTATCCGGGCTTGGGAGAGTGGCTGGGGTTGATTCCCTGAATGGGGATCGAACCCGGGCTGCAGCGGTGAGAGGGCCGCATCCTAACTGCATCTTAATATATGCATATTTACTGAGTGAATAAATACAAGATACAAAATGTAAAAAAAATTTAATTTGTTTTTGTTTAGAATTATGCCTCTCCCAAACACATATTGATCACAACATCTGCCAACTCACACATCCTTGAGGTATCTGTGGCTTTCCTTCTCTCCTCACATTCCTTACCTGACTCATGCAAGTCAATCAGGTTTCTTCTTGAAAACATCAGAAGGATCTGACTAGATTTATCCATGGCGGCAATTTAGGTGCCTGTTATTTCTTTGTCGTCTCAAGGTTGACCTAAAGAGAGAACCAATTTCTGGCAGATCTTTCTCTTGCAACTAATCCAAAATACAGCTGCACAACTTGTTTTCAACATCACTCTGATCCCTCCTTTGGATTAAAGCTGCCCACATTAGAAGTGGAGAAAAAGCCTAAAAATGGACCCCATCTTCATGGCATATTAGATAACACATTTTTTTTTACTATTCAAGAAAAACAAGGAAAACCTGTATGAAGTCTCCTCTGTACTTTCACTGTAGTAAAAAAAAAAAGAATGAATGTCCCCTGGTAGTCCATTGGTTGTCTTAATGCAAAGACTAAAGACTTATATTTTTAATAAGCAATTAAATAGCCATCTTGAAATCGCTAGACTTCAGCCAGTGTTACCTGGATTGCTCTGGATCCATCACACCCCTGATGTGGATAAAGCAGTTTTTGAGAAGGAATTAATTAATAAATGATTCAATCAATCAATCAATTAATCAATTAATCACTGAAACCTTTGATGCACAAAACTTTTCTTGTCATACTATACTAACTTCTGTATCTTAGGACATTATAAGGGGATGTGTGAAAAAGTATATCAATCATTTCTGGAAGTTGAAAATAAATGTGAATGTGAATGCAACACCTAAAATAGTCTAAAATGTCTTGCCCTATGTCCTGAGCTACACTTTATAAAGTCTTTCATGGAGCTTCTGGAAGTCCTGTCTGCTTTTACAGTCTCAGACAGACTCCTGAATTAACAGTAATTGAAAGTTCACTGTACTTTCAAGATGTAAGAATGCTGAGAGTGTCATTTCACACCTGGCATTGCGTCCCTGATTCAGCATACCAAATAAGATCTTGTCTTTTGCACATGCACTGGCCCTGCATTCATGTTTTATTTAACACTCACCAAAAACAAACCAACTGATTAGATGACACCTTCTATTGAAATGAACCCCAGCATCACTGCTTCTCTTGGCAACGTAACAATTTTTTCGTTGTTGATTTGTTTGAATTTTTTCCACTCGTTCTTAGCTCTTGGGTCAGAACTGGAATAATTAGGGCTTTATTGAAAACTAATAATGTTATGGATTAATGTGGGAGAACTTGACAGAAGCACATCATTGAGTGAGACAAATCCATGATATAAATTGGCAGACAAAGCACGAGGCAGTCAATACGGATTACGGCTAAGCCTCTACTCTTTGTCAGCGTTTGGACTGGCATCGATATGCTCTCACAGGTCTGCGGAGCCACGCTCTGCCGGGCGATGGGCTTGGAGATGGGAGTAGGAGAGAGGGTAAGAAGGGAAGTCGGGCATCATGCCATATCATCCCCACCCCCATCGTGTGCCTCAGCAGCTCTACATCACGCCCTCCTCAGCTTCGGCACGCACATGTCAGCTGGGCAAACACTTGACTCATTGAGAAAATAAACACCCCGCAAATAGAGGCAAAACAAGAACAACTGCCCCACACAGCAAACTGAATAAATCATGCAGGTCTGATGGAGGGATGAGAAGATGATAATGACTATAGCCATTAGTTGTATGCAGATTAGAACTCAGGCTAGGCAGGTGAATGGATCTGTGAGATTAAGTATTAGACATTTAAGGATTAAATATGTGATAAGCTGTCATATGGGTAGATAGTAAAAAGGCAGTATGGATATATACACACATTTGTGTGTGTTTGTATGTGTGTTTGTGTGTGTGTGTGTGTGTGTGTGTGTGTGTGTGTGTGTGTGTGTGTGTGTGTGTGTGTGTGTGTGTGTGTTTTCTCTGTAGTAAGCACTTGTGAAGCTATGGTGTTAACCCTGCTCTAACACCCGCTACCACCCCCCCACCCCCAACAATGCGTGCACACGCGCACGCACGCACACACACACACACACACACACACACACACACACACACACACACACACACACACACACACACACACACACACACTCATGCACATGTCTCCAGTGCAGTTCCACTTCCTTATTTTATCAGTCACACAACAGCCAGGGAGCAGGACAGAAAAATCAATTCAAATCCAAACCTGTTTACATCCATAAATACCACCACCTGTGTGCATGCTTAAAATCAACACCTTTATACTAAATGTCTTTACTTAGATAACATACATGACTATAAAGAGCTATAAGAACACTAAAGTCTGAACTTTGGTAGTTTACATGCCATGTGTGTTTTTTTTTTATATCAAGTCTGGCTTGGAATAAGGCTGCATGTAAAAAAAAATAAGCCTGCAAAGGGGTTGGTTTAAAAAACCTATATAAATAGTCTACACTGACTATTTAATTGGCCACACTGATGTTGCTTTAAAACAATGTACTGGGATAGAATTGAACTGATTTCTGCAAATATAGTCTAACACCAAAAATAAAAGTGAACGTGTAAATATATTGATCAGATCTAAGGTGAGAGAAAGGGCGATCATGGAGTGATGTCAATTTGACAATCAATTTGCCTACATGAGAAAAACTTGCATTGGCACTGATAATCAATTCCCAACTGACCTTAGAGCAGCTGAAAGGCACACCAAAAGTTTGCCTATTGTGTGCAGTGCTAGACTTTTAAATTAGATTTTAATTTCTTTTTCAGCAATTCACATTATAGGCTAACATGTGACATAGATATGATATAAATAAATGAGTTTAAACTACTCACAACATCGCAAGCCAAATCAGTTAACTAGTTGCAGGGATCAGGGCTAATTACAGTAACATTAGCATAGCCTGTTAGCCTGTGTTTGGTGCAGGGTAGATGCTTTTTAAATATTTTATCTTTTAAAAAAGAGGTAAATAGGCAAAATGCCTAATTGAAAAAAACTCCATTTAGAGCAGAATTACTGCACATTCTGCGTTGTTGTATATTAACTATGAAGTGGCTCCCTTTCTTCTGGGTGGACCCCACAAAACATGTCGATCCTGGTTACAGCCCTGTCAAAGAAGAAAAACCGTGATGACCTGAAAGAAAGCAGGTTCTCAGTTGCAGTAGGAAAATCACTTCATCCAGCCTTTGTTCATGCATACATTCATTCATACTTACTTTCTAATTCTTAAATTTTTATGTTAATGCCCATCAGCTGACTGAATGAGACTATTTCGTTGACATATCTCCAGTCTCGATCCTGTGGCCAGCTTAGCGTTCGATGAAAATCGTGCTGAAATCCGGGGAATAATTGTGTGAGGAAGGATTTGGTGCAGCTGAGGCTTTGCATTCAAATGGGTGGCCGTCTCAGCAGAGGCCCTGCAACTGCTTTATCGTGGCTTTACAGCCAGCAGCTTGTTTATGAATAAAAAATCTGGCATGAAACCAGAAGAGTGAGTTGTCTTTGTTTTGTCAAGTGTGCTGAGACAAAATGCTTTGCGTGTTCTCTTCTATCTTCTCTTTCCCTTCCTGTGCTTACACACACACACACACACACACACACACACACACACTCTCTTTTTTCCATCTCCAGGGATCTGCAGGGCAGCTGAACCCCAAGCCCCCCTACCTGACAAACTGTTGCCATGGGAATTGCTGTTCCTTGGTGAGCCTTGTGTATCCCCCACCTCATCCCCCGACCTCAATCATACAAACAAACCCCAATACACACTCTTGATGAGGGGGACAACAACACCCACCCATCCACTCAAAAAAAAAAAAAAAGCAAGCATGCACACTCTCCTAGTCACTGAGCACATGCACCCGTGCATCCATTTTGCACTTCAACAAGTTCCATTAAATATTCATGATGCATAACTACAAGAGCTATGGCTCGCTCTTATTCTTGCTATATAGCTTTAGTTCTTGCACTGTTTGGGCCTGTCCTGTCCTTAATGAAAACGCAACAGTGGGCTAACAGGTGGCTGCTCTTTGATGGATTTATTAGACCTCACCTTGCCTTTAAATTCAGAAGTACAGAGGCTGTAGTGCGACTCCTTGTTTAGCTTCTCTTACTCTTACCTACTCCTACTCATCTACTCACAAACACACCCTCATACACAAAAATGAATATAATACCTATGTCATATTTATTATGTATTATTATTCTTAAGCGATAAAGGTTTTATTTAGGAAGTATATTATTTATCCATACAAAATATGTTTTACTACGTTGTAATGCACATTGGTGCTATAACTACAAAGTGCACTTCTTAATTCAAATACACTACTAGTCAGATTAATTAACAGACATGGATGACATACAACCTTCTCAGAATCAGAACATGCAGCTATGTGGGACTGTTGATGAAAAGAGTGCAAAATTAATTGTAACGCTGTATTTCCTGTATTAGCAGAACATGAGGTCACATAATGGATTAAAAACCAAAGGCCCTAGCCAGACACTAAAAGTATTTTAATGTGAAGTAAATACACCACAGCAAATAGCCAAATGTTTGTGGATGTTTGCTGACCTTTTATTTTTTCATATTCATTGTGTGTATCTACATTGCTGCACTAGATTTCCATGCTATTAAATTACTTTAGCATGACTTTAGCATAGTCAATATATATAATTATCAGTTTCTCCACAAGTCTGTTCTGCCTACACATAAATGTTCAGGAACTCTGCTTTTTTCTCTCTCTCTCTCTCTCTCTCTCTCTCTCTCTCTCTCTCTCTCTCTCTCTCTCTCTCTCTCCTGTCTACACTGTCTTGATTCCTATAGGACCTTCCATTTTATTTTGTTTTAATAACCCTGCTAGCTTTGCTTGATGATTTATTTGCTTTAATATCTTAAATATTACTAAAATTAGATTATATACAAGATTTGCACAAATATTTGCACAAACAAAGCATTTTTTTTCTTTAACAAAAAGACATTCTTCTCACAACTTTTATTTTATTTATTTGATTTTCATTATTTCACTTAAATCACTATTTGATTTGTGTGGAAATGTTACATTATACGCATTACTCACATTATAGTAATATAATTCTATTTCATTTATTTAAAATGCATAAATAGACTATTTTTCAGTTTTAGTTATTTAATTTTAGCAAAGTTTCAGGTTTCAGGTTTATATATCTTACAATATCTTACATATATCTTCCCGTGTAGTAGATAATATGCATTAGGCTGTAAAAATATTATAAATCTTTTTTTTTATTTTTTATTTGAACTTGAACAAAAGGCTAATGACAGATTGTATCTTATATTGCAGTGTTTAGTCAACTATTGTGTCTCACAGTTCATTAACCTCATTACTCACAGTACAACATGGCCCTGTTTACCAAAATTAAAAGTGTGTAATGCTTATAAAGCTAGTGTGTGAAAGCTTCAGAGCAGGTTGAGGGTGGGGGTGGAGGAGGCAGATAGCTGGCTGTCTAGCTCTTACCTGGGTGGCACAGCATTAGGGCTAGGCTAAGCCCTGCTCTCCTTGCCTGAGTGGCTGAGCGTGCCACGGTGCCTGCTGCCAGCTTGCCCACTGAACCATCTGACACACATTCACACCTTTCCCTGCTGAGCACCACAGGCCTGCACCACCCTGCCTCGGCACGTGTGCCTCTAAGCACACATAGCACAGTGTGAGTCGTTTTTTTTTTATGTGTCTCTCACACTGCTATGCTATCTGTGCATATATGTGTGCGCCTGCATGTTTGTTGAAACTCTTCACTTCTCTAGCATGTGTGTGTGTGTGTGTGTGTATGTGTGTGTGTGTGTGTGTGTGTGTGTTAATAGCTCCAGGCTGACATGTGCTCTTATTCCATGCTCAAGTTTACACACTGAAACGGAAGCTAATGAAAAGACCTGCTCTGCTCCATATGTGCCTTGGTTCCTGCTATGCCACACCATGTGTGTATTTGTGTGTATTTGCATCTGACATATAGGTAAGAAAAGCAGCTTGAGACAAGATCTTCTTGGTGTCGCTCACAAATTTTTCCTCTCTCTCTCTCTCTCTCTCTCTCTCTCTCTCTCTCTCTCTCTCTCTCTCTCTCTCTCTCTCTCTCTCTCTCTCTCTACCAACTGGGAATCACCTACGCTTGCCAGCCAAATCACTGACGTAGCAACAGTCTCCAACAGTCTGCCTGCCCATATGCCCAAAGCCTGTTTTTAACATTCGATCTGACACGACCAATAGACTCCCATTTTAGTCTATTTCCACTGACTTAATGACAATATGACAATATTTAGAAATGTTTACATATTTATTGCCCCCTCCCCCATGCTGTGCTTGTACCCTCTGTATCCTTGCATGTCTTTGTTATTGTTCAAGCAAGCCTCTGGTTTAAGCTATGCTAAATGAGGTCTTGTTATCACATAAAATCATTCGGATTAAACGCTTTCTGGCACCCTAAATCCTCCTTGTGTTCTCATTCGTATCTCTCATTCTCTGTCTGCTCTTTTCTTAGCACCCCCTCAACTCTCTCTCTCTCTCTCTCTCTCTCTCTCTCTCTCTCTCTCTCTCTCTCTCTCTCTCTCTCTCTCTCTCTCTCTCTCTCTCTCTCTCTCTCTCTCTCTCTCCATGTGTTCCTTCCCTCCATCCCTCGCATCTATTCTCCTCTTCTCCTTCTCCATTTCTCCTTTCCTATCTGGCCGGCTTTTCTAATCTCTTGTGCTCAGGCAGTGTGACACACACTGGCCAATCATAGACCCACAGATGCCTCCTGTCTGCAGGGGCACTTCCTGCACAGGTGGGCCATGGGGCAGAGACGGTGCAGGGCGCCACACGAGCATGCCAGGCTGAGCCGGGGGCCACCGAGCTCCACCGCATCACTCTCCCAGCACCACCCAAACGATATCAAGCCAGATGCTGCTTCACATTACCATCCACGTCCAGCATGCCGCCACTTTATTTTGCTGACTTGATCGAATTTTGATAGTTGTACTTTTCCCCATCGCTGGCATCTCTTAATCAATGTTAATTGGCCCCAATTAGCATATGTTAATTAATGATATTTACTTCAAATTAAAGGTATGAATGGTCCCAGAGGGTTTCCTGTTCATCTAATTAGAACCAATTAGCTGCAATTAACACGTGTAAATGAGATGCTATTGAGTCCAAAACAAACAGTGTGTAGCCTGCCCGATTCCCATGCAGTTTAACCTGGGCCGGGTGTGTGTGTGGTGGAGTGGCATGAGCCTCGGATGGCACACACACACACACACACACACACACACACACACACACACACACACACACACACACACACACACACACACACACACACACACACACAGTAGCTGTTGAGGAGAGGGCAGGTTGGCAGCTCAATGGCCAGGATTTTGAGCTCTACCATCTGACACTTCTCAGCAGCTTGCCTTTGTTTTCATTGCATTTTAAAACGGGTGGGAATCATGTAACACTGAGCACATCTATACAAGAAACACAAATAATGAAACTTGTTCGTGGGCTCCTCAGAAAAGGCTTTTAATAAAGAAAATAAAAATGTTTAATAAAATATGTGTGAAATACATTACAATTTTTACACAACGATAACAAATTCATGATGACCATATGATGAGCGTTTTAATGATGTCATTTAGCACATTTCTTATTGTGCTCCAGCGTTGAAATCAAAACAATACAGTTAATTTACTGCTTTATAATTCACTTACTGTTCCATGACAAAATAGCAGCTTTTCAAAGAATACAACATTCTTTTCCTGTAAAATAAAATTATAACTCCAGAGAAAACATTGTTATGCTTTAGAGAGACAAAGTAGCTTCTCTAGCATCTTCTCTATTTCTGAATTGCTGTAGATTCATTTATTTGACCCCCCCTCTATTTGGCACTGAATAAGTGGGAAACCCTTTTTTGAAAACAGGTTAAGTGCAATGTCTAATCTGAGTTTGCAGTTTTGGTGAGTGTTGACAGCAATCTGGCCCTGCATGGTCTGGTAGTGGCGCATTAGTCTCCAGGTTTTTACAGTGGAAATGGAGAGCGTCTCAGATCCTCGCCATTGTAACAATCGCAGGGTTTCTGAGCTCTGCGGCACGGGGAGAAGCCGCTTTGTTCGGTGATAAGAGAAGAGAGAAATACACGCAGAGAAAAGGCAATCTGAGAGGCTGAACAAATCTAGGAGCGGCATTATGGGATGGTAAACACGTCTATGGGTAAGAGGCAGCGGATTTGCTGTTGCTTATTTTGGGGACTCATTGCATTTGAAGACGAGCACAAAAGGTGGAGGGGTACAAAAAAGGAGTCGAAGGGGAGGAGTGACTCACTGGGAGAGAGCTGGGGAATTATAGTGCAAGACAGAATGGAAGAGTGAAGGATTGTTTAAAAACTTCAGATGCTTTCAATCATATATTTTACAGTACATTTTTTTTTACGTTTCTCATAAACTTCTTTTGTTGCTTTTATTCACTTTTTTTTGGAATGTAGATATATTGTCTTCTATTAAATGTGTGTGTGCCACAACCTTAAAACTTTTTTCATTTCATTTCTGTTAAGAAAGAATGCATGCCACGGTATCATAGACACAAAACTTGAGAAAATGATTTGTCTGTTCGACAAATTTAGCACGTTTAGATTTGTTTTTCACTGTATAATAAGCAAAAATGAAAAAAAAGCTGGTTTCTGATCTAACTTAAATGTTGGTGGGTTCAAACACTTGTTCATTTCTTTTACAACTTTTGTAATTCCATATATTTCATATTAAATTCACTGAGTGGCTCAGGTTAAAATACATGCCATACAAAGTTTATAAATCTTTTTTTCAACAATTATTATATATATTTTTTTGTCAATACAAATATTTCATTGTGGTAAGTAAACAATATACTGCAATGTAAATAACTGATTAAAAATTCAATATTAATAAAGAACACAAGAGATTTCCTCTTTTTACAAAAGATGAAAGATAAAGCAAATGACAAAGAAATTTTTTTTTTTTTCAAACATTTTTTGTATAATTATTGATTTATTAAAAGATTATGAAATGATACATTCAACTCTCCATAATAAACATTAAAAATAATGATGTAAAGATGCAAACGACTGTATTTCATTGCTGTATAATTTGGGTTTGTGCGGAATACTGAGGCGCACACAGCTTTATTTTAGTTCATAAATCTCAACACAGCCATTAGGACAGCCATGTGTACACAATGCATCTGTTTTATGTTCACCTCTTTTAGGTGTAGGTACTGCAGAACTGTGTGTGTGTGTGTGTGTGTGTGTGTGTGTGTGTGTGTGTGTGTGTGTGTGTGTGTGTGTGTGTGTGTGTCTGGGAACATAAAGCCTGACTCGTTCGCTAATGTTCTCTGTGTCTGAGCTTTAAGGAGACTGAACTCTCACCCGTCCCCCCTGCTGTCGAGCCGAGATAAAACTTTCCGCTTCCCTTTTTTTTCCTTCTCCAGCTGAGAATTACGTGAGGAAGTCGATAACAGCAACACAATCAGCTTTTACCCAGAGGATTGGGCTCAGGTGAATAGCATGTCGCTTCTCTCTGAGCTGACACACAGACAGAGCTATACAGCACACCTGTGGGCCTGCAGAGAACCACTTTATCCTATTGTGAACATAGCCAATGAGGAAGAAATCAAATCAAAGAGGCTTTTGTCTGTGTAACGCTACATGTTGGAGAGTGCTATTTGTCTGCTTCGGTGATTGCTATGAAGCTATCGCAATTACATTGAAAAGATAGTTCTCAGCCATGCTATCAGTGATCAATCAATCAGCTGCTTTAGATCTTGATGTCCTGTTCTTGGTCTTTGGGGTTACGTGTCTCTGGAATGACACTGACACACCCAATCCTCTCCTTTCTTCCACAGCGAGCGAAGCAGTCTAAAACCGAGCTTTTCAGGCCGAGATAGTGGCATTTTCTCTTTGGCACCCTGATGCATAACAAATAGCACTATAAATATTTTAAAGAACATTCGGAATAGTCAGACTGTGTACCAGCTGTCACTTGGAGTCTTATCCGCCTCACTGTGTTTAACTGTTTGTTTGTTTTTTTGTTTGTTTTTGGTTATGTTTCAAAATTGTAAGATT
This sequence comes from Silurus aristotelis, assembly GCF_946808225.1. Classification (NCBI taxonomy): domain Eukaryota; kingdom Metazoa; phylum Chordata; class Actinopteri; order Siluriformes; family Siluridae; genus Silurus; species Silurus aristotelis. The sequence goes on along the minus strand of NC_139581.1, from coordinate 10,241,562 downwards.
TACAGGGATCTAATACATTCACACACCAATGATTTTCAGAATCCATCCAGCTTCTATACTCTTGGGTTTAAATCATATTGTCTAAGGAATGGCATTTCAGATTTAAAGCATCTAAAACCTGATTAATCTGTGTCTAATCGGGTTCTCCTGGAAGCTCTGGGATCTTTCTATTTATTCAGCACTGATACAGAACAACAAATTCAACGCACAATGCATCTATTAAAATATCAAGTAAGCAAGCCTTAGGAATATATTCCAAGCAATGGTTCCCCTGAGTATGAGGTAGAACTTGATTCATGAAGCCTCTCAATATTTCCTGCCATACCCTACTTGTCCTGTGCATCTATCTAAAAGACATATACAGTTATGTAGAAGTGTAAGTAATATTTATGCTTCAAACTAATGCATACACATGAGGGGAGGCGTAAAGGCCGGCTGTGTAGTTGTGTGTGGAAGCAGGTCTGTGTGTGATCAACCTGTAATGCAGTGAAAAGAGGATTCCTGAAGGCATGATTAGTGTCATATTTGAATTCCAGTAACAAGGATTGTAAATGATTTAGTACAGCATTGGATTTCTATCATGGTTTTGGTAGTTAACTCCATCAGCACCCAGTAGAGTTAGAACATATTGCTAGACAATGCATCTTGACTAATATTGCATTGGCATTTCATTCATTCATTTGTAAATCTATAGTAAGTGCTTCATTCTGGTCAGAGCAACATACACACATATTTCCATCCACTAATTGACATTTAGCGTAGCCAATCAACTTACCAGCATGTACAGTATATATTGCCAAATATTTGCCGACACCTGGTCATAAGTATGACATGTGCTTTTTTGAGCATCGCATTAAATCATTTGTCACATTTTGTTCTTTTAATTCACTCCACTTTTCTGGGAAGATGGTTCACAGCTTGAACAGCCTGGTTTAGACTCATCCACATGTGTGAAATAGTCGGAGTCTGCAGAGTCATCCATTAAAGAACTTTCTTGTAGACTGTCATGTTTAGAAATCAGCAATTCTTTGTCTTCAAGATGGACGTCACTCTCTTCAGTAATTACACTCACGCTCATCGGAGATCTGTTATGATTTGATCTTAGATGTAAAATGTCATTTATTGTCAATTTCTTCATGTCATCCCAGAAGTCATCCCCATGCCATACCATTACACTAGATTTTAGAGTGTATTTGTGCAGATTTGTGCTCATTCAGACACAAGTAAAATCAGGTACTGATGTAGGTGAGATCTGGGGTGCAGTCGCCGATCCAATTTTTCCTAAAGGTGTTCAATAGTGTTGAAGTCAGAGCTCTATAGCGGGTGATCGTCCAATCCAACCCATATATTCATTGAGCTTGCTTTGTGTCATGCTGGAACAGGTTTGGGTCTCCTAGTTCAAGTAAAGGGAAAATGTCATGCTACTGCTCCCAAAGACACCCTGTACTTTTTTCTTAAAACAGTTTGTAAAAAAAACACTCCATTAATGAAATTCTTTGACGTAATGTTCTACATAGAACCTTTAAGAGTTTTTAGATGGACTAGTGAAAGAATGACTCATTTTTCAAGATTTATTGTTGACCTTTAGATTTACATTGCAAACCTAACTCAAGGTATAGGTTCCCCCAGAAGGACAGAAGAAAGACTCATATAGGCAGGTAAATGGAACAACTTTTTTTAATGTCCTCTTCATTCTATAAAAGTTATTAGATGGAGATCTTACAGAAACATCACATTATAGAAAGTAGACAATGTTGCTGACATTATATAAATAAAAATGGGCTCCTATTTTGGATTAATTTTAAGGAGCTATTTTTTAAGTGAAATATTTCAGGTTAATAAAGTAATGCCCTTAGTTTGTACACAATGAGTCATGTGATCTGTTCTGAACTTATGAAAAATGTTTTGTGTTGTTGGATATGGAATAAAGGTCAAATCCAAGAGTCATTTCATTAAATAATTTTTTTAAGTGTTTCCTAAGAAGGGCAAAAAGGATGAAGACGGAATCTTTTCTTTATAAAAGGGTATTGAAGGAAGATAATGTCTCACATAATTATTATTCATTAGATTGACCATCATCACAAAACTCAGTGTTTTTAGGATTGTGTTTCATTTATTATTGACTGTCACTTCCTGATGATTAAACTGCTCATGTGCCCAGACATGTTTGCAATTATATTCCATGTCATTTTTTTCACCACATAATTGCTGAAATATTGGCAGAGTTGTAACTCATATATTCATTTCTTCTTGCTGCTTCAGATTCATTATAATCATTGTGACACATACTGTACACTTCTTTAGGATTAGCCCGTCTCTGTGGGTGCATGGTGTGTTGGGGAGGTATGGTTGGTCTTTTCAGGCCAAGGCCTGCTTCAGTGCTTTTTGCCATCTGGACCCAACCGAGCTAGAAAGAGGTGAAGGTGTGTGCCGTTCTCATGGCCCTGACTGCCTGTCAGCATGCCAGTGTACTAATTTATAGCCGGCAGCCTCAGCTTTAGTCTGTTTTGCTCGGCCAGAAACTCAAGGGTGTGAAGATGCCAGCAGCATGCTTCGCTGAAGACAAATCAGCCTCATTCCCTCGTAAAACACTTGGAGGTCGTGACCTGCTCACCTTTTCAACTCCTCGATACCGCAGAAAGACCCCCCCATACTAAGCATGGCTTCCCGCAGTGTGTACCTGATGGCTCGCTCATGCACATGCTCACAGGGGAAAAAAGAACAGAGTGGTTGTCTTGATGGAACCTTCTGTACACAGAAAACTCCTTGCATGCCCACCTTCTGGTTCAGCTCTGCAAACACAGCAGGTGATCATATATAAGTGTAGTCTGTTAGTGCTATTCCAGCAAACAATGCAATACAGCACAGTGCACTTTTTCAACCAGATGAAGAACTTCCAAGATGTTGAATTTTCACCACATAACATTACTTTTGAATACAGGAGGAATTCTCTGAAGGTTGTGAAGTAGTGATAATATTTTTGTTACTTTTTTACTCAATACTTTTCATAAAGCAGGGGATGTGGCCAGTTTCATTTAATCTGAAAGAAAATATTTGCAATGTAGAATGAAAACTTTGTCTGATCCACCTAAAATGTCAGATGAACAAAAATGGCCTATCTTCTAATGCTTGTTGCAAATTTAGCCAGTCTTTAGACTGGGTACTTCACTCTGGAAATAATGGCAAAATGAGGGAACGTATATTTCTTATCAAACTGTCCAGTTAACGACACATTATGAGTAGTGCAGTCTAATTATCACATTACACAGCATAAAAACCATATATTCCACCTGCGTCTGGTAGTATGGAAGGTCAGAAGAACATTTAAGAGCAGAATCCTCACCTGATGGGTTTTTCTGTCTTAAATAATTCAAATTAGCTTTGCAGTCCATTTTTCTACAAGTTTCTCAGCGTAGTCTCTATTTCACTTTAGAGCCCTAAATCTATTCGGTTTTAGAATATGCAGTGTTCAATCAGGGTGACTGTCCCTTTATTTAGTAGTTGGCGAACGTCTTAACGGGGACAGCGATGTCATTATCTGACAATCTTCCTCAGCCCTTAACAGCAGGAATAGCCACTTCTCCTCGTATCATCTCAGAGCTCTGAGGAGCCGTGCATGACCGCAAATCTGTGCAGTTGGATTTGGCTGGTTCTTGATGAAAATCTGGGCATGTGTAAAGATTATTACCCATTTTGATTTCTCTGTGATTCATGGCCAAAGTCAATGTCTTTGTGTAAGTGGTTGGTTCATAGGCGCGTAGATCAAGCAGAATGTCTGGAGAGAGAGATGATTTAGAACGTGCTGCATTCTAAAAGGTGGCAATAATAACCGGTACAATCATTTTTGATGATCTACAGTTGGGTTAAATTTAAATGTTGTTTTATATTTAAGAAACTCAAAATAATTAAATATACCATTTTGGCTGATTTCGAATGTGGAAAGGACTCAAGCAGCCAATTGAAACGGATTGTGCAAGGCAACAATAAACTATAATCTGTTCATAGACTTATTTTGAAAAAGTATAACTAAACCCCAAAATATATCAAATAAATTGTAGTTACTTCTAAAGATTTCTGTTCGCTTTTTACAATCAGCTTCTTCCGAGCACCAACCTTTTCACTGACAACGTAGTAGCATGAGCAAAAGAAATGCTGTATATACATCTCATCAAGCTAATGAAATAAAAGCAAAAGAATACATTGTATAAAATGTAAAAAAAAATGTGGAAGTGCATGCATTTTCACATCTACCTGTATGCATTTACATGCTTAATAGTAAGTAAGTAAAGTGTCAGAACAGTACCACGCTTGTCTGTTTTGAATTCGACCAAATTTGTAAAGATACACGATGCACGGTATTGTTTGTGTAAAAAAAAAAATAATTATTTGCAGTGCATAATAATGCATGCCGAGGATTTATTGGACCAACATTGTCACTGAAGCCCCAAGTGAAATGTGTGCTTATTTATATGCAGTTATTCAGGTATGCAGTAAATTTCAAATTACTTTTTGAGATTTCAGTCTAACACTGGGTTTCATAGGGGGAGGGGGGGGGGGGGGGGGTTATGCATTGCACGTTTTCTAGGCCAAACTGTGGTGCTTTAATGTTTGGACAGTGTTTAGCAGACGGTTTAGCAGACGGTTTTAGACTGAGCTCTGACAGAGAGACACAGAGAGAGAGAGAGAGAGAGAGAGAGAGAGAGAGAGAGAGAGAGAGAGAGAGAGAGAGAGGGGAAGGAAGGAAGGAGGGGTACTCCTCCCGCATTTCTAACCCTAAATCCCGTTCCTGCTCCCCCTCGGACGTGCACCATGCGCGTGTTGCCTATGCATTAGCCATCCATTCACAGCGCCTGACACCTCACCGACATAAAAACGCACGGCGTAAGGTAAAATATCTCCCTCCAGGCGAAAATAAAGCTTTGTCCCTCTGCTAATCTATAGGATATAAAACAAAGCCGGGCTCTGCTAGTGGCTCTGCTTTTTGCGCATATTTTTTTCGCCCGTATTCTCCTTCGCGTTCACAAAAGTCAATGAAGACGAATGAGGCGGCGTTGCAGGACCCCCGTGTCCCGTGATGTGTTACAGGATCCAGCCCCTTCTCCCAGTCTCAACCTGTGCTGTCTTACACTCTCCCTGAGAACTTAGTCAGCCCTTATCATTGATCAACTGCGGTCAATTGTCTTGAGGGAATTGTGTCCGCGATTACTTGTTGGATTAACCCAAAGAGCACCATCATGACCACGACCTATCGGAGATTTTCTTTTGTGCTCTTAATCTATTAAAAACACTTATGGTTTATAATAAATATATATTCGATAAATAAGATTATTCTAGGTACCGTCTTTCTGTATGCAGTGCTTTAATCCTCTTATACCAAAACGATTTTGATTTTCCGCTTATCCATTTATCCATCACTTTTTATCCATTTATATTTACAAGACATTTTAAAGAACATGGAAACACTTCGCCGAACTTAGACACAGAAAAAGCAAAAAATCCTTTCCTGGAAAGTCTCCCCTAGTGGAAGACGTTTGAACTGTAACTGGACATTTCTTTCTTAAATGTTAAATAAACGTCTCCTTCCAGAAATTTCACAATATAAACCACTCTTTTTCTTTGTTAATGAACTAACTTTTAATTATCAGACGTAGATAATGAGAGGTATCTGCCATACAAGCGCATTTTAATGAGCTGGTAGTAAAAATGTATATATTCCATAGAAATCTGATATTCATCACTGTTTGAGCTGTTGTTATTGAAAAGAAAAAAACAGCTTTCGACCAATGAGAACCAGGAATTTCTATAAAAAGTAGGAAAATAAGGGGTTTTTTTTACACATAGTGAAATCATGGATAGTCCACATTTGGTGCAGGCTGGAGGATCATTTCTTGATATGTCATTTCTAATCCAGCATTGACGCACATTGTAACCAGAAAAAAAAGAATTAGGGGAAAGAAATTGTGTAGCTCAGCTCTCCCAGCTGCTTGAATCCAGCCCAAGGCTGTTGATATATGCGACACATGGAGGTGATGTGTTGCGCGTTGCTTTTTCGTTGGCTTTATATGTGCACTGCGTTCCCCTGAGCATGGCCCACCGTGCGATAACATCTCAAAGCGAGTGCTTATCGCCAACCATTATATTATAATCATTAGTGATCGTGGCCCTTTCACCCGTGCTGCAGGAGAAGCGCGGGAATCCATTAATCTAAACTAGAGTCCTGTGCTTCTCAGCACTGCTCGTTTTCATTCTTGCCCAACGGGGAATAATATAATAATAGGCCAAGATCTCATCAGTGAGCTGGCATGATGGTGGATACTTTTTTATGTTATTGAGCTCACCATCGAAAACTATTACACACCAGTTAGGGTTCATTTATGCTGGTTTGTGTTGCATTATCATCCTTTGCTATTTTCC
>NC_139581.1:10147648-10230148 GCF_946808225.1 Silurus aristotelis | reverse complement strand
ACGCTGATTGGTCTCGACCTGTCGTGACGTCACGGGGCTGTGAATAAGTCTGGCTCGTGCGCTTTGCGGGAACATTCAGAACACTGAAGGCTGCGTGAGGAGCGTCAGTAACGCGACGACACACACACACACACGCAAACACACACACACACACACACACACGCGCACATACTGTCCTTTGTGGCATCTTTTACCACACCGAGAAGGAAACACCCGACCTGAAGGAAACGCACCCTGAAGTGGCTTTGATGGTTATCTTGTGTTATTAGAGCGCGCGCCGGTGGACACATGGACGTGGTGAAGTGCGCGCAGCTCGCGCTTTGATGTGTGTGTGTTTTTTTGTTTTTTTTGGTCGGTTCCGTTCTGCTTTGCTCTCTGCCAAACCAGACATTTGTCTCCTTCGTCGCTCTTTTTCCTAACGCTTAACCTTGACAACAGTCGCCACTTGCTGATGCGCGATGGTGTTCCCCGTGTAGCCAACATCCGGTTGGTGATTTAACTTTCCCTACGTGCGCTGGCTATATTCGCATCACTGCAAATGTGTTTGTGTGGAAGAGGACCGAAACGACTGACAGCTGAGGTTCTGCCGCTTCCTCCTGCATGAGAAGGTTCCCATCTAAACCCTCAGGGGGCTTTCTTTTTTTCTGGACACAACGCAGAAGTGGTGCCTGAGTGTTTCTCATCTTTACAAAGACTTTACAAGAGGCTTGGAGTAACCTTCAGCGCGGTTGTGTTTTTGTGTGCGTGTGAGATCATAAGGGAAAAAAAGGCTCTCAGGTTGTGGAGAAAAACGCAGCAGTGATTGTCGGAGAGCATCCAAAGACGATGGTCCACTGTGCAGGCTGCGAGAGGCCTATACTGGACAGGTTCCTGCTCAATGTGCTGGACAGAGCGTGGCACATCAAGTGTGTGCAGTGCTGCGAGTGCAAATGCAATCTGACCGAGAAATGCTTCTCTCGAGAAGGGAAACTCTATTGCAAAAATGACTTTTTTCGGTAAGTTTGGGGATGAAGATTATTTCTTTCACAATATAACCACTGATTTCGTTGGTGTCGAGATAGAGCCTAGTCAGCATTAATATCCAACAAATTAACAAGGTATCTTTTGTATGATTTGTAGCTATTTTTATATAATCATCTACTTATAGGCCTCCATAAAAGGCTTGGTGATAACAAAAATCTTTATTCTATTTAATAAAATAATATTTATGGATATATTATGTCAGTAAATGCTTTAAAATACAGAAAAGCAAATAAATTCTATCTATTTTATCACCCGATTATACAAATAAAACTATATATATATACATATATATATATATATATATATATATATATATATATATATATATATATATATATATATATATATCTTAGAAATAAAAATATAAGCATTTAAAATATAACTTAACTCCTTAATAATTCTCTATTTTCTATCTATATTCTATTCTGATCATCCATATTTCTTTTCTATAGTTCTATTTTTTAATCCGCATAATTATCTAACACCAATATTTTCATATGATTCCGAACTAAATATTTACCTTATTCTCTGACATGAACTGAACTGCAGAAACGAATCTCTTTTCCTTTACAAACAAACAAACAAACAAAAAACAGTGTGTAGTAGGAAGGTAAGGTTAGCATGTTGCTTTCTTTGATTAGCCAAGCAGTTATTAAGAGGCGTGTTCAATTGAATTGGCACGTAAAAGAAATTGGAGCTCTACTAATGCCCTGTCTACCAGCTCTACTTATGCCCTGTATACCAGCTCTACTTATGCCCTGTATACCAGCTCTACTTATGCCCTGTATACCAGCTCTACTTATGCCCTGTATACCAGCTCTACTTATGCCCTGTATACCAGCTCTACTTATGCCCTGTATACCAGCTCTACTTATGCCCTGTATACCAGCTTACAGTGAAATCACACGTTGTGCAGGCCGAGGAGCCACAGGGATCATCGTCAGACCCGTGCGCGTGTGTGTGTGTGTGTGAGAGAGAGAGAGAGAGAGAGAGAGAGAGAGAGAGAGAGAGAGAGAGAAAGAGAGAGAGAGAGAGAGAGAGAGAGAGAGAGAGAGAGAGTGGGTGTTTGCGGGTCGAGCGCACATGTGATAAGTGGATTTGAATAAAAAACACACTTTTGAGGTGGAAATCAGCGGGCAACACAATCATAGACTCGGAATCAACAAACATTAAACACCGCAATACACACAATCCAGCAGAAGTGTTTAGCAATAGATAACGTGTCTCGGGCAAATGATTTGTTTTTATTCGTATTAAATTCAATATAATCATTTATATTGTGTAGGACCAGTAAGTCATAATTGAATGGGGCATTTATTATTAATATTATTATTATTGTTGTTGTTGTTGTTGTTGTATAGAATATTTTTTTACATTCTTTGGTTGATCCAAAAAGTCCATCTGTTACCTTCAGAGGTAGAAAAGTGCGATTTCTCAGGATTGGGGTTGGATATGGTATTAATGTGAGCATGTGTGAAATGTGCTGCATTTCGCAGGCGCTTTGGGACGAAGTGCGCAGGTTGCGCTCAGGGCATTTCGCCCAACGACCTGGTGCGCAGAGCGCGCAGTAAAGTGTTCCACCTCAACTGCTTCACGTGCATGATGTGCAACAAACAGCTGTCCACGGGGGAGGAACTCTACATCATAGACGAGAACAAATTCGTGTGCAAAGACGACTATTTAAGTAACACCACCGTGAAAGACACCAACCTGCTCTCGGGTAAGATAAAAACCACTGGAAGATTAATGACACGTAAAACATTTCAAACTCTATTGAATGATGTGACTCGAGTGCACATTGATTATAAATCCGGTTCATGGTTTTAACATATTCACATTATTGGTACAAGATTGAACTAAAACTCAAAAAAATAAAAATAGTCTTAAAAAATGACTTTTTTTCCCCTGGATTCTGGAAATGCCGCAAACCGCAGTAATATACTATTGACATTTTATAGAAAGCAACCAGAAGGAAACTTTAGGAAACTTAATGTATTCTAGATTTAACATTTAATGCAATCTTTTATGGTTATGGCATGCACTTTTTTATCAAAAAATAAAATACAAATTATTATATATAATATGTGTATAAAATATTGTATATGTTAATAAAAAACTATTTGTATACAATATTAAATTAAATTATACAACTAACTGCAACAAGCTTCCTGGAGGCATTTTTGAGGGTTCAGGAACCTTTGATTTTTAAGAAACAAACAAGTAAAAAAAAAAATCACTAGTGTTGTCCCAAAAGCTGCAAAAAAAAAAAAGCAAAGAAAATGATTTAATTGACAGAAATATTTAAGCATTTTTGCAATATGATTTTTTTTATTCGAATAGTAATTACTATCTAGATTTGTATTGTTTTTCAAAATCTTAACATTGATAGCTTGACATATTTTTTTTGACACGTCTCCGCTTTCCCCTTTTTTTTCTCCCCTCGTGTTTGCAGTAACAGCCTGTAGTGATCCGAGTTTATCGCCCGATTCTCAAGACCCGCTTCAGGACGATGTGAAGGACTCGGAAATCGCCGCCTTGTCGGACAAAGAGACGGTGAACAACGAGAACGACGATCAGAACCTGGGCGGGAAGCGGCGCGGCCCGCGCACCACCATTAAAGCCAAACAGCTCGAGACGCTGAAGGCGGCGTTCGCGGCCACGCCCAAGCCCACGCGCCACATCCGGGAACAGCTCGCGCAGGAAACCGGCCTCAACATGCGCGTCATCCAGGTACCGAAAACCAACCAATTAAACAAACAAACAAACAAGAAAACAGTTGTTCGGGATTGAAGACAGAGCCGTGGCTCGGGTTACATCACGTGCATGTGGGATGCAAACTATATACTAATAATAAAGAAATAAATTCTGTTCAATATAATGAGTTTTAGAAACTTGTTTGGGATGCACCGCTGTCGCTGAACTCAAGACAAGAGCGTTTAAATACAAATAGGACAATATTTTGCTGGCACCTGCAAATGTTACGGAAGTAGTATTTATACTGTTAGCCTATTTTTTTTTTTTTATTCTTGGCTCGGATGGTGGAGAGAGGTGCCAACTGGCGTTAGGCTGGCGCGAGCGGCGGGAAGCTTGGCAGCGCGGCGCCATCACGCTCCGCGCCCACATTTAGCCATGCTGGGACGCGTCTCAAGTCAAGTGGAAAGTCTGTAGCACAACCACCCGATTCTGCTTAGGGTTTCTTTTCCTTTTCCCAACAACTATTGATTATTGTCATTTTAGGAGCTCTTATGAGACAAAGTGAGTTGTACACTGAGCCAATGTGCCTCGGGTTTCCTCCAGACTGTAACGCGCCAGTGCAGTCTGCTGTCACCATGTAGAAACACGCGCAAGAATGGAAATAAATGATTAAAGATAGGCCGTAAAACCAGTATCTACCAGTAAAAGGTCGGGAAAATAGGTGCTATGGGAATAGTCTTGTAAATGAATGGGCTGAGCATTGGATCAGAGATTTAATGATTGCTCTGATTGTTTAACTGCAGTAGAGTAAATAGGTTCATTAGATGAAAAAAAAAAAACATGAGTAGTTTTATAAATTAATACTAAATTGAAACACCAACACCCAAGTGACAGTTAATATTAGTAATAGGTTTCCTGTTATTAAGTAGGTATTTCAAGTTCCTTTTGCCCCCTTAGCCGAGTACAGACAAAATTATATATATATATATATATATATATATATATATATATATATATATATATATATATATATATATATATATATATATATATATATATAAACATTAAATCTGCTGATTTGTAAACCTACATGAAATGGAAAGCGCCAGTATTACTGCACGTCTATTGCTATTCTATACGTCTATTGGTTTATGACATGATAATTGACTTTGCTAATGTAAAAGTTGTGAAAAAGAGTGTAAAAATGTGGATAAAAAAATGCACATGGCTGAAATAATATACAAATAAAACTCGGTCAGCGCTGTTATTTATTTTGGAATTGTCTGAATTGTCTTGCGCACGAAACTGTGGAAATTTGGGAGAAGTTGAAGGCTACAAATAAATATGAATAAATGCGATGTATATAAATAAATATCTAATAGGATATACAATATAATGTGGAAATATTATTCATTTAGGTGTCGGGGTAAAAAAAAAAATAATAATAATAATAAAAATAAAAAAATAAAAAACGTGCCAAAACGGAAATGAGGATCATAATTGTGTTATTGTTTGACTTTGTGTTCTTGAGTAAATAAAGTGTGTGTGTGTTTGTGTTAGGTGTGGTTCCAAAACCGGCGCTCTAAGGAGCGGCGCATGAAGCAGCTGAGCGCACTGGGCGCGCGGAGACACGCGTTTTTCCGCAGTCCGCGGAGGATGCGCACGCTGGTGGACCGCCTGGAGCCGGGAGAGCTCATCCCGAACGGCCCTTTCTCTTACTACGGAGGTAAGCTTGCCTTCCTGATCCTCCTCGCACCTCTGTCCTAACCGCTGCGCGCTTTGACACGCGTCTGTAAAGCGCCGTTTCCAATTTGTCCCCCATCACCGCAGGACACCTTTGAAGACTCGCACTGTTTATCAGACAGCTGGAAACAGAAGATCTGACCGAGAGCGAGTCTGATCGCTTATCGGACTGTGTAGGGTTCGGAAAAATAAATGTATATAGCGGAAATGTAGCGCACGTCATAAAAATGATCCAATACTGGCCTGTTCGCCTGTACGCCAGTGGCAAAATCCCGACAATGCAACATAAAAATGTTGAAGGCGCGCAAAAAAACCGCGAGCTGAAACAGTGCATGCTGTAAAAGTAGACTGTAAGAAAATTTAAGTGTTAATTCGGTCTGTGCATGATGCTGAACTCCTGCCTTTCGGGCACCAGTGTTTAGTGTTATTGCTGTTTTAGTCTTGGCCGTTATCACCGACACATTTCCGCTGGAGCCGCGTTCAGCTTCTCCTCGTCTTCATTCAGGCGTGAGTCGTTTGCATAATTGAGGTCAGCTGGTTAGCCATTTCTATCAACAGATTTTTATTCCACAAGCATTTCTCTCCCTATCATCTTTACCACTTTAATATTTTGCCTATTTGTTGGATTATTTTTAAGTTGAAAAACGAGCCTTTTTTGATAAATATATAAGAGGAGAAAAAAGGTGTAATAGATTATTATTGAAAGGCACTTTTTTTTCTTTTTTTAAAAACAAAAAAAGTTGTTTTCCAAACAATTATTTATATAATGATACTATCTTTATGAAACAAAAGACATTTTTATTTTTTTTTTATATCATTTTATCTTTATCTATATTATTTATATATATATATATATTTATCATATTTATATCAAATAAATAAATCCTTGTTTTTTTAATAATTAAATTTTATGATTCTTACAATGATTACTTTTATAATGATTGTGATGATAACGATGTTTTTTTAATTGTGCTAAAGCTTTCATTGTATATATAATTATTACACCACTGAGATATAAGAGATATCAGATATGATATTGTAGTAATGTTCAACTAATTAATTGATTTCTCATCATTACTGTATACTCCATATGTTAAGTGCATGTTTAAAAAAAAACTACAAGCTACATATGCAAACATTTCTAAAACTGTATATTGAGTTTAATTTATTAAAAATCTCTTTTATATGGCAGACTATCAGAGTGATTACTATGGACCTGGAGGGAACTATGACTTCTTTCCACAAGGGCCACCGTCCTCTCAAGCCCAGACCCCAGTGGACCTCCCTTTCGTCCCATCATCAGGACCCACTGGCACCCCATTAGGGGGCATGGACCATCCCATCCCTGGGCATCATCCATCCAGTGAAGTACAGCGCTTTTCAGACATCATGTCCCACCACCCGGGAGAGTCACCCAGCCCGGAACCTGGGATCCCCGGACCTCTGCACAGTATGTCATCCGACGTGTTCGGCCCTAGTCCCTCGTTTACCTCACTCTCCCTCAATGGAAGCGGATACAACAACCACCTCTCCCATCCTCCTTCGGAAATGAACGAGGGCACAGTCTGGTAGCTCCCAAAAAAGCATTTCAGCAGAGAGAAATAAGGGACAACATAAAAGAGAGGATGGCAACAGGGACACTGGTCACTTTTTTGCCATTCATATTTATTATTTTGGACATTTTTCCTTTATTATTTTGGTGATAAGAGAGTATAAACTGGTGCACAGACACAGACGCCACAGACATTTACTTTAATATTGTGTTACTGTTCGGTTATGTTGTTTCCTCCTCATCAAAGTCAGAACTCGAGTACAGAAATGACTGATGGCTACTGTTGACCTAATCGCTGTATGGACGGCGCTGTGAGGCTTAGCACAGCAACCCCCACCCTCCCGAAGCCCTCCATGCACCACTGGTTAAACCTTCACTCTCAAAACAATGATCGCAACATATTAACAGCATTAGCTACTGTCAAAGACTTAGCTTTACAGAGAAACACCCACGGCGGCTTACCTAACGCTTACCTGCGATGTTGACTCCAGGAAAGACCTAAGCCGGCAGACTAATTTATTTATTTGAAAGCTCCTCAGACCTCTTTGCCTTTCAAGGCTTTGCCATATTGACACTTAAACAACCTTTTTGACACTAAATATGTTTCTGGAGGCAGGGAGGAAAAAAGCTTTTTTTTTTCTCTGTGTGGACATATCCTAATGTTTTTTCCTAGAGTTCCACCAAATCTGAAGTTGGCCTTCAAAAGGCAAACAGTAAATGTTGTATGGATTGTAAACCCTTTATTTAATGGAAGAGAACTTGAAATGTTGTTAAATGAAGTCTACCTTCTAAAATTATTTTAACAAGGGTCTGAAAGGGACTTAGAACAGTCAACTGTTTACGTAATATATTTAATTCAGGAGTTAAAAGTATCAACCATGTTTTAGAACCTCTTGATCAAGATAAAGAAGTTCCAAGCAACCAACCAAACTTTTGTATTGACTTTATTTATATTGTATGAAGAAAAATGAGTTTGCTGGGGTTGTGGTTCACTGTGCTAGTTTGTACAAGATGTTGTTTATAAAAAAAAGGAAAAGAAAAAAAAAAAAAAACACACACAAGTAAGTAGACAGTTGCCAAATAAAACCATAGCACAAATACTGTAAAAGTGCTTTGCACCATTATCTGCAGAACGTGTTGAAACCAAGTGTAAGTGTTAAAAAAAAAACAATAAGAAGTATTTACTTCATAATTTTTTTTAGTCTACTGAAAAAAACTCAAAAATTGTTAATACAACATACTTAGACCTACAAGTTTTATTTTTGTGTCTTTAAAGGAAAATCCAAATTATTAAAATCGATGGTCAAATGTGCAGTGAGCAGCTGCAAATTTCTTTAAATATCAAATTCTCATGGTATGTCTTTTATTGTTCTAATAAACCTAAGCTTATGTGACCTCCAGTGCATATTAGACCATTCACTGTATAAATACAACATGTTGAACAAATTTGTGAGTTTTTAATAAAATTAGAAAATACGAAATTGGGATGCTTGGTTTAGTAAGTAATCTATTTTTCATGTACCATTCACTGAGCAATTAACATTACCCATCAGGAAAATGGGAGTTTCCCATTTTTATTTGCTGATAAAAAAAGAATTACATTCATATATTTTATTACCTGGCATCTGGGCATTTGTATAGCATTTCCCAGAACTTCCCTTATTTGTGATTCTCATAAAGCACTAGTAACATCCACTACGATTTGTGAGCATTAATGTTTCTACCTTTAACCAGATGTCAGGTTTGTTAAAACATCTGTGACTTCTGTGGTTCATTGAAAGTATGAACTGAAAAAGGAAATGATGCTTCTTATATAAACCTGTGTCAGGGAAATCTCTGAAAAAAATAGAAATTCATATAATAGATCAGGGCATTAGGCATTTTAAAATGATGGATTTCCAATATACAGTACTGCAAGTACTGAAAATTAGATTTCAGTATTCCTGCAGCTTTATTTTCATTCTCGAGTGACATAAAGCCTCTCAGATTGTTTCTTCGTAATGATCAAAATGTATTCGCAATTTATTATTGAAATCTTACATGAGGCCACTAAACCTAAAACACGCATACAAGCAAAATGTATCTTATGTTTTGATCATTCCTGTCATGGCTGAAAAGAAAATGTGTAGACCTTACTAACACTTAATATCTCACATAAAGCATATGTCTCAGAGCTACGTCTCAGAGCCAGGATGAGGAATATTAAAAAGCCTCATCAGACATGCAGAACAGCTCTCTTGTGTCTGAACAAACAGAAACAAAGACATATCAATTCGTAGAGCATTACTATTCACATCTCAATTCATATCTGGAGAAAATAAAACAGTAAAATCAGATGCATCGAATGAAATCCCTCTAGGATGCATCAGGGAAGAGAAAAAAAAAAATCCTTCATAGGTGCAGAGGCAAGGAAAGTCGGGCATCAAATTGAGCCTGGTGTCTTGGGAGGCGCAGAGGCTTTATCTGTGTGGTTTTAGTTTTGAAGGAGCCCGGCAGTGCCCTCACTGCACCCAGCACATAATCCACTATGAATTAATCATGGTCCTGGGAGTTAAACAGGCCTGCCGGGGCCCTCCTGAGCCTGGGGCTTAGCCACGCCGCTGACTCCGCGCTCTGTCACCCAGGAGGCCACAGCTCTTTAAATTCAAATCTCAGATTGATTGGACATTGGCTATTGGTTCTGCCTGACCTTGTAGACATGTTAAATATAAATGCACCTTAAGAGTATTGAATGTTTTAAAATGACATTTTAAAAAACTTGATTGTGAGATTTAAATATAACACCAGCTTTTTTTGTGTGTGTGCAGGAGAAGATTGAGAATCATGGATGTACACTGTATATATAAAGTAACCACAGTCTGTTTCAAGTAATTCTGATTTATAAGATATTTAACTCACATGCAGCAAAACAAAACTGTGAATCATCTGAATAAGTGTGATTTCCATACTGGCACTATCATTAGTCCAGCTTGGGTTATGAGAAACTTGTAATTGCTGATGCAGTATGTTGTTTATTATACAGCTACATCTGCCTGGAAGTTGACTGTGATATACTAACAGAAGAAGCACATTATGAAATACACAATGAGCAACTTGTGTCGTGTGTACTGCAGCACTTGTTTTTTTGTTTTTTTGTTTTCAATTTATAACATTAAGGTCTTATGGCATGAACTTCATTATCAAGGCTCTATAAGAACATAAATCTGGCCAGTTTTGCACTTATTATATTTCATATTACACTTGAAATGATATAACTCTAAGGTTAAATTGCATAATATTACCTATAATTTGAGATTACCACATAGGAATCCGAATTCATATTGTACACAATAACTATCTAAAATATTGGGTGCCATCTCTGATCAGACTCTGCCAGGTCTATAATGCAGACATTTTTACATATTGCTTGTGCTAATGTCTTTTTGACTTTTCATTAAATGAAATATAGAGTTCAAACTGGGGTGACTGACTCATCCAGGCAGGAACACTTTCATTCTCTGACCCTGAAAAACCCTATAGTCACTACAGCAGTGTTGCATGTGACTGTTCTTCTAAAAGGAGAAGTTCTGAGACATTTGGTCAGATCTGAGCAGTTAAGAGGCTTCTCGGCACTTCAGAATTCATCCCTCTGCTGCTGGCAGTCACTTCAGTAAAAACGAGTGAGTCAATCTGACTGGCAGCTTTACAAACCAATGCCACTATGTTTCACACATGAGCTGACATGCTTTGGATCTTGAGCAGGTCCTTTCTTCTCCATGCTTTTTCCATTTCAGCACTATGATATGGTTTTCTCTCTACGGTTCATTTATGTACCTTTTGGGAAATTATAAAATGGCTTTTTTTTTTTTTTACTTTGGAGCTCACGACTGGGTTGTACCCATTTTATAATGTTAACCTTCAATCATACTTGTGAGTTCTTCTCCTCAAAAACAGTAATTTACACCATTATTCCTACAACACAAACAGTGCTACTGAGCTGATTGATAGTGGTGCTGTACTTTAGAAGATTTAAGGTTGAATGATACACCTGGCCAGCAAACAACCAAACAATTTAAACTGTGTATGAAGGATATCTACCATTTATTGCCAAGTCCTTTTACTCTCACAGTCATTGCAGTCATTCATTCACAATGTCTTACACTGAATGTTTAAATTTAGATTGACTTGGTCTGCATTCTAGAAAGAGTGTAGATGTTGAGAAAACCTGTATTCTCTTATAATAAAAACATATATAATGACATGTTTGTTTATTCTCACATTTATCACTGTGTATTAGTTTTTATACTTTTTCCTTATATGTGTTTTATATATTTTATAATTGTAATAAAACACGGGGTCATTATAAGGTACTTGGTTGGGGGACAGTTTACATTTCAAAAACCATTTAAAGAAAAAAACTACTAATCAAAATAAATTTCATTTTAGACATGAAATTGGCACTAATTTCATCATTCACATTATCAAAAATTAACATTTTCCTAATGTTGATGAAAAAAAAAGTGGGCAACATATTTGTGTCACTACTATGTTTAATAGTTTTTCTCATGAACTTTGTTTACTGGTTTATATGTGAACTTTTACTTATGTCCTTCAGGGTTCTCTGGTTTACTCCCATGCTTCAAAACATAACAAAACAGAGGTTTGTTTGACACTAACCTGTCCTTTAATATGATGACGTGAATTCCCACTTTGTGTCCAGTGTTCATGATATAGTCCCTGAATCCACCAAAACTCAAACAATAAAAATCATTTACTGAAGATCAGTTATTTATTATAACTAATAATAACTAATAACTAATAATTTATTCATAGTGCATGTAATCTAAGACATGTATGCCTGTGTAATCGTAACTGTCTGTAACTAACAGACTCATTTATGAACTTATTTAATCAGCCAATCACGTGGCAATAGTGCAAGTCACGCACACACAGGTCAAAAGCAGTTCAGTTAATTCAGTTAATGTTTACATCTGAATGAGAAAAAATAAGATGAAAGTTATATTGCACGGTCTCATTGGTGTGGATGTAGGTGCCAAATGTATTTGTTTTACAGACTTATTTTAGGAACTCCTGATCTCTTGGAGATTTTCCCCACAAAACAGCCCTTCGAGTATTTATATAAGGTTGCAAAAAAAACCCAGAAAAGCACTACAGAAAGCAAAATAAATCAGACCATGGGCAGATTTGCTACAGCTGCAGAAAACATCTGGATAATTATTAAAACTATAGGAAATTATGCCACAATTCTTAAATATCTCTATATAACCTATCTATCTCTCTCTCTCTCTCTCTCTCTCTCTCTCTCTCTCTATATATATATATATATATATATATATATATATATATATATATATATATATATATATATATATATATATATATATATATATATGGTATATTCTGCGTTACCTGCATATATAACAAAAAAAAGAAAGAAAGCTTCAACCAAAAAATGTACAAAGCTAAAGATTCTAATTATGTGACCAAGCTTCCACCTTTTAAGCAAATATCTATCTGTCTGTCTGTCTGTCTGTCTGTCTGTCTGTCTGTCTGTCTGTCTGTCTGTCTGTCTGTCTATCTATCTATCTATCTATCTATCTATCTATCTATCTATCTATCTATCTATCTATCTATCTATCTATCTATCTATCTATCTATCTATCTATCTATCTATCTATTCATTTGTAGTATAGGTTTCCACTACTGCATCTTTATGATTAGTTATGCAACTACTGCTTTTATGATTTATCTAATAATCAAAATTAAATCAATTTATAAAAAAAAAGAGAAGATAACATAAGATAATTACTGCAGCAAAGAACAAAAAGTCAGGTTTATGCGGTTTATGTGGATTAAAAAGAAAATATTTATCTGTCAGAATTTATTGCTAATTAATTTAAACCTGTACACAACTTGAACAAAAATGGTGGAATTTGTTGTTTACTGAAGCTGATATTTGGTGGTATGTCAACTGACAACTGGATTGATTTAGCTGGATTTTATTTACAAAATAACTCACACTACAATCAGTCAGCCTAGCCAAAAATGCACTCTGATCTGAAAAATTAAAATACTTTTGAACTCAGTGTGGCATGTTTGATATTGTGATGCTCTAAATTACACGTTGAAAAGTTTTTGTGAACTGCAGGTCATCTGCATCATGCGGAAGTCACCTAAGACAAATGCAGCCCTTCCTTAGAAAACCAGCAACATACGTTTTTTCCCCACTTTTTTTAAGCATTCATTCCAATTAAAGCAGCCTTGTGCGGGTGCAGCCAAGCGGCGCTGTTATTCAATTCCATTAAAATGAATGAAGCAGTGGTACGCAACCATGCAGTTAACAGGAATTAAAACTAGAGGCAAGATGACAGATTACAGACAAAATTGAGTGGTGCATGTGGGTGGGTGCGTGCCTTTGTCTTTGTGTTAGTACCTGTGTGTAGGAAAAGTTTCTTGGGTGCACTGCATGCTTTTAGTTATGCATGCATGGATGTGTAAATATGCTTTTATACCATTTGGATTGTTGGCCCACCAAATACTATATGGCAGAAAATGATGCTTTTCCCATAGGGATGATGTTGAATTATCAGAAATCATCACAGCCTTTAAACAAGCATTCTATCTCGAAAGAAATCTTCCAAAGTAATACTGTGCATCTGTTTTTATTCCACCCAAAATTCCTGTATTTACCCACCAGCCACTGCACACTTTAATGCACCGATAATATCAGCCATTCATGTTGCAGCCATTCAAGTAAAAGCTTCACTTAACATTCACATCAAACCTCAAAATAGAAAAAGCTTTGTTACAGTAACTTGACCAGAGCATGGTTGTGTTTGATCAGCTGGCTAAGTATTTGAAAAACTTTTTTGCAGCTTCTAGAGTTTCAAAGAATGGTGCGAAAAGCAAAAGAAGCATACATCTAGAAGTAATTTGGCAGGTTGAAACATATTGATGAGAGAGGTAAGGGGAATCTGATTTAATCTGGTCTAATCCAGTCTGATCTAATAGGATGGCGAGGTTAGCTCAAATAACCACACCTTTTTGCTATTGAGAGCAGAAAAGTATCTCAGAATGCACAATTTACCACACCCTGAGGTGAATGAGCAAATGTTCCCATCAGGTTCCACTGCTGTCAACAAAGAACACAAATCTGAGGTACTGTGGGCACAGGCTAAATAGAAACTCAAGATGGAAAGATAAATGATTTCCAGTTTATTTGAATTTGTATTAAACTATACAGTGAGTGTCACACTACAGTTTCTAATAATCCTGACAAATTCATCGATCTGATTGATTGTCCATTGTCCATTCACCAATTTACTTCATAAATAAAAAAAAAAAAAAATAAAAAATAAAAAAACTCTCATGGTGCAAAAATTCATGCTTAACACATCAACTTCCTTCTGCAGTCCCCAAAACATGGAGTAGCCATGCAGTTAATTAAAAACAAAAGCTGGAAATAATGAATCAGGTTGGAATCCCTAGGTTTTTAGAGACCCTATTATGAGGAAGACTGGGTTGGGAAAATCTGTGAAACATAATTAATGAACACAGGGGAGGGAGAGGCCAGAATAATGAATGGTGTAAGTTCTGCTTGGATAGTTTTGGGCTTTAGTGGGACTTTATGTCCAATGCACTAACCCAATGCAGGAAAAGAAAGCAAAAGTAAAAGTAAAACTTGAGATGTAAGAATTCTTAGCAATCACTCCACCTGAAGTTCAGCCCTATACTATTTGTCGTACTCAAGGTCACCACACTGTGTCAGTGTTTACTGAGTCTAATGATGAGTCTACTGAGCAAGTTAAAAATGTTGAACAAATCCTGTGGCCTATGTGGACGAGTTTATATTTTGCACTGTTTGGGTAATATTGTATGCATTTCCTCTTATTCAATGCACTAAATGTGTTATTTTACTTTACTGAGTTTGGTTATATCAATTGTAGACAGTAGGAAAGAAGAACCCATACAGGTGGTCACAGATGCATGCACATGCTTTAAGAGTGTGTTGATTAATAGTGAGAGGAAGCATAGAGCTGGGCCTGGCATGCTGGCCTGAATGTGGGGCAAAACACAGTGCCAATTTTGCTGCAGTTAAGCTGGAATCATGCAAAAGCAGGGGCTTGGTTGAAACAGCTAATTTAGGGAAAGCATTGAGCCTAGGCCTCATTTCATCCATGCTCTACTACTGTACCGCAAAATGAATGAGGTTTCCTGTCACCCTTGTGAGCTCCCATTACCCAGTCATTTATTTCCATCCTAGAGAATAATATTTATATAATATGCACAAAGCCCAACCCGGGAGTGATTGAGAGAGTCTTTGTGTCAATGTCGTGATTGAATTGTCTCATGCACAGTGGTAAACTATGCAAAAATAATTTTTAAACAGAGACCAATCAAGTATAAAAATGTTGAAATAGAAATAAAAAAATACCAAGAAACAAAACTACTGTCAAGTAAATCTGGTTCATGTGTGTGTGTGTGTGTATGTGTGGTGTGTGTGGGTGTGTGTGTTTGCGTGTGTGTGTGTGTGTGTATGTGTGTGCATATATATATATATATATATATATATATATATATATATATATATATATATATATATATATATATATGTGTGTGTGTGTGTGTGTGTGTGTGTGTGTGTGTGTGTGTGTGTGTGTGTGTGTGTTTTAAGCAATAAAATGGTGTAAGTGTAAAGATCTGAGTGACTTTGACATGGGCTAAATTGTGATGGCTAGGAGATTGGGTCTGAACATATCTCCAAAAAGTCTTTCCTGGGATGCGGTGGTAAGTACCTGAAGAGGGACAACCGAGGAAAGAAGTGTAACAAACCTCTCTGATCCGAAATACATTTTCTTTTACACGATGTGGACAGCTGGGTGTGTGTGGGTTGTTTGCATCTTAAGATGCACCTTACTACAAAGCAAAAAAGGAAATTTCAGGACTGGTTTGAGGAACATGACGAAGAGATTATGGTGTTGCGTTTACATCCAAAGTTTATCTCCAGGTTTCAATCTGATCGAGCATCTGTGGGATGTTCTGGACACAAACTCAAAGACATGTAGGCCCCACCTCACAACTTACCGAAAGGACCTGCTACTAACATCTTGATGCCAGATACCACAGCACACATCCAGAGATCTTGTGGAGTCCATGCCTTGATGAACCAGCGCTATCATAAACGGGACCTGCAAATTATTTGCATGTGGTTTCAATGTTATGGCTGACATACAGTGTAAATAGTAAGAAAATTTAACTTGTAACTGCAGTGGAAATCTTTTTTGTTCGCATACAAACCTTACACTTTACATGTACCCCACAATATAAATTTTCTCTCTCTCTCTCTCTCTCTCTCTCTCTCTCTCTCTCTCTCTCTCTCTCTCTCTCTCTCTCTCACTCACACACACACACACACACACACACACACACACACACACACACACACACACACACACACACACACACTGGGGATCACGTTGCCCACAGCACCACAGGCTCTGTCCTAAACTAGCCAGTTCTAGTTGATGATTTACAACAAAATTGCTTATAAATTGAAGTAGAAAATGTTTTGCAGATCTGGCAGCTTTCAAGTCCTGCTACCATTTGTCACCCGACATTTCCTTTTTGTGTATAGCAGGGAATTAATTAGCTGGCACTGCCTGAAAAGTTTACAGCTATTATTTATGAGATATGGAATTTCTCAGACAGGAATTTAACTGTGGTCTTCTATTTATTTATTTATTTTTTGGTTTGTTTTTCCTGTTGTAGCTGGTTTCCAACTTCTGTCTCTGGGCATCAATTTCTATTCGATCAGCTGTACATTTTCCTTGACAGGTTTGTACTTGTATGTCTATAATTGCAAAAGCAGCACATTTGCCTTGGTGCCTGAATGGGCATGCGGTGCACTTTAGAATACCAGATTTCATCTTCAGCCTTACATCTGTTGGTAGGTTTTGTCGGTCTCATTGAGAATATTTCAAGTGATAATGTGCTGTTGTAATGCAAATATGCCTATAATGCCTATAATAACATACCCAGTACCTAATGTTCATTTCAGTCCCATGCAATTTATGTGATTTTGGATTTCTTTTTTTTTTTATGATGGTTTCAGATTCAGCATGTGCAGAATCACTTATATTCATCTAGAGGATTCTTAATGAAGTCCATCTTCTGAAGAACTTCTGAGGATAAGAAGGAGATAACTTTCACTCTGGAGTGTCAGAAAAAAAATGCACATCCAAATGAAAGCAAAACAAAACCTCGAAATTTACTCCCAGTTCATTGTGGGCAAACTACGAGCTAATCAAAGTGACTTACTTCATCACAGTGCGCATTTTTATGGATTAACTTCTACTGTGTGTGATTGCTGGCTACCAAATATTCATGAACAGAGATATGTTTTTGTCTGAGCCTCCTAATGATTTCTTTGCAAAAAAAAAAAAAAAGAAAAAGAAATCTGAAATAGCGTATTCAATTCTGGACTCTATTTGTGTATAGTAGAGCTGTAGCCAAATACAAATGATGTGCATAGAACAGATGTAATCAACACAAATCAATCATCATCAGTTTGCTTTAGTAGTAGTTCAAATTATACTTGGTCTTAAAAGGCTCCAAAATATATGGAGTATATTTTTATATAAATATACATTTATTGTATTCTGTGTTTTCATACTCTAAAAAATAAATATGATTTTAATTTAAAGCTCCATATGGTTCACACACTGTGTACAGAGTAGAATATTAGTGCTAGGGTTTCCAAATAATCATTGTATACATGTTTTCTTTTCATCATTTCTAATTGAACATCCTCCATCTAAGGATTTTACTTTTATTAGCAGCAGCATTATATGTGCATCCTGGTTTAATAGCAAATCCAATAAATTTTTTCCAATCTATTTTTAAGAAATACATGTAAAATATTGTCGTCAAATATAGACATATGTATATTTTTTTCCATCTTTAAAATGGACAATGTTGATTTATTGATTCTTATATAGTATATGTACAGTAAAAATACATGAAAGCATTTTAGTTTTTGAAGATTTGCAGTCTGCAATATTATGAACTGGAGTGAAGCAGCTGAGACTACAGAAGCGCAAAAGTTCAGGAGTTGAGGAAAATAATATTCTGAAATTTGTTATTTGTTGATATATTTTGTGAATGATAAATGATCTCATTCTTTTTTTAGTGATGCCAGGAGCATAAAAATGCTTATATATAATAAATAAATAAATGTATTCATTAATTAACACCAGTCCTGACTATGCAAATTTCCTGTTTAAAACCAAATGCTGATAAAAAAAGATTGGGGCATTATGTTACATACCTAGTAGCACTAATTCCCTGAACTGTACAACATGATTCATTGGCACTGGACCAATCGCTAGTGTTTCATTTTTGTATTTTGTACAAAGGCTTTCAGCAATTTGTGCAGTTTAATCTCACACTAACAATCTCATGATCTAAACATTTCACTCCCACTTTTGTCATTAAACTAGTGTACAGTTACATCCCCTCTTCTGTATTGCTTTAGCCTTTTCATCACACTGAGAAGCGTTGGGAGTTTCTTTGAATTGGTGATCATGATAATCTGCCTAAAATACCTGCCCTCTCCATCCATGGCCTAGGTAGTGGGCCACCAACCTCCATAATCACTGATGCTGCTTTGTAATCAATGCCTACTGAAATAGGAATCTTTTGGCCAGTGGCAATTAATAGATTCATGTCCTTTTTTTAACACTAGTGAGCTGCGCTTAAAATTACCAGTGACTGGCTTTACCTCATTTGCATATTTATTGCGGCGGGGAAAAAAAACACAGCGAATGATTGATGTGGAGTCTGCCTGCTGAATTCCAAACAGAATATTATTATGGGGTGGTTGGAGGAGGGGGCGAGTTGGGGGGGGGGGGGCATAGTATAGTTGATTAAAGTTGAAGATGGCAGGATCGGCAGCATCCCTTTTCTTCTGTCTCTTTCTTGTTTGTTTTCTCTGCTTTCCTTCTGGTGTTTTCCAAGAAGTCAGTGCAAGAATTAAATGCATATTTTTAATAGGTGTTGACATAAAGTGAACTAACAGACGCCCAGGCAGAGGATTTGCTTGAAAAGATTCAATCAGATGTGTTTGCTGGGATTAATTGTGGGTGGAGAGGGGAGGCGAAGGAAGGGGGGTACGTGTGAAGGCTCTGAATAGGACCAATTGTTCCTGTGGTCACCTGCGCTGATTGTCAGTCTGGGTAATAGGTTGGGAATGGCCTTTGAGTGCTCAGGGAGTTTACTGCTTAAGCAATGTTTAGGCAAAATAACAGTCTTTAAACAGTTGATGGAGGGAAAAGCAAGATATAAGACAGAGATCCTCTGAAATCATTACTGAAGGAGCTGCTTGTTTGGATCAAACTAAAGCCTGTGCAAGGGTGAATTTGGGAACAGAATAAGCAGGCATGGTATGTTGTAATTTAACTTTGCTAAATCATTTTATGCCCTATATACCACATTCCGAGCATACACCAAGTGTTTGTTCTTGGAATTGTGTGGGTCATTTCTACCGAGTTAAAGACTGGGTCTGATCATGTGTATTTGGATATATTTTTTAACCTGTTTCTGATATTGCTTCTGATAGTTCTGTCAGTAAGAACATTATTTTGCAAATCTAGCTGTTTTATGTCTAATCATGCTGTTTTTTCTCGGTCCACCAAACTTGTAAATTAGAGAATCTGTTTTTTGCCCGATTGCTTTTATTTGTATTATTTCATTAAGGTGTTAAATTATAATGTGGAAATATGACACATTAAGAAGTCGTATCTCTCCAAATCCTGGGCTTGTGTGCAGTATTGGAGTAAAGTTGAGATTTCATTTAGGTTGCTTTAAAAAATACCTAGATATTGAATCATTTTTGCAATTTTCTTTGGGTGTTTTGGGTTTTAGAGGCCAACCTTGATTTTACCAAATCCAAATTTGGTAAAATTCTACTACACGAATAACACATAAAAGATAAATGAATATTTTATTTACCACATAACTTTATTTTGAGCTTTTACTTTATATCTTTGCATGGAGGGAGTTGAGAATACCTGGCACCCCCATATGAGTTTACATACCAAAATTAATAATTTCTGATTCAATAATAAATTATGGATTACTTGTTTTTAAACAGTTAATTACTGAAACTTACATTGCTATTAAACTACTTTATCAATATATAATTATTAATAATTAGGTATACAAATGCACAGTAATGTGAATGAGAGGAGCTAGGTAGGTGTCTGGGTGTCTGGGTGTCTGGGTGTCTGCAAACCATCACTCACACCTCAAACTTCTTCTGAAGTGTGAGGAAAGTGGGATTTGTGCCAGGGAGTGCATATGCAGCAAATTGGTAGCTACATCAAATTATTCCGGCATTAAGGCCCACGTGGCCTAATCCACCGCACGCCCGGCTGCCCCTCCCCCAACATGTAACTTTTGTCAATGTAAACTGCAGATTTCATGCTCTGCCATTCATCTGTCGGATTACGAGTGCAGTTCAGGAGGACTTAGATTTTAATGAATTCCTTTCTGGGCTTAACTTTGAGGGGGGAGTTGGAGAAAGCAGGGGCCCCTGTTGGACACAGGTTGTTGTCTCTTCCACACACACACACACACACACACACACACACACACGCACACGCACATGTGCACACACACACACACACACACACACACACACACACACACACACACACACACACACACGCACACGCACACACAGATTAACAAAAAGAATTGGGGTGGTGTGTGTGTGTGTGTGTGTGTGTGTGTGTGTGTGTGTGTGTGTGTGTGTGTGTGTGTGTGTGTATATATATACACCCCCCCCCACCCCCCCACCCCCCGCTGTCGGCTCCCTCTTGGGTGCTGGAGTGCTGTCACACAGGGAGATGCGAGAGCTCTCCATGGTGCTGACATCTCCCTGCGTTGAGATGAGGCTCTACGGTGCAGCAATAAATTGAATGTCTGGAAAAACGGCATTTGTAAAACAAGACAAATAATGAATTATTGTTACAGCAACCTCTCCACCCCTCCCCACTACCTCTGTGCATATCTGCATTCTGTTTCTATTTGACGTCTAATGCTCCGTCTCCCCGTCTCTCCCTCGCTCCTTCTTTCCCTCTCACTCCATCCATCTATGTATCTCACCATCTCTGTCTCATGTACAGAACCTCTCTATTTGCATGCTGTCACAGTGCACTAGAGCCTCAGCTGCTCCCTGTTGCTATCTGTGTTAGTACACTATCTCAATCCTTTTGCTTTTATTAACAGTTTGCATGGGTTTGTGCAGCAGGCTACCACCAAAACTAACAATGAGCACAAAAATAGGAAAGATGATTGGTGTATGCACAGTTTACAGAGAAAACTATATTAATATGAGAGTGATACATTTTCATAGGAATAAACAAAATCTGCTTCCTGAAAAAAATAAAAATAAAATAAAATAAACAGTTACAGTGCATGTGTAGAATACTGCAAGAAGCCCAAAACAAGACCCAATAACTGCTAAAACATCAAGCTTTTAATTTTTAAATGTATCTATGACTTTATTCGGGCTATTCAGGCCTATTTTAGCTAAACGTACTGATATTTCCAGGTACTGTGACTTTAATAAATCTTTTCCAACTTTCCTAAAGTAATTGTGTGGAATATTCCTAGCTGTCTAAGTAACAGTTCATACCAAAATGTAAACTTCATGTTTTGTTTAACTTCATGTTTTGTTTCATCAGTTACACAAACAATAAAAAACGATTTATTTGTGTGCTTTCTGACTATCTGAGTGTACAACAGCTTTAATACAGCAAATTTGACCAGTGATGTAATATCCTTATTAATTATACTGTCCTCTATCTCAATTCTTGTTGCTAAACTTAAATCTGACTTTTCTAAGTCCTGTACATTACTTTCAAGTCTATCATCAAGCCCAAGACTTGCAAATTCAGTTAGTAATTACAATAACAATGACAAGCACTGTTTATTAATTAAGCATTATTAAGTTCAAACTATATAATGAAAAAATCACGTCTTATTACAAAACATAATGAACAGCTGTAAGAATGAGCCTGTACATTCATAAAGTATGTTATGCTTAATAGAACTGTGCATTGCAAGTGTAAATGGTTATATATGGAAGTCTAATATAAATGTGATGTAGACTATAAATATAATTCACATTCAGTATGGTGATCACCTTTCCCCAAAAATGAGCCACTCTATATAAAATCCCTGAGCCACGCTCTGTAGAATCCCTGGCTTTGCTTCTTTCCACTCTGTTGCTTGCTTTGCTTGTCTTTATCTCCATCTTTGACACCAGCAGGCTCTAATATATTTTCGTTTAAGGACAAGAATCCAGTGCATATCACCTGGATAAGGCTTTAAGTCCACTCAGTTCTACCCAAAGCCCATTTTTAATGTCTTAACACCAGGCCGCTCTTGACAGTAAATTTTAATAATGGACTGCTGATGATTCGCCATGTCACTACTGTGCAGTTTGCCTTTACATGAGAATAAGGATTTGCTGGAGATGGTAAGACTGTTAACAGCAGCTAGCTGGTGCCACTTTCAATAAATCAGCATATTCACATTAACAGTAAGATGCTATTAGCTCGTAAAAAAATAAGGTCAACCGAGTCGAGTAACCAGTGCCCTTTTTGAACGTCTATAAAAGTTGGCTATGGAGACTACAGAGAGTGTAACCACAAGCCAATTTCATATTAAATGCTAAAAGATTTATTTCACTTGATATGGATGCAGTCATAAGAACAGCAACAAATGCTAAACCCGGCCAGTTGATAACAATGTTTACTTTTACAGCATTTAGCAGGCACCATTTTTCAGGCCAACTTACAATTATCTCATTCATACAACTGAGCAAATAAGGTTTGAGAGCCTTGCTCAAGGGCCCAGCAGTGGTAACATGGTGGTGGTGGGATTTGAACTCACAGCCTTTGCATCAAAGTTAAGTATGACAATTGTGAAATTTCCAACATGTATGTATAGAAAAGCAAGGGATCAAAGATTTCACCCACTCAAAATAATCCGCAACAATGATTCCACATTCAGGAACAGCATAAACAGAAATAATGCGGTATATACTGATACAATTGTTCCTGCATACATCGTAACAATTTAGCTCACCTTCCCTGCTTGCACACCTGAGAGAGTAAGCAAGACTCGTCAGCAGGCTCACGATGCTCCTCAGGTTCCAACTCCTCTTCCTCACCCCTCTCCGTGCCAGATTCATTACCACTTGCAGCAGGGGTATTAAGATATGGCGGCATTAACAAAGTTGTCCTGTATCTTAATTGAATCTGCTCCCACCCAGCTGCATCTGGGTTATGTTTACATGAAATATAAGCCACTCGGCACAGGAACATGGGCCCACTGATAAAACACTGGGTTATTCATCCCAATCCTAATCCTGACTGTAATTTGTTCCTGACAGATGTATTTGCCAATTCTAAGCTCCAGACTGCTTTCCCAATGAAGGCATTTGCAGGTAGTTTAGTATATTTTGCAAGGTGGTTGCTTTTTAGCTTTACAGCTTAAGTCCTGTACACAACTACAAACAGAGCTAGTGCTGGGGACCTAAAATGCAGATACAACTGAAACTGTGCTTTTTCCATAGGTCACTAGTCCAGCATCAAACATCCCAGTTGTATAGGTTTTGTCCATGGTTGGCACAAAATGGACATTGTTTAACAATACTTGCTGGTATACAGTTCCTCACTGTGCAATACCATAAACATGGACTTCAAATTAAAAGCTCAATTTAAATTTAAAAAATGCTCATATTATCCATGTCAGAGTGAATATACTTTGTTGTGCACTAGAAAAATAATAAATCTATATAATATTGTTACACAGTTAAACTCAGGTAAATACACAATCGGACAAAGCAGGAAAACTGGATAACATTTCATAAACCCTTAATACTTGAGTGTAAAATTCACTACATATTTTTACTCACCATTCCTGTAATTTTCCTCCACAATATTATATAATCCACAATTTCTGTTACACTGCTTTGCTGCAAAAAATTCCGTTTTGCATTGAATGCTTGTAGTTTTAAATTAACTAAGAATCTGGGAGGCCTACAGTAATGAGGCAGTTTTGCTTGCCAGACATTTCAGCTTAAGCACCTTGCTCAAGGGCATTAGCCCACCAGGACTTGTATTTTTGACCCTGTGGTGTCACCCTCAGAGTCAGGGCTAGGCTCTAGTGAGTGTCTAGGAGCATAGGGAGGGGGTCTGCATGAGGGATGGCTGCATGTCAGAGACTTGGGTCTATGCCATTTTGTCCTCATTGAGGGCAGCAGATACTCGTCTCGACCCGACAGCCAGCTGGCCGAGCTCGCTCCGAGACATGATATGTGTATGTGAGCAGAGGGTTGAAGAGGGCTGAAAGGCCTTGCAGTGCCACCATGCTTGGGAACATTTCAGTCAGTTCTCATGTGCATGATAAATCAACCTTTTTTTTCTTCTCCCTCGCTCTCTACAGTTTTACATCCCAGAGTTACCGTAAGGCTAACATAAGTTTCTGGGAGTGTGTTTGAGTGTGTTTGTGTGTATGTGAGTTACAGTCCTGTTCCCTTGGCTCTACCAGCCTCTCCCTTTAGCCTGCTTCTCTTAGAACAGATGCTGGGAGTGTGGCAAGCGCACACAGGGGGAGAGGGTTAATTGGGGTAGTAGTGGGGGTTAATTTCAATTAAAATCTCAACTAATGGAGGTCAGACAAGTGGCTGCAAACACCTGATTAAAACAAATGGTCCTGCCAGTCAAAACTTTATCTTGGTCACCCCCCGATGAAGTGTCCCAGCAAACTGGAGAGGTGGAGAGACTGGCTCACAAATATAGAGGGGGGCACTTGTTAGCATAGCATCTGCTGAGAATGAAATGAATGAGTGTGTATATGTGTGTGTGCTTGCAAGGACGATATTCGTGCTTTTATTCGAGCTGATGGCAGACTTGCTGTGCTCACTGCTGCTGCTGTGCTTCTCCATGCACGCCACAGCAGTTCCTAACATCTGGCAGGGCCCTCAAGGAGCGCCCCCCGCTGATGCTAAATATGGCGCCATGTTAGCCTGGCACTCCCTAATCACTTAGCCCGTGTCTGCCAGCCATGCCACACGCTGCTCCAGCACTCCAGACAGCTGCAGCGCTGCCAGCCATTCTCTCTCCTTCGCACTTTGGTGGACTTTCTTATCAGTACGTACATTTACAGTGTTACACTCATTCACAACATTCACATGTAGAGTGAACACTTGAGAGTGTAAGATGCTAAATGCTAGGTGTTTCACTCATTCACAACATTTACTTGAGTGAGTGAACACTTGCTACTTTAAGGTGTTATTCGATGCATGACCCGATTTTTGAGCACACATTTTTTACCGCTAGCACTGTAAATGTATTCTTCGTGTACAAATATGTATATGAAATCACACAAATCGCTTATTTTAGAACCAATGTTCAAGAACCTCAGAACGTGGGATTTTATAACATCTGTCATTGACTTCAGATGGTAACCAAAAAATGGTTTTTGGTCTTTCACATTTATGCATTTATGCTATACCACTAAATATTAATTAATTCATTCTGCTTTATTTTGTTCAGGGTATTGAAATATCTGGATCCTAACCTTGGAACATGGAACATGCAGTAAAAATACACCCCTTACCCTGGAACCTGCTACGGACACGGCAAAAAAAACCCCAACAAGATCAGCAAACCGACTGCAGAAAAGACGGCTTTCCTATAATGATGGTGTTGGATCAAAACCACCAGGCCTTCCAACATCTGATGTGTGATTTGAAAGTTAAATCTTTATTATAAACTGAAGTCAGATTAGAGTTTAAAATTGGATTAATGTAACAAAGTGCAATCCATTTGAGTAATCTTTTGCAGCTTACCTTCACCCATACCAGTGGATTCCATGGTTGGGCCATTGGGTGGGCACCCTACAACTGTACCAGGGTGGCAGGCTGCCGCAGCTACTGTGACTGCAACTTGGCGACGCACTTTCACTGTGGACATTAAAGCCATCGGCATCTCATTGGACGAAGCCGAAATCTCTGCAGCCAATCAACCCTGTTGGAGAAACCTTGCCTCACAATGCGCCTCATGGAACAGGAAGAGCTAAGTCTAAGTAAGGTCCTGGAACCTAGCCCTAAAACAACTTGGAGCCTATGCTTGGAATATCCCTGGGAGAATTTAGAACATACCTTAAGAAAATGTAGTAAGATAGACTCCAAGTTGAGGAGTATACTACACTCAGCAAAGTCCATTTTAAGTGAACATCCACCTGACCCTGGACTCTGCTGTCTGTAGTATACTCCTCAACTTGGAGTCTATTCCTTAAAGCATTTAGAGCATTTACCAGAACACTGAGGGTAAAGCAGAAATAGACCCTCGACCCTAAGGTCTATCTCTAGAACACCTTGAAGTTCATCTTTAAAAATTCTTAGTCTACATCTAGTACAATTGGATGGGACTACATCCTTGAACCTGTACTTTGAAGTCTATCATCAAAATATCATGGAGTCTATTCCTGAAGCACCTTTGAGCATATCCCTGGAACACCGAAAACCTGACAGGAATTCACACTTTTTTACAGCAAGAAATAATTAAGCATAGACAATCAACATACTAGCATGTTTTGGGGAGATGGAAAAAAATCGCAGAACCTGGAGGAAACCCAAGTAAACACTGAAAAACCAAAGCTCAGGATTAAACCAGGGAACTGAAAGGGGCAACATTTAACCCTTTAAGGTGTTCACAACTAGACTGTGACTAGATCAGAAGGTTTAGGTTTAGATTTTACACACACCACTGGGAATACACTTATTTAAAGTACCCTAAAAAGAGGACAGATTTTGCAATTGTCATTAGGGGTCTTAAAATCAGCTCTCTAGTGTGGGCCACTCATTAGATCCATGAAGGACAAACTGTACGGTATGTATTTGTGCTTGTGTGTGACAGCTGCTATGTGGTCCCTGTGAGTAAGGCTTTGGGAGAAGGCCGAGTTTTATTTTGCTTGGCCTCGGGCAAACCTGTTTACTGAGCCTGCTGTGCACCGGCTTTACAATGGCACAGATGTGTGTAGTGGCAGATTTGGAGCTTGTATTTAGCTGCCACGAGTGACGGTGATGAAGTAGCGGTGATAAACTGATAGATTGGCTGCTAGCGAGATTTTGGTAGCAGGTCAGATAAACATGGCAGAGGAAAAGTGCTCGGTGTTCTGGTGATAATAAACTTTCATTCTTTGGGGCATTAGATTCTAAACCTAAGGAAACTACGGGCAGAAGGATAGAGAGCGAGAAGCGAGAGAGAATGGGTTTTACTCATGGAATAGCTTTTCTGCCATTTGAAATTACATCAGGCTGCCACCTCCAGGTTTTAAGACTAGCCCTGAAGACTGATGGGATTTCAGATTGCTGACTCACAAATCATTAGCTGGTGTCACTGCATCATGTAGATATGTGGAAGAGGAGGCTACTCTCTTTCGAAAAATAAAAGAGTGGTCTAAAGAAGTCCACAGCACCTTGTTATTTTTTGTATTCTTAGTAGAAAAATACAATAGCTAAATAATTATTTAAACAGAATAAATGTATTGTAGTCTCAATTCTGTTTGAATTTGCCATAGACTTGCTGTATATTGTTCCAGATTAGGGAACTAATCCAAAATAGGATCTCTACTGAACTCAAACATTGGGAGTGATAAATCATGCTGTGACCAGAAGTACATGGTAAGTATTACTTCAGTTTACGTACACATCCAGTTTACATTAAAATCAGTACAAAATGTTCCTACACTGCTCTGCCTTTCATGTTACATAAAATATATTTCAGCAGAGAAGGTCTGGTGCATGTGACCACTGAAAATTTAATCAATATTAGTTAACAGGAAGTCATTTCGTAAAACATTTTCAAAATGCAAAAATTACAAACCACAGAAAAACTTTTCTTTCTATAACCGATCAGATAAATTGCATGGACAAGTGATGCTTCGCTAGCAGGGGTCAGAGCATA
Source organism: Silurus aristotelis (assembly GCF_946808225.1). Lineage (NCBI taxonomy): Eukaryota > Metazoa > Chordata > Actinopteri > Siluriformes > Siluridae > Silurus > Silurus aristotelis. Next base: position 10,202,092 of record NC_139581.1, on the reverse strand, counting down.
CGCTACTACGTTTATACACATATAAAAAAAAAAAAAAAAATATATATATATATATATATATATATATATATATATATATATATTAGGGCTGTCAATGGATTAAAATATTTCATTGATCAATTTAGTTAACTCGATTAATCCCAACTAATTCACACTTTTTATCTGTTAAAAATGTTCCTTAAATTAATACTTTTCACATTTTTAATTCTCTAATCTAACATGGACAAACATGGATTCTTTATGCAAATGTACGTTTATTATTAGTGAACATAAAGCATGAATATGAGAAAATATTCTCGTAAATGTTTTTATGGTGTTTTAAATTAAGTAACTTATCAGGACACCACACAGAACTTTTGGTATGTTTCCACACGGACAGTTAATGGGGTGACACCGCAGAAACTGTACCTCGTCCAACTTTCATACGGATTACATAATCAGAGAATATTTGATTTCAATGTGAATTGGTTTATTTAATAGACATTTTAAGCTTTTATTTATGTATGTGTGGCAAGTATTCACTGATATTTAGATTGTTTTATTTATGTTTTTGAAGAGAGACGGCAGAGAACGCACCCTGTATGTTTTCGTTATTTTACAAAAGCACAGCATTTTGTTGTTATTATGTGTGCATACAAGTAAAACTAGGCTTTTTACAGATTCGAATGATGTATTGCTCTTATCTGTATGATAAAAAAAAAAAAAAAAACAGAGTCATTTAAGTTTGTTTCGGCCTCATGATGAAATAATGCCACAACGCGCCGGTGCGTTTGTCGACCAAAGTGGGTGAATTGAAGAATGTGTGCATCATGGTGGTGCTGATTTGAGATCAGCATCATTAAAACAAATGTTTAGTGAATAATTTTTTTTTTTCCGTGGAGTTTATTTATTTTAATATCTGAGTAAATAAATGATGTTGTGAATAAATGTGTGTTGCCTTGAAGGTTTTAGGTTCACTCCTTTTATGTGTTTTTGGATAAAAAAAGGTCTAATAGAAATGAGCTTTAATCACACGTTAATGAAATTAGTGCAGTTTAAATGAATTTGCGTTAGCGTATTACCAACATTTAAATTTTCACACCCCTCATATATATATATATATATATATATATATATATATATATATATATATATATATATATATATATATATATATATATATATATATATATATATAGCTTATACATAATTCTAAAATGAATTCTAAAAAAACCCAAGTCTTCTATGTTGACAGTAGGGCAAGTCCTGGCCATGAAAAGTCGACAGGCTTTGAAAAACAGCAACAGCACAAGATGCCATTGTAAAGTGTTACAGAAGGTTTATTACACTCTCATAAACTCAGAGCTGCTCCTGGCCTAGCTGTCATGCCATTTCCCTATTTACTGACTGACGTTTCAGCTTTTTACTTTCCTGGACAATATATCGGGCGTGCACCGCATAAACCACAAGCGGAGAATCCTATTTATCATGTTCCTGTATGTAGAAGAGAATTACTGATTACAGTTCATAGACTAGAGTGGAATGCAGACCGTAAACACACAGTAAACAAGTAAAGTTCATTTAGTAGCTGCACAAAATAAGCGTCAACACCAGAGGAGTCCCTGTATGTATAATTAAAACGTGTGCGCTGCCACTCAGGGTAAGACGGAACATTCGGCTCCTGTTCCCATGAGCAAGAATTGCTCTTTTAATTTTGCCATCTGAAAGGTCAGAGGCAGTGTTCTCGTTTTCCTCTTTAATTGATTTTTTAAATGCAACTCAGCAAGCGATGTAAAGATGGAGCAGCAACACACGGTCAGTTCTGACTGGAAAGGTAGAAGTTGAAACAAGCGACTTTAGCACGATCCTGCTGTATTAGTTTTCTCCATCAGGTTATGAACGATGTGTTTCTGTTCATGAGAATTACTGTTTTAATTTTGCTAAACTTTTTTTAAATCCTTAATTTTGCTAAAAATACTGTGACCTTAATATTAAAGGAGGCATTTTCTATTTTTTTTTCTTTTATCCTTATCCTCTATTTGAATACGCTTTTAGTTTCACATAAAATATATACATTTCTATTCTTAATATCTTCTCAGTTTCCTATCATTTATGATCCATTTTTTTATTAGAATAGTTTTGTTGTTTAGAATGTATTCAGTTTTTTTTTTTTTTTATAAAGACACGCCTTTTTTATTTGTGAGAATAAGCAATATATAAATATATTGTTTCTAGATAATATTTCTGTGTGCTATTACCCTAGAATATGTGTTCTGTTCTGTATTTGCCAGAATATGCCTTCCTCTCTACCTTTCTTTCTAAATATAACTTCTAGACGGTGTGTTCTTTTAACAGGGTGTAGTTTTCTTCTTAATGATGTCTGGGTAATATGTTTTCCTGCTACTGGTAAAGGACAATTTGTTTAGGAAAAAAAGCATCCTAATTTTATCCACCCCCAAAAAATAAAGCAACTGCACAGAAAGAGAAATGAGGAGACTAAACTTGTCCTTCATGGAAAAAAAACTAGAAGAATAATATCTATAAATATATTTATTTAACAGTAGTTTTCTTTTTAATACAATATAAAACTAACATGTTCTATGGTCTAGACTGTGCTCTGAGGAGAAATCTTGAGCAGCCTCTATATCCATCTGTTTACAGCACACCAAATGTTTGTGAACAGTCAGTGCGATTAATTCAGCTTTTACTGCGTCTCTGTGCCACGGAGGTTTATACAGATGGATAAAATGCAAAAAAGCCAATGTGTCCTTGATGTATCGTAATAAAGCTGTCTTTTGCCTGTTAGTAATATGCTTTTGAGTTTTAAAGCGCAGACTGTGCAATGGGAGAAAATAAAGATTATTTCATAAATTATACCATAGTGTGATTATAATTTGCGCATGGCACACAGTGTGAACTTTCTCCCTCCATTTCAGGGCTTTTAAAGAGATCCTTAAGATCAGGCCTGAAAGCTACTTCCATGGCTGGCCAGAGTGATGCAAAGCATGATGGTTAGAGGAAAACAGATTAATAATTTTGATCAGACATGCTTCTGGCTCCACAATGCTATTGACCTGCTTCTCAACCCTCCATCTCCTCTTATCAGATCGCCATTCCTCACTAGCATCAAGCCGTTTCTATGGCCCTGACCTCCACAAATAACTTACACTTCAAGCAGTGCCAGTCTAGTTTAGAGATCAGGCCAAAAGCCTCTCATCCTTCCAAAAATAAATACCCTTACATTTAAGTGGCATGGAATGCTATTGTATGCAAGTGAAAGATATTCTTATTATCAGCAAATTGCTGAGAAGCTTACGAAGGGCCCTTATCGTGTGACGTACGATGAGTACTATCATCCAAAAGATCTGCGAGTGCTACAATCAAAACAAATGGCATGTGCTCCATCACAATAGCTACTCTCAGTAATCAAATCCATAAGACAGTGCTCTTATAAAATTTCATCCCTCAGTTATTTGGTAAAAGATTTTCAGTTGAGTGCTGTGTTTTGTAAACCAATCTTCATCCAACACATCTGCAGTGTACGAATGATTACCACAATAAACACAAGAAGAAAACCCTTCAATTTATCCATAGGATGTGAAGTTACTGATTCCATCAATAAATCAAAAAATAAAATTAAATACAGTTATATATATATAAAAACAGCTATACAGAATGACACCACAGATCACAAGTTTATATTATAGGATACAATTGGATCCATTACGGATTAATAGATCAATACATGTATGTTTTTTTTTTTTTTTTTATAGTAACAGCATCAGCTGACTTGTGTAGCTGATTATACAACTTATATTGTTTATATAAGTTGTATGATATATGTAAGGAGACAGGAGAGATTTTCTTTGCTACTGTCCTTAAAGACATTTTCAAGTACTTTTTTAAAAGTACATTATTAAGTATGTTTTTCAAGTATACTTTATCAGTGTTTACATTTTGGAAACTTTTACTATGACATTACATTTTAATGTGATCCATCTTACTTTTTACTACTACTGTTTTAAAAACATCCAATTCCCCCTCTACTTTGAAGTGAATATATAAACAGATATAAATCTGTCATGATATCACAACCATAAACAGAGTGTTCTTATGAGAGTAAGGGATTTCTCACTGTCTGCCTGCAACCATTGAAAACTCTCACATTAATAGGCTATGATGAGCCCGAGAAAGCATCAAATCGCCCAAATTATTAAAATATAGTTCTTATTGGTCAGTACTTTTACTTTTGATAATTTGGTACATACAAAAGCAAGTACTTTTGTATTTTTACTCTAGGAGAAATGTTGTGCGTTTAATTTTACATGAAAATGTAATTTAATTTTACATGCAAAATTTACCACCACTGCTTGTTTCAATGTTTCATAAACTTTTAATGCAACTACAAACAAAAAATACAAAAAATCTAAATCGTTGAAAGATTGCCGTGATATAAAAGAAATTTCAGGATCTGCTGGTATTTACAACGATCAACTTCAAGATGTTTATTCTTTGATGTTTATGATGTCACAAAACCACGCTGTTGTTTCTTTTTCTATTTACTATAAACTCTTTCTATTTTCCATAACTCTTTAAATCTTCTCATAAAACTTATTTCACAAATACTGTACATAATATCGCTCATGTGCAACATGAAATGAATGTTTAAAAAAAATCAAATAAAATTTCACCCTCAGACCTCTATTATGAGCAATTATTAAATATGTGCTACAGATGTGTTAGATTTTATTTAAAGGATTAAACAAAACGTTCAGTCTCAGTGTGAAACTGTTAATCAGAATCGCTTGACTTTGGAGTTTTGAAACAGATCAGTGCACTTCCATTTGAATGCTTTCTTTTCAGGTCTCAGTTTGGCTACTGTCACCACTAGCTCACCGTTTCCACTGGGAAATTTCACAATAAACATGATCTACCGAATACAAATTAGGCCAGTAATATATTCATAAATCATAGCTCTTGACAGGTCTTTTAATCCACCTTGATTCATGATGATGCTCTGGAGAGAGTGTTCAGCTGTCTCCTTTTGTCTTGAAAAGTCCTGGTAGTTTTTAGGGAAATCATCGAAGAACACAGTATTTAACCCCCCGCCCCCATAGATACACACACACACACACACACACACACACACACACACACACACACACACACACACACACACACACACACACACACACTGTACATTCATACACACATTCACACCCACAAAACACCCAGGATCTGACGACACGTACACACTAACAAATGGCTCACATGTTGCACAGTGATGAACAAAACCCAACAACAAAAGTGCAGAGATATTCCTTCCTAATGGAGGCTTTGAGCTGCCTCTCCACAAAACTGTAAGCATTTTCTCAAGTGGATTCCTCTCACAGCTCTTTCAGATCCATTCAACCCTGAGTTAGATGTGGGAGATGCATTCAACCCACTCACTCCACTCCAGCATCTAAAGGATCTGTTGCAAACATGCTACATTTACAGAGAAAGAGTGGGCAGACCACATCGTTCAGAGTTGTGAATGGTCAAATAATAAAGGCCACACTTAATTTTCTTCAGCTCATCGAGAAAAGTGACAGCTTCTCACCTTCTCATTCCTATAACCATGTGCACCTATTAAGAGCATGAAGTTAAAGTGTGTGTGTGTGTGTGTGTGTGTGTGTGTGTGTGTGTGTGTGTGTGTGTGTGTGTGTGTGCGTGGAGTGCTGCTCTGAGGAAGCCTCTATCATTTAGGGGCAAAGTGCCAGCTCATCATCTTAAAAGAAGAGTAATATTATAGTTAGCTGCAGAGTTTTATTGCCTCGTCATTAAGCTTTTCCATTAGTGTTTTATTGGAGGCAGGGTCAGTTTAGGCTGAGGTGAGTTAGAGTGCGTGTCTGTGATTTCTCCGTTCTCTCCTAAGCAATTTCAGCTCTAGATGAGTTAAATGCTAAAGGTGGTTAGATATGCATATACAGTATGTCATTCAGTAGGCTGTACAGTCTTGTCAGGTTATGGACCACAGCTGAATTTAGTCTGTATGGTCTACCAGTGTTCATTTATAAGCACAAATCTTTATGGCAAATCATAACTCATGGCAAATTCATTCTGCTGTACATTTAATCTGTAGCTTGATTAAAACGTTTTTTTAATAGATCACTGTTGAGATAGTGAGTCACTCAAGCAAATGACAGACCACCATGTATTTTCTAATGTAAGCATATAAAAGAACATCTATTAATGCAGAAATTATATTTCAACTCATTTTCTTATTTTTAATACAAATGTTTTTAATTATAGATAAAAAAAAAAATTAATCATTCAAATGGGAAAATAGCAGGTTGAAATGTACTGTAGTTCTTATAGGTGGCAAAACATAAAAAAAATATATATATATATATATATATATATTATATTATAAACACTGAAAAGAAAAGGCATTCACTGTCTGTTAAATGGTTTCATTACAACATTAAAATAAATATCAAACATGTTCTACTAGCAAAGAAAGTAGCATTGTTAGTGCCAAGCCAGGGTCAATTCTAGCATATTTGGCCCCTTAGGGGAGATTCCCAGTCACCCAACATGGCCCACCTACCACAATGATCCACACCAGAGCATACAAATCATGTGCAACCTTCCATGAAAAAGGTTAAAGACATTTAATAATCATTGTAAAAATGCCTGATTTCAAGTACATAAACAAATAATGAATATTAAACTTCAGCGGAAAAACAGGAAACTAATTTAAATGGGTGAGAGCGAGGGTGGCGAAAGGGCACACTCACTGGTGCCCCCCCAGCTGTTTATGCCCTAGGCGACCACCTAGTTTGCCTATGCCTAAAAATTGTGGGGGGTTTTTAAACCAGAGATTTCACTATATTGTCTGGGTTCCTTCCAGGTACAAACATATAATGTATTGGCTATTGGGATAGCTTCCCAGTGCTTCATAGCTTCATTGGATAGGATAGCTTTACAGTTTCCATCACATGGACAAAATAGTTACTGATAAACAATTGAACGTAACACACTATACATTATACAGAACACTTTACTAAGAACTAATTTTGGACAGAGCACTATTTTGAAATTTAAAAAGTTCCACATATAATAGTCTGATGACTATTATACATTTAACAGAGCAGTTTTGTAGCCTTCATTCTTCTTGGCTGTCTAGACACCTTTATATTTGTCAGGCCACAGGAGTGTTCTGTGACTGGCTATTTGTAAAGTCATTCATATGGTCTCCTTCTGTGAAAGTTCTAAGGTTCTAGCTAGATTATTGCAGGAGTACATTGCAAAGCTAGATGACAACAATTTAGCGGAGTACAGGTTGAAGTCGGTGGAATTAGATGACATGGAAATGCTGCTACAGAGAGAAAAATCTATAATTAAAAAAATAAATCTGCTGCACAGTCCGAGCTTTACTGCTTTGAGATTCTATCAATTATTTGTACTAGAGGGAAACTGGAGTGGGTCAGACAGCATACAATAAACACACACACACACACACACACACACACACACACACACACACACACACACACTCTCTCTCTCTCTCTCTCTCTCTCTCTCTCTCTCTCTCTCTCTCTCCTCACCTCTAATCCACACCAGGGGGTCAGACTCATCTGCATCCAGATCAATGGACTACAGTAATAATTGTGATCTATTGCACTAACATTAAAGTGGCCACTGACCTGTATGGGGTAAAACAGGAGCAGCCGTCCTGTGCTAAGGGAGCTGGAGGAATCACCTCTTCCTCTTGAGGCATGTCTCACTGATGGGGAATAGAGAATAACATGACCTGCCGCCTTTGTTCTATGAATGCTAATGTTCCTTTAGAGAGGCTAGGGTCCTGGAACCCACACAGGTACATGAGAAACCACAGTACATTCCCACCTGGCTACAATGTCCATGCATACATCTGGAAATTTATATTTTAAAATAGGAACCTATGGAACACAGGGACTTTATTCCAGGCAGACTTGTAAATTTGTCACAAAATAGTCATGATAACAAAAAGTCAAGGTGACCGTGTCATGTCCAAGTCCTGGTCTAGTTACTTTCAACATGGAAAAATTCAGTAGCTTCAACACAACACAATAACTGATAAAGGAAAACTGGTTGATTTTTTTTTTTTTTTACATTAATGATATCAAGACAAAATAAAAATAGATTCAAAATGTAATATTTTAAATCATGGTCCCAAACATTATTTAATAGTGCGATATGTAATCTTAATGAAGCACACATATCAGTATGAATAAACGACACATAACATGAACAATGTAAGTTCCATTATTTAATGGCTACTTTGTATTTCAATGTTAACTAAAACCACTGAAAATGACTTATTTTCCTTAATCAGTTATCAGTTAAAAAGAATGAATCATTAAGAAAGTAACAGGGCGTTTTGGCCCACTCACATGAAGAATGCTGCAATTAACTCAGAAGTGCAACTGCACTCGCAAAATTACATAGTTTTTTTGTCTCTGTGGGTGCAAGCAAGTGTAGAGAGTGGGGATTAAACAGGGACAACTCAATGTTTGTCTTATAGGCAGCTCAATCAGAAAACATTGAAAAAACATAGGGGTAAAAATATCAGTAGGTAGTGTCTATAAATAAACACTAAAAATGTTGTACTTTTCTGGCAAGATTACCCCCCCACAAAAATAGTGCATCTTCTATGGTCATGGGCTAAATGACAGGTCTCTGCTACGCAGAAGAGATAAGACCTGCGCAACTTCTCGAGCTGCTGCACTATTCTAATCAGGTGCAGAAGGAGAGGATATGAGGACACTTGCACATTGGCTCAAATCCGAAAGTTTCCTCTCACATCTTTCTCTTTCTCTGTTCATCCGTCCTTCTTTGATGTTGCCCTCTCTAAACCTTCAACAACCCCCACCCCTCACTCAGTATTCTGGAGGTGGCAGTATGAGATGCTCTGTTGGAATAAGAATGCATGCATTATTTGATAATCGGAGTTTATTGTAATCCTTGACCCTGGCTCTGCATTTCAAACAGGGATTGGGGATTAGAGCGATGCTACGCTGTTCCTGACGGGCTCACTCCAGCCTCCTCCTAAGGGCACGTCTCCTGCTGCTTTATTGGAGCAGCGGTAGCCTTGAAGCTCCAAGTTACGCACTATCAGACTCATCCTCAGTCATTTATGCTATATTTTAAAGATCGAATGTGCTGTAAGAAATTGCGTTAAACATTAAAACACACACACACACACACACACACACACACACACACACACACACACACACACACACACACACACACACATATATATATATACACACACACACTTGACTCTTGACATATATACATATATACAATTGCTTGTCATATTTTATTAACACAATTTATTATTATCAACATTCATTGAGTTTACATTTCTAAAACAATTTTAAATATAATGCCTGCTTTGTTAAATAATATAAAAATAATATTTTATAATATTTTCGACAAATAAAATAGAATCATCAAAATGTATCAGTTTATTTATTAATAAATCAATTTAATAAATGAAAGAAAAGAATAAAATAAAATAAAATAAATGGAAAAATGAAATAAAATAGTTTACATTTGTTGACCAAATGGAGGTAATACATGTAAAAGTGAATGTGTATTACATTTAATATAACATTTTCGAAATTAATATTCTCAATATGTGGAATGTCAGGATCCTTTTGAGTAAAATTCATGAAGCTGGACAAAAACTGCTAAAGAATCCATATCGCTTGGGTTAGCTGCTAGCCACTTCCTGATTAGCGGCGAACACTAGCTCTATGGATTCTCCAATACAAACATTTCCAATTGAAATTACCATAAATTAGTTCAAACACCAGAAAGCAGTGATTTGCATTAGAATAAATGCGTTTATACACACATACATACGCATTCTCAGCAGGAGGGACATTTTCTCAGCTTTCGCACGTCGTATATGACCATGACATGACAGTTTATCGAAGTGTTGTTCTACCTCTTATTTATTAATAACATTCCATTTGTGCCAGAAATATGTTGCTCAATATGTTGCATTGTTTCATCTTTCAAAATATGGAGTGTGGTTTTCTACATTTTTGGGCCATAAGCCAGCTGCTGATGTGAACTTGCCAAGCCTGATCTTATGCCATATTAATAAATGTGGATTAATTAAAAGGAAAGCCATGCGGCCTCAATTTGTTTTGCTTTTAAATTCCTACAAGTAATGAAAGTGAAAATCAAACACTTTATGAATGTCACGATTTTGCAACATTTTCTGCCTGTTTACTAGCTACAATATTAGTAGCATTAGTTAATAACAGAAGCAGAAGAAAGGCTGAGATATGTAACATGGGACTATAGAACAAAAACAAGGCTATTCAAGATATAATAATCATTATGTTTGAATGTCAAACTACAAAAGTGTCCACGAACCCAGGCACATATTTAACTATTAATGTTTAGCTTCTTTTTTTTCAGCCCCTCATTATAATGCCAGCTGTATTTAATATATACTGCTATTAATATGCTAGCTATTAATGTACATATAATGTACTCATTGCCATTTTTATTATTAAGCTAAATGGTTAGATAGCAGAAGCAAACACGTTTTGCATTTTATAATAAGAAATGGGCATGTAATAGCTCAGTCTTCTGCCTATTTAAGCTATTTATGCTTAAGTGTAATGCTTGTTATATTTATCTGCTTCCCTTACAATAATATTAGTATGCTAGCTATTTACAGTACATTTAGCTCATGTATCCCTGGTATTAGCTGGTCACCAGCATCAGCTAGTCACATTAGTAGGCTTTGTGGTGTTAAAGACACTTTCAGGCTGGTTATTCAGTCAGGCCTGTCACGATTTTTGATTGGATTTTTTGCTAATGAGTCACATACTGCAGCTTTAGCGAAAGTTTATTTTTCCATGATGTAATAATTAAAGAGTAAAAATGGTTATGATTCTATTAGCAAACTAAATATGCATTTTTAACTAGTGTATCTTTGTGATGCTAGTTAGCTTATTTCTTTAGCAAGTTAATGAGTGGTTTTCATTTAAATTAGATACAGTTGTAGGCTGATGGTTGCTGTGTGGGTGCAGGCCACTGAATTTCAGGCCTCGGTTGTCTGAATAGTAAAGAAAAAGCCCTTGAATTGACCTCCGTCATATGCACAGCCAGCCATAGACAATGCTGTAGGAACAAAAGGCATAGAGCTACAGCAAGAAAGACAAAGAAGATGAGAAAGAGCTGTGGGACAGAGACATGCAGAAGGAGAATTTGGAGTGCTCCTGCGTTTAGAAGAATCCCAAGGTCTCTGATGTTAACCTTCTATTGTAGTCCATACATGCTCATTGGCTCCCTATTGACTAGGAACTGAAATGCACAGAGCAATTCGCGCTGCTCCATCAAAGCCAGTCTAGACAAGAAAAATGGCGGCTACATGCATATTGGCAGGTCAGAAACTCCAACAACATGGGCTGAATGATTGGCTTTTAATAAATGCCTGAAGTGCTTAATGAGAGGAGCAGTCACCAGAGGTGTCTTTATCCCTCTCTCACTCAATCTCTCTCTCTCTCTCTCTCTCTCTCTCTCTCTCTCTCTCTCTCTCTCTCTCTCTCTCTCTCTCACTCTCTCTCGTATATTAATTACCAACATTAAAGACAACAAAATTATAGTAAACTGTCTCATTTTTGTGTGGCGTACTCTAACAGCAGCGCAGCAGGATATAAATGAATCAGTGTGAAAACAGCCTTCAAGCTAACCTGGTGTTAATTGAAGGAGACAGGAATATGCTTTAACCGGTAGGTCTTAGGTATGCAATTTCAAGCAGGGGTCAGGAATCTATATGCTCTGTGGGCAGGCTGCCACATACAGAAATCCTGATGCTCATTAAGATGCGATACATATATAAATATGATTAAAGGTATAAATATGAAGTGTGAGGAACAGCATAAAGAGTGGCTAGGTTTTCTGTACGTTACGTTCTATCCACGTGTCACTAGCCACAACAGTTACAAATCAAAAATCCAAAAAATTATTTGATTCGTTCCTTTAGAGATACACTACATGTACTCTTATTAGAAACCTATAAAAATAAAAAGAACCCCAAAACCTGCTTTCTCAAATCTTGACACTCTTTCTTAACTTGTTAGGTGGGATGTTTTTTATTTAATTATTTATGCTTATTTATTTGTTTGTTTATTTGCTTCTTTCTTTCTTTCTTTTTCTTTCTTTCTTTCTTTCTTTCTTTCTTTCTTTCAGAAGTCACTGTGGTGCGGTGGGTAGCATTGCAGTATCACAGCTCCATGCTTCTTCCTCTGCTTGATCCAGAGTTTGGGTTGTGTGCATTTGTTTGTATAGCACTTTTAACAATGACCAAGTCACAAAAGCAGCTTTGCAGAAATATATCAATTCAGGATATAAACATTCAAAAGTATAAATTTGTATGGTCTCATTATGTCCATCTGGGTGCTCTCCATTTTTTTCAATTTTTCTCCAACCTACTAAAAACCTGTGCTTGGATAGTCTATGCTAAATTGCTCTTAGGGACGAATGAGTGTGTGAGTATGTGGCTTCCTAAACTTTCTCATCCAAGGTGATTCCCACCTAACGCACAGAACACTTGTGTACACTGTATTGTGTATTATTTGGATCCAACACGAACCTGGATGAATGGATGGATGAATGGGTGTTTTTTTTTACCTTTATACTTGAGCAAGTTATTTTTTCGTTTACTTTTTTTTAATTTTTTATCTTTAAGACTAAATGGTGATGATAGAAAAACTAGAAACTTATAAACAGTTAGAGGAACAAATAAATAAATTGGGTGATGGGTATCAATCCGGGTCGATGAAAGCTATTTTTCTTGTTTCCTCTGCCACATCATAGGGCAACAGTATGTACTTGGCACAAAGTAAAAACTGTATAGAATATATAATATAATATAATATATATAATACTATTCTGTATGCATGAGCTAAAAGATGTTCTAGATTAACCAGTGTTAATCCGATCAACAAGGGAGAGAAGAACAGCATATTTCCACACCGAGCAAATTTATGTGGAAGTGGGTTTAGATTTTATAGGACTGTTGAATCCAAATCCATATTTTACTGTACATGAGTGTGTTTCTGCAATTAATTTTTTAAATATTTATCATATAAAGGCATACAAAAAAAAACATTACTGTAACCCAAAGAAATCACCAAACAGATCCGATGTTGAAACATTTAGCTAGTGAATGATAAAGATGAAGACAAAACGCTGGTAAATAACAAGTAAATCAGTAGCTGAGAGTTGTTTCCTTTCTCACTCAGGTGTCTCAGGTTATCCAGTCACACTTGTGCACATGAGGTTACAGTTGTGACATCTAAAACCCACACAAATATGCCACACTGCCATCTAGTGGTTTGAGCACATAAAAACATTTCTGTAAGCAGAATTTAACCACATTCATCATTATGTAGCCAATGTTTTTGCATCTCCTCAGCTGATATACTGTACATGTGTTCCGTGTGCTCGCAGGGTGTGTTTTGTGCTTAGCTTTATAATACTTTTCTTCCCAAAGATGAGAGCAGAATGATGAAAAGAAAAAGAGAGAGAGAGAGAGAGAGAGAGAGAGAGAGAGAGAGAGAGAGAGAGAGAGAGAGAGAAAGAAAGGCACTGGTCCTACAGGAAAGCCTTGACCCAGGATCACACTGCTGGACAAGCTGCAGGTTTTCCACAGCGAGTGTCATCAAGGTACAGGTACAGTGCTATAAAATCTTAATTAAAATCTTTGGGCTTACACATGACCCAACATAGCATAGTGACAGAACTTTGACTTACAACAAAATGAAAGAAAGAGAAAGAGAGAGAAAGAGAGAGAGAGAGAGAGAGAGAGAGAGAGAGAGAGAGAGAGAGAGAGAGAGAGAGAGAGAGAGAGAGAGAGAGAGAGAGAGAGAGAGAGAGAGCCCTACTAAACTTTCCATGTCATAGAGCATGAATTTCCAATATGGACTATATACACTATCCTGTATCAGAGAATCTAAAGAAAAATCATTACTTCATCCATAATACAATAAACATTTCTACCTTGCCACTCTGATTTAGAGAAAAAGCAATAGAAACCAGATCTCATGATGTCTTCCTTGAGACAAGTACATTTTCATTTATATGCACACACACTGTTTGTTGTCTTTGCCACTGGCATATGTGTGTGTGTGTGTGTGCACGTTTTTTTAACCCCTAAATAAATTTACTTAATGCAGTTTATATTATTATTTTCCAAAATTCTTAAAAGATTGTAATACTGAAGTTTATTGTAGAAGCAAGCACACTGCTTCTGGGTTGCTGAAATTGAATGGTACAAAGTGAAGATTTATAACAAGTTTATTCTTAATTAAATTAATTCATTATATTAATAAATAAAGTAACTGAAACCCTTAAATGTCCAGTAACCACAGAAACTCACTCACATTCATTTCTCATGTGATTTTGTAAGTTTGATATTATTATTATTTTTTTTTAATAACTAAATAATTTTCAGTAATTACTGAAGAATGTGCTTTATGTTAAATAAATGTTTGGGTCAGAAAATAAATTGAAGTGTTAAAGGAATTACATTAGATTAAGAAACTAATTTTTTCATTAGACTAAATCAGCTAAAGACTATAGTAGAAATTATTAATAATAACAATAGTAATAATTATAATAGTAATAATAATAATAATGATAATAATAATAATAATGATAATAATAATAATAATAGGCCTGCAGTCTAAATAAAAAATAAGTGTAATCATGAACACATTCTTTCTGTACATCTTAAAAGGCCTCAGTCACAATTTACACAATTTTAAACACGGGAGCAATATTTGAGTGAAAACGCATTTAAAAACATACTAGGGAACACAAACGTGCTGCTTTTTACAATACATGTAAAAATTAAAGTGATTCGAACTCAAATGTCTGCAACCCCACACCACTCCACAGCTTCAATACAGATGTCAGAGTTGTCAGGATGCCTCCTCCCTTCTCTCCATTCTCTCTCTCTCTCTCTCTCTCTCTCTCTCTCTCTCTCTCTCTCTCTCTCTCTCTCTCTCTGACACACACACACACACAAACACACACACACACACACACACATTTAACTGGACACACTACGGCGGAGACATACACCTCAAATAGAAAGCACACTGTCCTATCCCCGCTCATCTTCTCAGAAAATTTCCCCTTGGAAAATTTTCTCCCCTGCTGATTAAAATAACTTCTGCAACTGCTGGGAAGAGTGGAGGTATTTGGAAATAAATATTCCCCCAGGGAAATGATGTGCAGCTGAGGCTTGCTGATGTCTTATCTGCCTCCCCTATTTCCCTGCTCTTTATCGAGGCCTGACACTTGTGCAGCTCGGGTAATCAGAGCGCCCGGTCGCCATAAAGGAAGCCTGCATTCTAATCTCAACTGTTGCATATCTAATGCTAATTGGAATCCTGCAACTGGGTCATTGTCATTGTTTTTCAAGTACTGTCAAGTCGAAGGAAACATACAAAACTGAAATTATACCCTGACACACGCCGCCTGATTGAACCCTCTCTCCACCACTGATGTGCTCTCATCCGTTCTATTAAAATATTCAATCTGCCGTCCCCCGGTCTGAAGGGCCGAGTCGGGAAGGACAGACAAAGAAGCCTCGTCAAGCTCTCCTTTTTTCTTTCGCTCCCTCTGTGTTTCTGTTTCCATATTCAGCTGATCGCTTTAGAAAACTGTGCTGCCTTTCTGGAAACATTTTTAGTTATTAGTCTCTGCTGGGTACAGACATTTTGGGGGTGGCATTTCTGTTTATCCACAATTGCAGCCTAATTCTCCCAAATTAATAAGACTACAAATTATCATGATGCCCGAAGTGCATTCTGTATGCATGCATACACACAAGTTTGTCTTACTATCCTTATGAGGACAAAATACTGACATAATTCTTGAAATGTGGAAATTAATTAATGTTATGCCTACATCTACACCTCAGCACAAGCTTAATAATAAAAAAGAAACATTCTGGGTTTCTAAGCTGTGTTTTTTTTTTCCTTGAGCGAAACAAACAAAAGTTAAAACTATCAAGTTTTCCTAAATGCTATGTCCCCATTAAGATATAGAAACATACTCATCCAGAGTACACATGTGCAGCTTTATTCTGAGAGGCTAGTTCAGCCTGGTTAATTTATTACAGACATGAGCTTTCAGAGGCCATCAGATCTGATCTGAAGGATGTATAAATGTACAGCTTATAAAATGACAAGTCAATATGAAATGAATACTAGTTCAAGCCAAAGTGCAGTGATTTGATTTTGTCAAAGCTGCTCGCGGTGTTTTTTAATGCGCTCTCTGATGGGCCGAGGTGGGGATGCGACTGCTTGGCCAATTTGGCCACTAATTAACTGAAACTGTCAGCCAATGACTCTGGTGTCACACTGCGCTGCTGTCCCTCACTGATTTCAGATTAGACTTCAGAGGAAAGGAGAAAGATTCTGTTTCCATCTACTGATACACATTTTATAAATACATTACATGTTTTTTTTTCTTTACAGTTGTACTGTTCCATTAGTCACTTAGTCTGGTATTTAAACAAGAACTTTAAATTGCATATTAATTCAACATAATATGTCACTTTGCAGCCACACAGAAATTTGGGTCTAGTTTAAGATTACTAACGAGCAAAATACAGAGGTGACAGCAGCAAGAAAAATCACCCTGAAACAACGTAAGGAAAAAGCCTCGAGAAGAAATCAGACTATTTTGAGCAACACTGTTTCGTTCTGATGATTGCAGAGAAAAGCCAAGCATTACAAAATGTATTAATACACTTAGTACGAGTGTACTGTGAATATGTGATGCAAAGGAAAACGTCTGTGTACATCGGAACAGTTGATTATCACATCAGAAATGCATATATTTGGGGTGAAAAGACCAGGTAATAAACAATAATGCATTCACTGTGGCCTGGGGTAAAGTCAGTAATTGTGAAATACCAAATGGCTTGGTATGATGCTGTTGAAAAATTATGCTGATGATTATCTTTTGTGGTTATTGTTGTTGTTTATGCTTTTTATTATTTACTTGTTTGTTCATTTATTTCCCATGTAAAGATTTATATATATATATATATATTTTTTTTTTTTTTTTTTTTTTTTTATTATTTATTTATTTATTTATTTATTTATTTATTTATATCATTTTATTTCATTTCTAATGATTTGTCTAAATATTATATCAGTGATTATTGACTAAATATTTATAATTCCCAAATAAAAAAGGAAACAGAGTAATGGTTTGCTTTTCTGGATTATTTTAAGGAGATAACCACCACCTATCCTCCCACCCTCTTACCTCAGAGACCTCATCACTCCTCACACTGTACCACACAGAGTGAGATCCTCTAGCACTGCTCAACTGGTACCACATTCTCTCAGGGTAAGAGGTAAGTATTCCTTAAGGCTCTTCTCTGTTTTCACACCGAAGTGGTGGAATGAACTTCCCCTAGATGCCTGAACAGCAGAGGCCCTGGCTATCTTCAAACAATGGGTGAGACCTTTCACTTCCTGAAACACTTGAATTAACACTTTTCCAGGTTTGCATTGTCTTTTATAACAAAAAGAAAAAAAATCATCTAAACAGAGTTGTAGGCTCTGTAGTTTTTTTAAGTTTGTAATCTAGTAAACAAGTGTAGATTTATTTATTAATAGCGACCCAAAGCACTTTTGTACGTCGCTCTGGACAAGGGCATCTGCTAAATTGCGTAAATGTAGATCCCTGCTTTAGCACAAGGCAAACCAGTTTCAGTTCTTCTATCTATTTATTACTTGATGGCAGAAAGAAATGGAGGGAGAGGAAAGAGTAGATAAGGATGCCTCTAGTCTCAGTTTTAGGAATATTTGCTACTTTGATTCGTAAAAACAAAAACTTCTAGCACTGCTGATATAATAATAATAATAAAAACAATAATAATAATAATAATAATAATAATAATAATAATAATAATAATAATACAACTACTACTACTACTAATAATAATAATAATAATAATAATAATAATAATAATAATAATAATAATAATAATAATAATAATAATAATAATAATAATAATAATAATAATAATAATAGTGTGACCACCCCAGATCCCCTGGTTCAATCCCATCAGTGTTCTCTGATTTTTACTAACCACCCAAAGCACAGAGGTTGGTGGATTGGCTATGCTAATTTGCCCTGCAAATGAACAAGTGTGTCTTTTTTTATTATTATTGTTATTATTATTATAATTAAGAAATAAAAAGGTATAGTACAAATTATTCTATTATAGTATTATAGTATTATTCTATATATAGTATTCAACTACAACACTAGAAACATTTCATGCTTACATTAATCTCTAAATGCTAAATGCTGAAGAAATACTTCCTGTGACAGCTGTACAATAATTATTTAGATGTTCTCCTAATCTAAAACAGGATCCATCAAACCATTAACCCATATGCGAAAAAAATCACTTCACTTCATACTGTTCTCATTACCCCAAAACATTGCCAGAACATGTGATTCCCAGCTTTCCACTCCTCTATCATTTTAATCAAAACTTTTCCAGAACAGCTATCAGCGTAAAGCAGCTAGTGGCCTGACAGAAACATGTCCACACCACCCCGGGTTATGATTCTGATAATTTGTTTCTTGTCACTATCGAATGCACTCACAAAATTACAACAACAAATAAAAATGCATGAAAGTCATGAACAAACATGACCACACACTTCCATCTCATTTTTGTCTATCTCAGCATGGCCTCTGTTCGCCTCGATGCTGAAAATGGTATTTGGAGACAAACAACTTCATTCTGCGGTGCGTCTGTAATTAGCTGTGGAATTAGCAGAGCTGACGGGCCTCCATAGATCAGTGAGGCCCTCGAGGGAGGCTGCCGGGAGCGCGCGAGCCGCATTTCCAATTATTGTGTTGAACTGCTAATTTAGTTATTGTGCCGCGCGTAATTGTGATGGGTATTGGGTGTGCGATTCAATTTGTTTTAAATATTTGTGGGCTGGCGGATTGGTAATAGAGCTGACCTATCTAGCGGCCCAGTATGAAAGTAAGAGAGTGAAAAACAAAGGGACGAGACTACAAAGATGTGCTTCCTCTCTCGCTCTGCGCTTTTTCTTTTCTCCCCTTCTCTCATCGCCTCAGTTTGATCTGCCTCATCCCTCTTAAGACGGTTGAAGTTAAAAAGCTTGAAATTCAGAAAATAGCACTTTGATCAGTGGCAGGAGGAAAGCATCACGCATTAGAGGAGAGAACATTGAGGGCTTTGGTTTGAAGATAAGCAGGGAACGCCTGGCTCCCGAAATATTGCAGTAGAACTATAAGACAGGAACGGGGCTTATATAAAGGTATATGTTTTAGTCAGAGTTCTATGTATCCGAGCTACACACACACACACACACACACACACACACACACACACACACACACACACACACACACACACACACACACATCCTGATACACCATGTGCCCTAATTTCACACAGACGTCTGCTCCTTACTGCTGCTGTTCCACTTTTACACATAGTACATGCGAATAAATAACTCGCTCCTCATAAGCCCAGCTTCTGCTGCAGAAATTAAATGATTTCCACTCTGGAGGATGTTTATCTTTTACACTGTTTGTAATAAATATAGATTCAGCCACAAAATGATGCCATCAATGCACTTATTTACACGAACAGCAAACAGGGAAAAACAGCTCACTGCTGCTTGCATGACTGACAAATCAGCTCAGGCCTTTGAAATGGCTCAAATTATGCACTTGAATATGACAAGATATCAAATTGTGGTGTTTAGCCACCACAGACGCATGAGTGGGTAGCCCATTACTAATAAAGTGTTATAGTAAACATGAACGCGGACTGTTCACACATACGTATTACAATCCTCGAGTTATGTTTTTGACATGAAAATTCACAGTACAACAGTCCTCGATATGAAAACTACTCTAAAGGAAACACATGAGGTTGCATTCACAGACAGGGATTAGATTTGATGATGTAAGAAATGCTACATACTACAGTATATAGGTTTTAAACACGAGACAGGACTTATTAATATGCCATTTTTAACAAGCATTAATGTTGTGTTTTACTGTTGTGTATTTACTCGTAGTTCTCTGGTTTGTAAAAGTGTTTATTGATCAAATAAAAAAATAAAATAAAACATGAAAATTCAATTTAGCTTATACAAACATTTACAATCCATTCCCATACATAACAATCCATAAAAATTATGCAAAACCAAGAGCTTTACTTTAATGTTTGCGTAATTATTTTCACAGAATTAGAGACATCAGAGGAGAATGGCCAGCCTGGTTTCAGCTGACAACTGGTTCAGATAATAAATATAGCCTCTTTTCAAGAGAATGGCGAGCAGAACAGCATGCCAGAACATACAGCATGTCAAACCAACATGAAGTGTATGAGCTACAATAGCAGAAAAAGCAATAGGTTCCACTCCTGTCAGGCAAAAACATGAATCTCAGGCTACAGTGTGCACAAACTACAGAGTGTACAAAGACCAGATGATATTTGGTATATATATATATATATATATATATATATATATATATATATATATATATATATATATATATATATATACACACAGTAATCCCCCGTTTACGTTCCAAAACTGCCCACAATAAACGAAAAACTGTGATAATAATCAAATATATTAATCATTCTATATCTTAATGGGGACATAGCATTTAGGAAAACTTGCTAGTTTTAACTTTTGATTGTTTCACTCAAGGAAAAACACCCACAGCTTAGAAACCCAGAATGTTTATTTTTTATTATTAACCGCGATAAACAGACGGCACCCCAAATGTTTACAGTACTGTACTGTATTAACATTTTACTTCATTTTACAATTAATAATTATATTTGTATTAATACATTTCATTATTTCAACATAAAACTCCATGAAAACAATTTTTGTGGTCTATCGTGCTATCTATGAGAGACCGGGAAAATCAGCCAAACAAATTAGTTATGTGGCAAATGCAATTCCGCATTAAACCGAGGGTGCGAGATTTCAACCACAGTAAAGCGGTGGATTACTGTACCACATTATTTCGTTTTTAAGTATCTAAGTAATGTATGCATTGTGCTCCTTCCAAATGACTTAATGACACAGCAAATGGTTAATAACTGCATGAATGTACGCTACATTAGTGTATATTTATAAAGAAATAATTATTCGAAATATTTCGTAAATTGACTATAAAGTGTACTTCATAAGGCCACTACTGCGGCATCAGAGATCCACCAATTACTTGTGTAATCATAAAACTCACCTTAGAGCTCTGAGTATTGGATAATTAACTGAAAAATTTAATACATAACAATGGATCCTATCAAAAAAGGCATGTAGTTTAAAAAATAAATAAATTATATATATATATATATATATATATATATATATATATATATATATATATATATATATATATATATATATATATATATATATATGATGCTGCAACATAGCTGAAATTCTCTATTTGTAGGAAGATAGCAGAAACACTTTCAAATAGCTGGTAATTTCCCTGAACTAATGTCATTTGCACTTTAAACAAACATGCGTGTGTTTTTGGCAGAGAGCAATTTTATCTCTTCAGTAAGTGTGAAAGCTTATTTTGTGTGTGGTTGTGTGTGTGTGTGTGTGCTCTCTTTCATGTCTGTGTTGCAGTGCGTGTTGGTGGTTATTCTACCTGACCCCCGGGGTCAGTTTGAAAGGCTCTGCCCCTGAATAAGGCCTCTTCAGCTTCTCTCTGTGCTTTGAAAACTCGCTCACTCTCTGAGCCGCTTACACACGTAGAAACACGTGAACGCATACAACATCTATTTACACCTTCGTGCGTTTGATCATCAATTAAGTGCTCCTTTGATTTTCCTCCTGCGCTGCCACCTCAATCAATCCTCAGCACTTATTGATGTCTAGATTGTGATCAGCTTTGAGGGAAACACGCAAACTTTTAGAGAAACATAAAATACGGCCTTCTTGTTCTTCTATATTGTAATCTATACAGTAATGTTTGGATGGGGTCATCATAGTGAGAATAATTTGCAGAGAATGGGTGGACGTGATCCTTGTGACACGTGTGGTTATGCCCAACACAACACAATGGGTTGCGTAATGAATTATGTAATGAGGTGTCATAAAAACTATACATATAAAGCTATAGCCATTTTGGCTAAAAGGTTCTAGCACAATGTTTGCTTTTTTAGCCTTACTTACAAAGCTATTTGGGGTGAAATGTAGATGAGATATTAAACATTTATGATACTACTACTACTACTACTAATAATAATAATAATAATAATAATAATAATAATAATAATAATAATAATAATAATAATACATAACTAAAGTAAATGAATGAACCAGCCACATCATTTTTGTTCATTACAGCTATGACTTCATTTCATTTGTGCTTTCCCAATCATCGATATTTACATGTTTGTCAGCACAGCAGGCTAAAATATATATCCATTGGCAGTATATACCGAACCGGTAAAGTGAATAACACTGATTATCTCTTTATCATGGCACCTGTTAGTGGGTTGGATATATTAGGCAGCATGTGAACATTTTGTCTTTAAAGATGAAGTGTTAGAAACAGGAAAAATGGGCAAGCATAAGAATTTGAGCAAGTTTGACAAGGGCTAAATTGTGATGTCCAAAACTGCAGCTCTTGTGGGCTGTTCCCAGTCTGCAGTGGTCAGTATCTATCAAAAGTGGTCCAAAGAAGCAACAGCGGTGAACCGGCAAAAGGGGGACGAGCGGCTAAGGATCACTGATGCACGTGGGGAGCGAAGGCTGGTCCGTGGGGTCTGATCCAATAATCAAATTGCTGAAGAAGTTAATGCTGTTAATGCTTGATGGTTCAAGACTGTTTTGGCAGCAAAAGAGGGACCAACACAATATTAGGTAGGTGGTCATAATGTAATGCCTGATCAGGTGTATATAAGTCCATTGGCATTTGTACTCTGTGTAATCATATGACATGATCATCACCGATCTTCTGCATGAATCTATAGTATGTCTGAGTGTCTCACATCTTAAGTGTACCTTTAATTGTATTTATTTTCTTACAACCATGTGTTACTTCAAATCTCCCAGTCTTGTGAATTCAAAATCAATCAACTTGGCACCATTAATGAACTAGCAAACCTTAATGGCTTCAATGCAAAGAGTTCATGAAGTAAATGCAAGAGGGAAACAAGGTCATGTGACAAGCCTAGAAAGAGTACTGTGGAAATGCTGTGACAGTATGTTTGATTGACAGGGAAACAACAGGGCTTGCATTTTCAGCACATAGCAATAGTGCACTATGTAGGGGAAATGTGCTCAGTCACATGCATGACCGAAATTTCCCAAATATTTCTGTCTGAGTGAGTTTAATAAATCAGAGCTGCACAACTCCACAGCAGACATGCAAGAATATGAAAGTCCACTCTGTAGCCATTGGACCACTTTTACGAGTACAGCTCTATCTCCCAACACCCCCCCCCCCCCTTCACTCACACACACACACACACACACACACACACACACACACACACACACACACACACACACACGCCAGTACACACGTCACCGGTGCAGCCGCCTGCTCACGTGTGTCCGTCATTAATCTGCTGATGATTGATGACTAGCGTTGAGGAGAGAACAAGCTGTGAAGGAGGGAGCGCATGAGTGCCTCCCTCTCTACATATATCTATATATCCCTTTTTCTTTTTTTCTCTCCCACCCTCCTCTTTTATGTTTTACAACTTCCTTGTTATTCATCTCCTCCCTTTCTTTCCTCATAGACCACTTGCTTGATGGGAATCAGCTGGAAAGTCCAAGGGGAGAAAGAAACAGAGAGAGAGAAAGAGAGAGAGAGAGAGAGAGAGAGAGAGAGAGAGAGAGAGAGAGAGAGAGAGAGAGAGAGAGAGAGTGCATGGGGCCAGAACAGGAGGCTTCTGCCGCACCACAAATGAAATCAATTTGAAAAGCGTTCAGGTAATTGGTTTCTAAACAGAATTCTGTCATGACCGTCTGCTACCTGTTTCCATTTGGCACTCGCGTGAAAATAACTCCCTGTACAGAGATGACAATAAAATCACCTTGTTCCTAATTCTGTACTCCTTCCTTCCAATCAACCAGCTCAGGCAGCATCACTCGCTGGCATGAGGACATTTGCATTTGAATACACACACCCACACACACACACACACACGTGCTCACCCACACACACACACACACACACACACAGATCCCAGTGGGAGAACACACAACCTCAATGCCAAGTACAGCTGATATGCATACAAAATAATTCTTCTCTTTCATTCAAATAAAGTGATCAATGTGTATTTTTTTTCTTTTTTGCAATCAGATTGATAAACATGGCAGCATAGGACTCTTGGCATTGTCAAATTTTGGCAAAATAAATGCTGAAAGGAGAAAAAATACATTATGTAGCACAGCATATTCTAAGACAGTTGACAATCACACTGAGACACTTTAAATCTGGACTACTGTCACATCCATATCCATTCCCTTTCCGTCTTATTCTTCCTTATATTTTTACAGTGTGTATATATATATATATATATATATATATATATATATATATATATATATATATATATATATATATATATATATTATATCTGTGATTTATATACCTTCATCTGAATTCAGCATCCAGCATATTTTTTCTTCACTGCTAAATGAATGTGTATGGAAATGGGATTGCTATGTATTGTGCTACACGTCCTTTTCACTCCCGAGGGCCCAAATATTTAAATGGTACAACAATATCCTTCAGGCCTAATTACTGTATGCACCTTAAAGGACTTTTAAAGGTGCACTACATCATTTACAACCTCTAACTATAGGTACAAATATTAAAATCACAGGGATTATTATTACACAAAAAAGTGAACTTTGCTATTCCCAAACTTCACACATTCTACTGCAATAAAAGCAAAGATTCCACTGACAAAATGCACCAGTATTCTCTCCAAAATCAAATTAGCAATTTTCTAAGCGAGACGTAATCACCGTGAGTCATGAAATTAATAACAATGACCACTGTGAAATGACATTAATATTCTGTTTTAATACAGCAATTTACATAAATGTGTTCAAACATCTAAACCTCAGTGGGGTTACTAAAATTATGTGAACAGTAATTCTTTATATCTGCATAATTTCATTACTCACAAGCAGCAGAATAGAAACACAAACAGATACACACACACACACACACATAAACAGACTCTCTTCACTCACACACCCCATGAGGCAGTCAAATGTTAAAGGCAAAGGGGAAAATGTCCAAATCAAAAGTCAACAAGTTTCTCAGCCACCAAATGCCACACCGATGCCTTTTTTGACTCGCCATGATAGAGAAATGCATATGCATGAGGTAAGCAACTTCTGATCCCAACAAAGTAAAGCTCTGGCTTATGAAGATTGGGGGAGCGTTAATGACTTCTTCGTTTTAAGCCGGCATAAGAAAGCTAGATTCCCCATGCTTGTAGTCCATGAGAATATTTAATACCCGTTATTAATCATTTTTAATCCGTTTGCTTTTAATTAAGAAACAGCATGTTGCTGTCCTATCAGCGCATGCCAGGGTGCAGATTAATTGTAGCTTAAGATAGCTCACCATGATTGGTGTAATGTATTAGCTAACAAGACGCCAGCTTCTAAAGATACTTGTACACTACCTTGGGAAGCTGGCTCTACTCCAGGGCTTCTCCCCCTCTCCCAGCCCGCTCTTCCTATCTTCTCCTTTCTAGTGTCGCTCCCGTTTGAAGGCGAGAGCTCGAGAGCAGGGGACAATTCTATCATCTCAGCATGGTGCTTTATTTGTACCTTCATTACCAGGCTGCCAGGTTTGGCCCCCAAGGTGTTTGGCCCCCGTAAAGATGCTTTCTGCTGACAGAGTCATGGTGGAAGCATTTCACTCTGGGTCTGACCACCGTCTGCCACAAAGGCCAGGTTCCAGGGAGAAAAAGTCAGGAGATGTCACAGGGGAACTGCAGTACAATGACACCAGGCCAGAATGTATGTGGAGCAGGTGGACACGTAATGTCAAGAGGAAATAATAAACTTTATGAAAGATTTATGAAAGAGGAAGCATGAAGTAAGATGGTCAAAAGCAGCGATATATTTTGCAGTACTGTGTTGGTCCATTGTGCACATACTTCCTGGAGGTTAGTGTAGTGTAGTGTAGTGTAGTGTAGTGTAGTGTAGTGTAGTGTAGTGTAAAGAAGAAAAGAATACAATAGTGAAGTGTAAAAAAGGAAGGTGAAGTGTAGTGAACTGTAGTGTAGTATATATATATATATATATATATATATATATATATATATATATATATATATATATATATATATATATATATATATATATATACATATATATATATATATATATATATATATATATATATATATATATGTTAAGAACAATTTGTCTGTTGATTTATTGATGTTATCTTTATATATATTTTATATATATATATATATATATATATATATATATATATATATATATATATATATATATACATATATATATATATATATATATATATATACATATATATATATACAGTGAGGAAAATAAGTATTTGAACACCCTGCTATTTTGCAAGTTTTCCCACTTAGAAATCATGGAACAGGCCAGAAACCTGACTGATCTAGAGAAGATCTGTGTGGAGGAGTGGGCTAAAATCCCTCCTGCAGTGTGTGCAAACCTGGTGAAAAACTACAGGAAACGTTTGACCTCTGTAATTGCAAACAAAGGCTACTGTACCAAATATTAACATTGACTTTCTCAGGTGTTCAAATACTTATTTGCAGCTGTATCATACAAATAAATAGTTTAAAAATCATATATTGTGATTTCTGGATTTTTTTTTTAGATTATGTCTCTCACAGAGGACATGCACCTACGATGACAATTTCAGACCCCTCCATGATTTCTAAGTGGGAGAACTTGCAAAATAGCAGGGTGTTCAAATACTTATTTTCCTCACTGTATATATATAATTCTATCATCTCATAAATTCAGATCACATAAATTATATATATATATAAATATATATAAAATGTATGTGATCTGAACACCAAGCCTTGAAAGTGTTTGTGTTTGCTGATTTCAGATTCAAGTTCAAATAACTGGTTGGAATTATTTGATCATTATTCTGAGCATCACAAGTTCCCAAGTGGGAAATTCCCTAGTGTGTATAATTAAATGACAATTTGTTACGCAATGCCTGGAAAGCATAGGTTATTGCTGCCTTACATATAAATTGCTGTAGGTTAAGCAACAGCAATGCAGGTGTAGTTGCCAATGGGAGTCTCACTCTTTGTTAATTGCATTTAAAAGTCTAATTGTATTTAATAATCATTCTGGCAATGCCCCAGCTATATCAGTGGCACATACAGTTCACACCAGATGAGGAAATACTTGCAATAAAGTGTACCTTCTGACTTTATGTTCTAGTCCTGAGTAACTTCCATCAATTCTGGGTTGTATCCAAATCTGTTGTGCTACTCAGCCTTTGCTTGCCTCCTCACAAAAGCAGGTCATAGGAAGGAAAAAGTAAGGAGTTTCTCTTCAAACCATTCTTTGATTGACATGTGTGAAGAAAATATTACAAATGAATGTTCTGACAGCATTAAAATTCCGTAGTGGCTTTGGTGATGCCGTGTTTAAGCAGACTGCCACAAACTTTATACTCCACTCTCCACTGAATGAGTAAGCTTGTGATAGATGGCGGTACATGACTCTTCTGACCGCACACACGTCACGGCCCAGTATCACTCTGATACACATCTATAGGCTACTCACAGGCGCAGGCTGTATTGCTTTTGGCAGGCGATCTATCCTTATCTTTTTGATCAATCAGAAAGCAATAGAGCTCTCTGTATGAGGGGGGCTGAGGGCAGCCATTGGTAATTTGGTGTTTGAATGAATAAATAGATGGATATTTCCAGCACTAATCTTTCAGGTGACTAAAATACTTCTCTCCTGCAAAGAAGCCTATTGTGTGTGATGAGAGTTTGATTGGATCTCTCCCCCGGGGTGCGCTCTCCATTAGCTAAGGTGGTATAACAGGTAATCAGGAGATAATTAAAAGGCTTCATTTGTGCGCATCCTATGGGGAGGAGGGAGGGCCTGTCACGGAGCAATGGACAGGCAGCAGGGATCGCGTATGATACACTTTCACTGGCACACTCACTACCCAAAAATGATTTAAAGTTCGAATGCATTTCCTGCAACTGGGTTTCTCATGAAACTTTTAGGGGACTATTTTGTTGTTGTATCAATGTACACTCTTCACTGTTTTATTTGCATTATTTTTAATGTAGGTTCTGGATAGTAAGCTTTACAAGTTGAAAATCAAGCACTTATTAAATGTATTGATGTGACAAGAAGAAATTAGTATTTTAAGATGCATGTTTGCTCCCTTATCAGCTATTTCCTCTAATGATGACAGAGATGAAGTGGCTTAAAAAAAATTAGACTTTTATTGATATTTTGAATATGTTTTGGTCCAATCATAAGTTAAAAACACCACATAATTTTACAGACTCCTTTCTTAGCAAAAAGACTAAGCTTAAAAGTTTTTACAAGCCAGTTTTGTGGGCATTCAGTCTTAATGCCAGTCCACTTTAATACAAATAGTCTACTTTAACAAACTACTCATTATTTTCCTCCTTAACAAATAAGAAAAACTACTCAGTTGTGGCTACTAAATGTGAAAGAACTGATGCACCATTATGCACAGACATATCATTAACCAAATTAAAAGAAAGTCGAACAAAAACTAATTAAATGCAATAATAGTGACAAAACGAGTTAGGCCATATAAACGCCGGGTCCTAAAGCGCTCTCGCATGAGTGAATATCCACAAAAACACATTTGTTGTAAGTTTTGTCTCCTAGCTGGATGTTTTCATGCCAAAGTGTTTAAACCGATAACTTACATTATATTTATGGCATCTTGCAGATGCCATTATCCAGAGAAAGTTATAATTTTGCATTTGTAAAACTGAGCAGTTGAGTGTTGAGGGTCTTTATTTAGGGTCCAGGAGTGGCAGCTTGGTGGTGCTGGGATTTAAACTCATGATTGTCCAATCAGAAAGCCAACCACTGAATTCCCACTTCTGTGAAAACTACCATATGCTTTTGAATTCTAAACCTTTGACTGCACTTCTCAGGTTGTTGCCTGCATTGTAGAATAAAATAATAATTTCCAGCATACTCTTGGTTCATTACACAACTACAACACATATTTCCCTAAAATTATGTAAAATTTTCTAAAATTGCTCAGCATTTCTGTCACATAAAAATAGACTAAAAGGCCAGTGTGTACTTGTGATGTAGTTTTCATGTTTAATGTTCATACTATAACACATTTACATTTTTTTAATTTAATGTATATAACACAAAATAAATAATACAGTTTAAACTATGTTTTTTTAATGCTTATTATTATTAATTAATTTATTAAAGGACAAAGACACTGTATATTTTAATGCATGAGATCCTGCAGTTTTAAACCTATATAAAGAAGCAAACGATTAAAATGTCAAGACTTTTCCCAGGCTGCAAACATAAATGAATTAACTCTTGTTTTTGTGCATTTATAATCAAATTAAAATTCATGTTTAAAAATCATGCATTCAAATCCGATCATAATATTTATGCTTTACGGAATATAAATGTATGAAGACTGATATCTTTAGTTGAATGCATAGGAAGATATTTCAGGCATTTTTCATGCCTTCCGTGATTTGTGGATTACTCACTGTCAATCTCTTACAGGTTTCCTAATACTGACAAATGAGCAGATACAGTAATGTAATGTGCCTGAATCTCTGGCTGATGCTTATTGGAATTACAATGAGAATTGTAATCAGAGCTACATGTACTGAGCTCATTCATATCAGTTCCAAATAACAAACATATATAAATTGTGTGCTATTTTACTTAGAATATGAACGTACACAGCTGAGAGTTCACAGCTTGCTGGCTATTTTGATGCCCCATTGGATAAAGTTGGTCACACTAGCCCCTTCTGGCAGCTCAGCCAGCGATTAAGATGGCATTAACAAATATGTCAATGTCTATTTTCTGCTCAATTTAAAGCCTTGCCACAATAAAGATTGCCTGCACTCATTCTCTATGAGAGCCAGAAGGACACAAACGCCAAACAAGGGAGAGAATGAGAAGAGTGCTGTTTGAGAGTGTATGAGATAGTCATGGGGTAAGGGTCGAGCGATGGGCCCAATCAATGCATGAGCAGGCTGTGCTGATAACACAGAAGACAAGCCAGTGCACACAAGTGCAGCTCTCCAGAAGAAAAACCGCCAGTCAAGTGAAACACAACATCCAAATTACACCAGTCCAGACCAATGCATGTCTGGTTCAGCTGACCAGAGCCTTTAAACCTCTACTTATCAATGATCTTTAACAGATCAGAAAAAAATTCAATAAATAATTATGTTTTGGAACAACATCCTTCTTTCTCCAGAACTCATCAGTGGAAAATTGGACAGCTTAGTTTAAGTGAAAGTGGGCAACAGAACTGTAAGACTACTGACTAAACCTTGTTAGTCCATCCAAACAAGCCCCCTCTGGGTTTGTGGCATGCAGAGAGACTGATCCGAAATTCCCTTTAAGCATCTAATCGGCTCAGTAATTACTTAAATGACCTCAGGCCTGAGGATCACTTGAAATAATTAAAAATTAGGAGGCAGGGAGAGGAGCTCTCCATCAGGGAGAATCAGAAGGGGAAATCTCCTTGTTGGAGGCAGTCCTTCACACAGGCCCACTGGGGCTTCAGTCAGCCAGGAGCGCAGTCACGCACTGCTCTAGATTCATCCGACTGCTCTTTCAGCAGAGCACCAGAGTCACGCCTAAAACAGCAAGGGAAGCATTTCAGCAAAAACCAAAACATTCAGCAAAAACAATACTTAAGTGCTGATGGAATTATAAAGACTTATGTGCTCATTCCAGGATACATATTCAAAAAATTCTCACACTGAACATCCGTATCGCTGCAATTCAACAATAATCTTAGTGTCCCATGTTTTCCAGAAAACTCTTCCTCGTGATAACGTTGCCACGGTCACATTTTCCTTGATCCCTGGTCAGGGAACCAACCCCAGCCATTAGGGTTGCACAAGCCAGTGCACTCTTAGTGTCGGTCCCAAGCCCGGATAAATGGGGAGGGTTGCGTTAGGAAGGGCATCCAGCGTAAAAACCTGTGCCAAATCAAACATGCGGATCATAAATACGGATGATCCGCTGTGGCGACCCCTAATGGGAGAAGCCGAAAGAAAGTTTATTATGAGAAAAATATCAACTTTTAGATTTATGTAAAGCTACTTTGTGACCGTGTATTGTTAAAAAAATATACAAATGATGTTTAGTTGTAAAATATTTTAATGTTTTTTAAAAAGTTAAAACTTGCTTGAACGTTGAAAAAAGGTTCTGTGCCTGAACATGAGACATTTCTAACACTTATATCAACTTATTTTAAGAATATAAGATGCAAAGACATTGTTTTTACAACAATTTGTAACAATTAAAATTGTATGTATTGCGTTTGGGGTTAGTGGTTATACAAAAGTTTACTTTATTCATTAGAGACACATCAACTTTTACAGTTTTGAAATCGTACAAATGATTCATGAGAACAGAACAGAAAGTTGGACCAGGAGGCAAATCTTGAGCGAAGATGATGGAAGGTAAATTAAAAGACTATGGAATTGATTTTTAGTTAAAATGCACAGAAACATAATTCATTAATTTGGTAGTCAGGTTAAAATAAAACTCAATGGTCAGTGGATCAATGGATGGTTTACATGAAAAGGTTAGGAGATATTAAGTGAAAAAAGTTGACTTACGTTACATTTTTGAAATAGGAGATATAGTCACTATGTAAAATTAATAATTTTTTCAACAAAAAGGTTTGTGTCTGTCTGATTGAATAAACGCTTGTGCGCAGCTGGCAGGTCCTATGGATTGCAGTTGTGTGCACAAATGCCAGAGTGTATATTGAGTCAGTATCTATAAGACTGTGTGTGCTTGTGTGTGTGTGTGTGTGTGTGTGTGTGTGTGTGTGTGCGTGTGTGCGTGTGTGTGTGGTATCTCTCAGTGCGTGCTGCTGATGAGTCTGTTTCTGGGTAATGTGGAGCTGGCTGCCTGCTCCCCGGACCCCCGGCCCATCAGCTGGGAGATTGATCTCTGTCAAAAGCAATTCGTCAAGCTGCACCCAGGCCATCGCACACACCCCTGACACCAGATGCCTATTTTCAGCTGCGAATAAAATCAATTGCAGGAGAATGAAGAGCATAATCAGCTGCTGATTGATCTGCAGGCGCCCAGATTGACACGTTTCCCCAGGGAACGGCCTCCGAAGGGTTACGCCAGGAGAAGATGAAATGGTTCACACCATATACACACACACAAACACGTGTGCATGCGCACGCGCACACGCACACACACACATTTATATATACAAAAATAAAAGCTTAACACAAAAATCTTCAAGTTTAAGAAGCGGACAAACTTTGTACAAAATATTTTGTTCCCCAGTATCATGATGCAGAACATATGAATGTAAACATGTTTACAAAATAATTAATTAGAGGCAACATTAAAAAAAAAGCATACTGTAATTTTTCATTTATTCAGGATATTAAGTCTTTTTTTTTCCAGTAAAAGCCAGGCATATGGTTTTATTGACATTATTATGTTTTTTCTCTAAATGTGTATCTATAGCGATAATGTAAAAGAAATCTGAAAATGTGTAGATGTTGGGAAAGTTATGTTTTTGATAGATGATTACATAAAAACAGCAAAATAAAAAAGTCTTCTAGTGAATAATGTTGATAAATAATACACAAGATGAAATCAAACTGTCTTTAAGACAATAGAAACCATAAAGGAACCAAAGTAGTTTACTGAAACCATACAGGACCAGACAAGAGTATAAAACTTCTTGAAGCACAACCTATCAGCATTAATGGAAATATACAATGGGACTTTTGATATACACTATATAAAAGCATAAAGCTGTTGCTCTCTCTCTCTCTCTCTCTCTCTCTCTCTCTCTCTCTCTATACATAAAATATATCAGGTTCATGGACTATATTTTACTATAGGTTGTGTATCTTGTTACGATGCTAAATGTGTTAGTAAGTGTGTCTGAGGACGCTGGTGGCGAGGTGCCTGGAGATGCGAGGGTTAACCCGGGGAGGGCCCCTGTAATGAGTAAGCATTCAGCGGCCGGGCAAAGATAAATGGAGCCGCCGCTCTTCTGCAGCAGTCAGCAGGAACCAGGGCCTGCGGCTTGTTTGGAGCAAATGGAGTGCGCAAAATATCAAAGGCCAGCGATCCAGAAGACGCCCTGGTTTGACAAATTTTAAATTAGCCAGAAAGAGAGAACGAAAGAGAGAAAGAGAGAGAGAGGGAGAGAGAGAGAGAGAGAGAGAGAGAGAGAGAGAGAGAGAGAGAGAGAGAGAGCAGAAGAAAGAGGTAAATTATGCAATCCTTTTGTGTTGCCCAACACAACTGAAATCCATAGATTCTCTATCCCCCTCTCCATTTTTTTCTTTCCTCCCTCTATCTCTCGTAATCATCTGCTATTATCGCCATTACAAAAACTGTTATTATTCCCAATGCCTTGCTCCAAGGAATTGCAGTCTTCAGTGTGGGGACACAGGGATCTCTGAACATTTATCTCTTTAACTGCTCTGCAGCACCGGGGTATGGTGATGAATTTGGAGCACTTCGTTTTCCATTGTAGATTTTCGGATGATGTATTTATACTATACAGTATGTATGTTTTATATAGGAAGTATGTATTTTGAACTCGCTTGAGAATATGATTTAAATGATCTGATTGACTAAAATCAAACAGTGTCTTTGAGTCAGATAAATTTCACTCGCACACACTCATTATACTTACAGCTAATTTTAACTGTTCCCTCTTGCCATTTTTTTTTTTTTATTTTGAAAAAAAAAAAAATTCCAGCCATACAGCATCCTATTGCTTATAAAAAAATAAAAAGCTTAACTGCAATGTGATTGGTTTATAGTGGGTTTTCTGAAAAGGTTTCTTGGAAGAACATTTTCACATATATCTTGCTTCATCTAAAGAACTCTGGCAAACTCTTCAAATTTTTATAATCAGAGAAAGGATTAAGCAGATGTCCTTTTTTAGTGGTGATTTGGCAAATTTGATGATGTAATCTGTTACGGTATTTATCGCTTCACTAGTTTTAAAATGTTGCCATTATTTATTATTTAGGTGGATGAAAAAATATATTCATTAAAGTTTTCTGAGTTCTCCTTTTTCTCAGTTATTCTGTATAGATGAAGAGCTAGATAAAGGTGACAAATACAATTTACATGAGCAAGAAAGCTATGTAAAGCTATGCTAGCTTTGAAAGCCTGCTGTATAGACATTTGAGTGTTTATTGACATAATCGACATATTGAGTCAATTATTAGCACTGGCTTGAAAACAGCTATTAAATCGTTTTTTTCTTCACTGTGTTCATCCAGTCCTTTGGCAGCATACAAATTTGTACAGCTTTTCAGAAATCCTGTCATGAATCCTGTCAGATTAATTAGTGAAAGGTGCCATGCTAAGCTTATTTTTCCTCCCAATATTGTTTAGAAAGGGATAGTGCAATCTGTAACAGAAATAATGACCTAGTAATGCAGCTGTTTATACCATCATGGTCCCATCAACTGAACAAAAACTTAAAAATCATCCATTAGAAGTTCTTGGAAATTCTTTCACCCCATCACTGGTGGATCTCATGTTTCCATATATATCCCAATGCTGCTATAGTCATTCATAATCGAGTTGCAGAGAACAAAACTGATGGTGCTTTTTGGGTGAAAGTGATGTCTGCGCTCAACAAGACAGAGCATGGTGAGTGATCAGGGACAGAATCAGAGAGAATGTGACAGTTAAATGTATTATGCCAGGGCTCTCAGAGAGGCTGCAACATGCCTGGAGACTCATCAGACAAAATCAGTGCCATGGCCCGTGACCACAATGGTACACTTGACAGCTTCTATGTGTATGTGCACTTGAGGTAGAGCCAGAACCAATCGGCAGCAGATAGAAGGTGATGAATATACAGTGTTTCCAGGAGACAACAGATGCTAAGCTTGCGTTTTCAGGCCAGCACTAACCAGTCTTCTCTCTCTCCCTTTTTTGCTCTCATGCTCTCTCTCTCTCTCTCTCTCTCTCTCTCTCGCACACACACACACACACACACACACACACACACACACACACGAAAACACACACACACACACAAACACACACACACAAACACACACACACACACACACACACACACACACACACACACACACACACACACACACACACACACACACACACACACACAAAGATTAGCCTTAGGAAGCCAGCCCTCCAGCCTTTTACCGAGGATCTTGGATCATCTGCACTTAAGCGCCCTACACCATATATCATTCTCTCTTTCCCTTCTTCATTTTTTAAAGCATATCATGTCTCATGTATTTGTAGTCATGCTTGCTGTGGGCCTCAATATATCAACGCTTTCATTGTTACTTGTTTAATTAGCATAGAAATACATTGTTTGGCACAAACAAGATATCAGATTGTAGCTGTGTTCCAAAAAACAGCTTACTAACTCTTACACAATCCTAACTGTGAAATTATATCTTATCTTTTTAGTAACCATGACAACTTTTTGATCACAATGGCAGATAGGAGCAGAGGATTAGAGGAATATCCCATCTTGCCAAAATTCGAAACAAAAAAATCACAATCTGTTTTAAGTCATAAATGTAGCCAATAGGAAACCTTGCTAATCCCCTTAACAGGTGACAAATTAAAGAAATAAAGAGAGCACTTTGCTGCCTTTATATCCTAATAGGAGTAGACATTTACAGAATAACTCCACCCACATCCAGCAGACCTAAATCTAACTCTACATCAACAGTATGGAGATTTTATCATGAGCTGATAGACAAAACACCACTGGAGAGAATATCTTGTGTAGAAATGCTTTTCACCATTCCATGTCCATTCTTTGACACTTAGAGAGTCTGTGTGCAGGTACATTAAATCTATGCAGGAAGCTTAGGCCTTAAAACATAGGACCTAATCACTGGTACCAGCAAAATTAGTCACTGTGTTTAGATACTGGTTTGAATTAGCGTTAAAGCTACTAATCCACCTACAAGCATGTTTTTATTAAGTGGGAGGAACTCAGAAAACCCAGAGGAAACCATACAGGCCAAGGAAGAACATATGAAAGACACCGAAAGTAAGCTAAATTT
This sequence comes from Silurus aristotelis, assembly GCF_946808225.1. Taxonomy (NCBI): domain Eukaryota; kingdom Metazoa; phylum Chordata; class Actinopteri; order Siluriformes; family Siluridae; genus Silurus; species Silurus aristotelis. The sequence continues at coordinate 10,165,683 of NC_139581.1, read as the reverse complement.
AGGATTTATATCAAAATCTAAATCTAATGTATAAATATTTTCTTAGTGAATGACTATTTGGTATTTTATAAAGCAGAGCATGAGTCTTCTGAAGGCCTAAAAAAACCAAAAAGTTTAAAGCATAGAGTGTTGGAGCAAGTCCAATGTTTACAATGCACTTTTTTTTTGTTGACATTCCTACATCTTTCTGTAAGGGTAGGCTGAGAATATAAAGCTCACAAAGTTTTTAAAAAAAGGAAAGTTAAACTACTTTCTACTCCAGGTTGCCGCAGGTACAGCCTCACCAAAACAGGAAGCTAAAGGTTGGAAAAACATGGCCTGATCCATTTCCAATCTTCAGCTGTCAAGTTTTGGTGATCCTGCTATCAGATTTTTGTTCTTGACTCACATGGGTGAAAACCAATGTTGTCTTCTGTTGTAATAGCCCATCTTCCTCAAAGTACAACACCTGCATTGTAGCATTTTCTGAAATATTGTTTTTAGTTTTTCATGGTTTTAAAGAGTAGTTGTAATACTGTGATCTTTGTTTTGGCTCAAACCAGTCTGCCCATTCTCCTCTGAACCTTCTCATTTACAAGATATTCCTAAGGACAGAACTGAGTCTATCTAGTAATTGTTTTGGTTTATTGCTTCATGGTACAGACTCTGTTGTAAATGAAAATCATAGGAGCACAGCGGTTTCAACCAGTCTGGAATAAATAAACATGTCATGGTGAAGTTAAGGTTTGCATGGATGAAGTGGAAGATCTTGAGTGGCCTGCTAATGTCTCCTCACCTTACAATAGTACATGATTGAATGAGCACAAATCTCCACAATCACACTTCAAAATCTAGGGGGAACATCTTCCAAGAGGAGTGGAGGTTCTTATAACAGAAAATTGGGATTAATGTGGAATAGGATGTTCAGAAAACACATATGCCAGGTGTCCACAAACTTTTGACTATATAGATAAATAAAAAAGACAGACAAATACAAACCACATAAACACGTCAACATGCCCATTCACCCAAGTGCAATAATTAAATCCTCAATTACGCTGAACAGCTCTGAGATAAAATGGGTGGTGGTGGTTTTTGGGGGGTAGGGGTGGGGGTATGTTACAGAATATGAGACACTCTGCGCACACAGCAAAGCTGTAAGCTTTTTTGTTGTTGTCTTTTTTTTTGTCTCATTTCCCCTTCCCCCATTCATATATTTTACTGCCTAAATTAGGACGCTTCGCCCGCCTGGTAAAGAGTTTTCTTTTACTAATGTCAATTTACAGCCTAGCAAGAGCCACGTCTAATCTTTTCCTACTCATTACACACAATTTCCAAGTCGTTTGGCCAACACAGCGATTGGCTCCTTGCTGTGTGTGCAGTGAGGAGTGCTGTGATTGTTTATTATTTATTTATTTATTTACTTACTTACACCAGCCTCCACCCCTATTTTCCACAAGCCCCATTTTCTGTGTTTTCTATGAATAATCAGAGCCCTCATCCAGAGTGTTGAAAACTTGTATTCTGCACAGACGGGGAGTTAAACTGTATGCATACTCACACTACGGGAGGCTCTGCATTATCTCAGTGCAAACATGCAGCGTAGGCACACCCCAGTGCACACATGTGGATACACATCTGCATCAGCGCAGCACAAACACACAAGGTTTAATATGCATGGCGGTCTGGCCCTGACATCAAATTTATGCATGTTACACACAAACACAAAAACACCAACCGCTAATAACAGAACACAGCTGTATTAGCTGCACCTGCTGCTACTGGCCATCCTAACACAGGGGCCAAAAGGGCTGGAGCTTTTAGTTACAGAAGGTGTCTTATTTTAGGCCCAAGCTCAAGAGAGTAATCTTGAAGACATTTTGGCTAGGGGCAGCTTCTTGCTTGCTTGCTTGTTTGTTAGTTCTCTTTCTTTCTTTCTTTCTTTCTTTCTTTCTTTCTTTCTTTCTTTCTTTCTTTCTTTCTTTCTTTCTTTCTTTCTTTCTTCTTCCTCTTCTTCTTTTTCTTCTTATTATTATTAGAAGTAGTAGTAGTAGTAGTAGTAGTAGTAGTAGTAGTAGTAGTAGTTGCTGTCAGATACCATTTACATCACCAAGGTTGAACCTGGGGCAGACATAACACTCACAGGATGCATAAGCTCCACCCCTTCCTGTCTATTTTGCCAACAGGGCAGCTCATGACTATCAAAAGCCTGGCAGGACAAACAAAATTAATTAAACAGCGCCATGTTTGACACCTAGCTGTCTCCGTTTAAAAAGCTATTAAAGCACAAGCTGACATCCTGTCTCAAAACACACACACACACACACACACACACACACACACACACACACACACACACACACACACACACTGCCTGCCTATTGTCATGGCTGTCAGAGAAGAGGAGAAGGGGGGTATGCAGCAGATTTACAAAGCACACATATTTACATGCTTAACCTCCATCCAGCCAAAAGCTCACCACCACAACACACTATCAAAACAGTGTCGCTAATAGTGTAGTGGTATAATGGAGTGTAGTGTGCTGTAGTGAAGTGTGTGTGCATGTGGAGAAAGAAATGACTGCTCAGGAGAGAAACTGACTGAGATGAGGATGACTAAGTGACCTTTGACCTTTCATTTTGGGAACAGAAGAGGGTTCATCTCTTGTTTCTGTAATAGCATGTGCTTTTTCAGTAGACCACACACCTGTACAGCACACCGGAGAGTCAGTGGTCATACAGAGGTGGAGAGGGGATGTTATAGTAAAGGAGAGTGGGGGAGGATGGAGGGAAGAGGAGCAGATACTTCACTAGTCACTGGGATGAGGAAAAAGAAGGTCATGTGTGTTGCTGACATCATCACATCTGTCTGTGTGGCTCCAAAGCACTCCTCACACTTTCTCATTACCATGCGTTTTAGCAATAGTAGTGATGCATCAGACTTGGTCAGAGGCTATTGCTAAGAGTCTGTAGCAATATATATATAGTTAATTTATTTAATTTTTTGCTTAAAGCCACTGCAAAATCTTGCCACTGCTATGAACAAGAAATGTGTATATATATATATATATATATATATATATATATATATATATATATATATAAATGTCTATAATAGAGACATTTCAAACATCATATGTGACTTAAGCGATAACGGCACTATTTGATTGCCGTCATTGTTTCTCCCCAAACATAGATAAAAACATTTACAGTAGTTGTATCATATAAGTACAATGGATACAAACCATTTATACACCCCTGTTACAATGGCAGGTTTCAAATGATGCTTAAAAATCTTATTTAGTAAAAGATTCAGAAACTTCAGAAAAAAATAATCTTTAAGCACCTATTGATTTTCCTATACTATGCAAAGGCGTTTGGAATAAGAGTCTATCAGTGTAGCATCGTTCTTCCAAAAGAATCCATCAGATTGTTACAGCATCTTCTGTGCATCTGTCTTTTCTGATCACCACACAGATTTTTAGTTGGATTTATGTCTGGGCTCTGGCTAGGTCATTCAAAAATGTTGATCTTTTGGCTGAGCCATTGCCTTGTTGATTTGGTTGTATGCTTTGGGTCATTGTTGTGTTGAAAAGCGAGTTAACTTTTCATTGACAATTTACTAGCAGACACCTGGAGGTTTTGCACCAAAATTTACTGATATTTGTGGCTATTCATGATTCTCTCCACTTTGAAAAAAGCCCCAGTTCTGGCAGAAGAAAAGCAGCTCGAAAGCAAGATGTTGCCACCACCATGATGTACAAGTACCATGGGTATAGTGATCTTTTGGTGATGTTCGTTTTTCTTCAAGACATACCTTTTGGGAATTATGGAATTATATACCTTTTAAAATTGGTCTCAGTGGACTAGAAAACAATTTTTCACCTGTGTTGGGGTGATTTAATCGCTTCACAGTCCAAATGTGTGAAGAATATAAAAGATTATTGCCAGATACAGAGTAATCTGTTCTAATCTGCAGCTACTTAAATGTTGCTGAAGGCCTCTTGACAGCCTCCCTGGTAAGTTTTAGTCTTGACCTTTAATATATTGTGAACATTGTCATATTTACTTTTGAACATGAGACTGATGGGTCGCTCTGAACACAGCCACATCCCCACTTATAAATGGTGTGCGCACACACACACACACACACACACACACACACACACACACACACACACACACACACACACACACACACACACACACACACCAAATTTCTTTGACTTAATTTCACAGTGAGGCTGTGAAAAGTTCTCACGATTTATCTTAACAATGAGAAAAGAAGAACAATGGAGTAGTTATTTGAAAAATATACTGTATTGGTTTTTCATTCTCCTGTATGTGGTATAACTCTCCAGCTACACCTGATGTCTTCAATTTGGACATTTGGACAGCTTTAATCATTCTCTGGACAGGTGACTATTGGACAGATACACACGTCAACTGAAACATGGCAGGGAGCTATTCCACCAGACTGCCAATCACCAGCATCATGGGCCACTGTCACTACAGACACACATCAAAACCTGACCAGGGAGATGCAACTTATCTGTTCACACACACACACACACACAGTCACACACACATCCAGTACAGACACACAGTAAGAGGGATAAACACTTTGCATGCATAAATAAGCACAGATTTTACTGAGAACGCACACAGAGACCCTATGCAGCATATTTTTCAATGTGACAAGGACATATGACACGTCCATTGGTCAAAACGAAGACATAGTCTACACTATAGAAACCTGTAGCTCCATCTCTCCCCAAACACAGCCAAAGAAAATGAAAGAAAGAAAAAAAATCATTACCTTCAGGAGCTGTAAAGGCTATTCTGAGTATTGAAGTAATTGTGATTTTCATTAAAGAAATACAAGAATCAGGGGATGAAATGAAATTGCCTCATCATTCGGAGGAGGAGGTTTTGACATTTGCTGGGACGGCCTGCACATGCACACAGCGAGACATACACACACCCAGGTGCACACACACACACACACACACACACACACACACACACACACACACACACACAAACACGTCCTATACAGGACAAAATTGTCCCCCGCTCCTATAACTGCAGGCTCTCCTAGCCACTATTAGCCTCTGAACATTGGAAAAGTAACTGTCCAGGAGAAAAGGAAAAAGATTACAGAACAAAAAAAGAGACAGGAGAAAAGAAAATGAAAGAGAGAAAAGAAAGACTCCAAAAAAAAAGAGGCTATGATGGCAGAGCAATCCATTCAGTTTGGACGAGGACAAATAGGCGTGAAGGGCAAAATGAAAAGAGTGAAAAAAAATATTTTAAGGGAAAAAAAAGAGGAAGGTCAGGACACAGAGGGCACAAGACATGACTTTCTGATACTGCAGATTATTGGGTCGTGTAGTTTTTGGTAAGCAGCCGAGAAATGGTCATAGTTTCATTTAAAATTTGTAATAGGAGAGTGATTTAGTCCGATTTTGAAATAAAAGATTAACTGTGTGCTTGCTTTAATCATCTGTTTTTTTTTCTTTATAAATTGGTTTATAAAGTAATGCTAAATCAAATTAATTGGTAAACATTAAGTCATTGTGGAATAGCAGAAGAGAGGGAGGCCTCGAGTGTTTAAAACACCTGCTTGACACCTGAATGATTACTAAACTGCTATTAGATCAGTGTTGGGACTAACTTTTGATGGAAAAGCCACACATTTATATATACATTTTATGCTGGCTTGGATACATAAAATTTCAACATAACCGAGGCAGGAAAGAAGTCCAAAAATATGGTGACTGGAAGGAGAACGCAATCAACCAAGAAAAAAGAAAAAAAATGAGTGAGAAAAACAATGTATATAATGCTATAAAAAGAAAGTGATTCAGAACCGATAGCTTTTCTCATGATAAAGTATGTATTTGTTCTGTAGTGTATGATGTAAATTATATATTTATGCTCATTGTGGAGTTCATACGGTTACTCAGCTAATAAGTAGTTCACTAGAAAACTCATGACATTCAAATTGCTTATGTCCAATAAATTCAGTCATTTTGGTCATCTGCATTGTGTATGTTTATAGATATGCTTTAGCCAGGATATAATTGAATTATTATTATCAGTGGCAGGCCTGGACCTTCAGTGGGGACTTACACAACTTAATCCACCTCTTAATACCACCACTATCACGTCGCTGCTTTAGAAACCATTAATACTATACAAAAATGCAATATAACAACAGGTGGCATTACAGAGAGAGAGAGAGAGAGAGAGAGAGAGAGAGAGAGAGAGAGAGAGAGAGAGAGAGAGAGAAGAGAGAGAGAGAGAGAGAGAGAGAGAGAGAGAGAGAGAGAGAGATTTCACATTTTGAGGGTGAATACCATTTTTACTAACGCAAGAAACCCAGGTTAAAGAAACAGAGCTGTTTCTCAAGGAGACTAAGGTAAAAGGTCCAGCAGTACAGACTTTGAAGGCCCTGGGCAGATTAGATTGACATGGCAGCACATAGAGGCTGAAATCTGATTGGACAAAAAATCTAACATCCACATACAAGTACCAGTACTTGTATGTGGATGTTAGATTTTTTGTCCAAGCAGTGCAGCCAAAAGAACCGCTACAAAATGAAGAGAATAAACTGTTGGAAATAAATTAATACAATTTCATGGAACAAATATTAGAATTTAGGTTGTAAATGTAGGTCAGTGCTTCTGATAGTGTTTGGGCCAGCAGAGAAAGCCTTGCCAAAGGCCAGCATAACAGAGTATTGTGAGGTTATGAATGTTCACATGAGATTCTGCTTTTTTTAATTTTTTTATTTTTTTTATATTTTTCTCATATTGCATCTGTAATACTGAAAACCTACAAGCAGATACTGTATTACAAATGCTTTAATTGTGCTCCAAATTGCATACTGCCATACTTAAGTAACACCAGAGCAACATCTTTAGTATAAATGTAATTATTATTTTAGCACATTATGTGGTGCACATGGCTCCCTGAAATATTTGTGCCTAACCCTCTATGGTCAGACTTTTTGGCATGTGACAATATGGCATTTTATCCAGTGACTAATTCATGGATTACCTCAATGACTGACTCACCAACTGACTCAATATCTGACTCACTAGACATTACTCAAATGCAAAGGCACAAAAACAGTGTGAAGCATCATTACTCTCCTTTCTTATAAACCAGTTCCCTATAATACTCCAGGGTTATTTGCTTTGTTCCTTCAATGTAAAAGGTTTTCTGTATAATCTAAAATGTTGACCAGCAATTTAATAAATAAATAAAGAGAGGAGCATTTTCAATCAGTTCAGCCATTCCACATTTCTCCAGTGTCAAGTTGATTTTGGCTGTGGTTACGACTGTAGTGATTTTTATTTATTTATTTATTTATTTTTCTTCTTTTTTTATTGATTAGATCTAAAATTACAGTTATTCATTATTGGATACTAAATGCTTACCATGACTGAGAGGCAGATTATCAGTGGCAACTCAAGTGCTGAACATATTTGCCATATTAAACACAGTTAAAAAAGAATCATCCTAATGATGAACTAACACTTTAAATGGATAAATCAGCAGTTGAAACAAGAGATAAAGAAGTGTGTATTATTTTGCATTCGTTTTCTGAGACCTTCAATGTAATTCAATGATTTCATTTAACTACTTAAAATGTCAAGATAGCATGTTAATGACCCTTTTAATGATGTGAACACAACGAGGAAAGTAAAGTGTTGACAGAAGTGTGTATGTGGGGGGTGAGATTATGAGAAAGAAGGAGAGAGAGAGAGAGACAGAGAGAGAGGTATATCAAACACATGAAGGCAGCAGCAGACAGGAGTGATGAGTGTGTGCCATACTCAGCACTTCCTTCTCTCTCTCACACTCTGTCTCAGCTGTGTTAGCACAACAGTTTCAGAGGTTACCATTCAATTAAGCCTGGCTGCACATCTCGGGCCAGACAAAGAGCCCTCATCTTCCCCTCCACCCCTCTCCAATGCCTCTCCCTTCTACCAAACTTGTAATTACAATGTTCTACACTCTGCTCCGCCATGACCCACTGTAAAATATGACCATCAATTCTGCCATTATCTCCTCATCGGGATTCTTGGCTGATAGCCGAGATTGTGTGGCCCGTGCCGAGCGTCAGGATGAAGAATATCACGCCGCTATCTGCCGTAATGAATTACTTTAACTTTTAACCTCGTAGAGCTGTGCTTGAACTAACCACCACAAATCACTTTTTTTTGGTCTTTCACTTTCTTTGCACCTAGTCCTTTTAACAGCATCCACTAAATTAAAAACATAAAGTCAGCCAATTTAGGAAGTTGCTGCTACAGCGTTTGTCTGATGGGAGATATGGATCATATAGATGAAATTTGGCTGAAAATGTACAAAATATATAAATATATCATGATGCATAAATAAGAAAGAATATATCCATTGAGCCCTTAGAAAAGCTGAGCAGCATGTCTTCAAACACTGAGGACATACATCATTACACTGTAGCAGTATGTGTGTATGCGGTGTGAACTGACGATTACACTGCATTGTTCTTTGCATTAAGTGAATCTGTGGGTTCTTTTTTGCAAAACCTTGACCAAAGATCTTTTCCCTTCTCATCATAAAACAATATAAGGGCATGATGTAGGACTGACCATTGTTCAAGGTCATTCTGCTTTCAGTGCATTACGGTACAGCAGATATCCTTTCACAGCCGTGTCCTTGGTCCACACTGCACCTCAGTTAAAAAAAAGCTTTAAATTCATCCGTTTATTTACTGGAATGCATACAGATTTCAGGAGCCTTACTGCTCCCAATGTGCACTTGTTTTTGTGTGCGAGCGAGCCAGATTCGGGAGCTTTTTGTTTGCTGAGGTTTTCTATCCTTGAATGAGCTGACAAGTATTTTTAATAACGTGGTGTAAATGCTAGAGCAGTGGGGTTATTGAATAGAAACGGGGCTGCTGAGAGCTGTGGAGATGCACTCTGACCAGCAAGGGTTATGTGGCATCCGAAGAGGCCATTGGTAACTTTTCATTAGAGTTGGCTTTAGTGTGAATAGTTGGGAATTTACAATTGCAAGATAATGCTGAGTTCCTGAACTGTTTCAAGCAATCTTGCTATTTCCCTATCAAAGTTGCCAACCATGGATTGTGTATATTTACTGAGAAGGCCACCACCACAAACATGCTGTACCTCTCAGGTGGCAGTTGCTCCCACTGCAGAAGCTTGATCCACACTAACAATGTCCATATTTAACAAAAATATTAATATATTAATAGAAATAAGCTTCGTCCACAGTTGACTTTGGTGATTTATTTTATTAAATATCCAGTTGCCAAAATAGCACTAATTCACTTCCTTTGAAATCTGGTTTTCTAGTTTTTTAACCTCAATTTCATGACAGGTAATAGAGACAGGCATGTTGCTGAAAATCCTGCTGTTATTTTCTTCATTCCTACATGCCACTTGGATTTTGTAATCTCTAAATAAAGTTGGTTTTATTTCCCAATATATTAACAAACTAGTCTAATTTTAGGTTAACTAAGGATGCTGTGAATGCATTATACAGTGTCCCTTGTTGATCACAATGATCTTGGTCTTTGTCCTGTGGGTTTCACCTATGACTGCTTGTGCCTGCATGAAATGAGTTATGCACACTAGTCTCGGCCTTTATATACTGTAAAACGTTCTGTCAAGGTTACAATCTAATGTACATTCTGATTATGTATTGGTTGTTGGTAGCTTGGTGTTTCTTTGACCCTGCCTATATCTTATACCTCACATACCTAGAAGATTTTCTTTTTACAGATCATATAAAATGCCTATAAAAAAACCTATTTACTATCAGAAGACTATCAAGACAATTTCAAAACATTCAGAAATTCAAGACAGCCAGCCAAGCACCATCAACTCAAACTCAAAACTCATCACCTTTGGAGTTTTGTTAAAATTATATCACAGCATTAGATTTAATTTGTTTTGGTGTAAAGTTCAAAGACAGGTTCTTAATAGTTCTCATAGTTCTTCTGACCTAGGATATGGACATTTTTACAACAGTGTTAGTTGGGTGTTGTTTCTCTCCCCCCCAATGGCCCTTGTGCCCTCTCTATGGCACTGTGGGAGCACAGCTGCTTGGACATGCAGGCTCCATATGCCAGTGGCAGTGGGGTGCACCACAGCATCAGCACGGTCCATCAATCACCCAGCCACTGTACACTTCAGCATGCTTGCAACTTCAGCCCAGTGACTTTACACAGTCACTGAACCCCAAACTAAGACAGTCTGATTGATGAGGGATCAAGTGGAGATACTGATGGATAGGTATGGGTTTGAAAGTTTGGTAACTCTTTATTTGGATTGTCCAGTGGACACACTCTACAAACCATCCAATGTATACACTCAGTCTATCAACTTAACTATAGAACTAAACCGGAAGTCTATCTTTTCTTGACTTTTCTTATCAGGTTCAATATGTGCTAATTTACACAATTTTATATAGCTCTACATAAGTGTGCTGACATAAAAAATAAAAAAAAAGAAATTACAAATAACTATTTATGGTTAAGACTTTGAATGTTCAATGACATCTGTTTGGAAAGTACTGGAAACCACCAAGTTGCCACTCCTGGGCCCTTAAACAGGGATTTAACCCTCAAGTTAAAGGGTTAATCCTAGAACTGAACTGGGTAAGAAATCTTTTGCGTACGCAGCCCCGTTTGATTGGAATCCTATCCAATCGAAATTGAAGTTGCAAAATCTTCTCTCCATGGACCAGTTCAAAGTAGCTATTTGGCAACTGGAAGACGACTCTGTGAAATGTAACTGTTTTTAAACTTTGTTTGTGAAATGTAATTGTTTTAACTGTGTTTGTGATGTGTAAGTCTGTAACTGAATGTATTGCTGCTCATCTTGGCCAGGTCACTCCTGTGAATGAGATTTTTAATCTCAGTGAGTTTCTACCTGGTTAAATAAAGGTAATATAAGTGCTCAGTTGTAATTCGCTCTGGATAAGGGTATCTGCCAAATGCCATAAATGTAAACAGAAATGTATATGTTTCATACAAAGATTGCGATGGTGTACTACCGCGTCCATCCATGAGTCACAAAAAAAAAATTGGATGATTATAATTTATCATAAAAGAGCTCTTGAAAGCCCTAATTTAATGTATAGCCTACTTAAGCCTACTTAAAAGTCATGTCTATGCTTCCATACTGTAATTATATTACTTGTTGACATATATATATATATATATATATATATATATATATATATATATATATATATATATATATATATAAGGTGTATATATATATAGTATTTACAGAATTTCAGGAAAGTTTCTATCTATAGTATAAAATATAAAAATAATGGTTTTCCCAAGCTGCCACATATAATATACTTTTAAAAGATTTTAGACATAGCTAAAGTTTCAGATACAAGGGCTGCAAATCAGGAAATCATCAGACTCATGGCTCATTGGGTGTTAAAAGCAGTCAGGTGTGTTGGGGCTTGAAATTGAACAAATACTCTATAAGAAAGAGCTGTACGTCCCTACAGACAGACCTGCGAGACTGAAACACTGTACTGTCCAATTACCTGCACTATGTCCTCAGCGCTAAGCACATTTAATTTGTTTCTTTTTCTACTGTTGAGGGAAGAATAAAGGAAATGTGAGGCATAAGAGATGGCACGGATTCCAGTCCTTTCGTAACTCACTCCACATTCCACACTAAACAACCAAAGTTGAAGCTTGTGTTTTTTTTGTTTACATCAGTAAATTCACCTGGGTCATAACGGGGGTTAAAGAGTGTCCATGTTGTCCTTTAACATTCTATCCAGATGATGCTAAAGAAAGTATTACATGTGAACATATGTATATCACATATTTTCTCTTTCAGGCAGATTTTAGTTTTCCCAATTTTCCGCTATTAAATCTGCATATAATTTTATTTTTTTTTTCAATAGTTTACTTTGTTCGGCAGTCAGCCTCGATTGATTGGCTAATCCTGGGTCCCTAGATAGTCTCTCTAGCGCTTACACAAAAGTTTAAAAACCATGCAGGGGTATAGGAATCAGTAGCCTGGTTTCCTAGGACAAGCAAATTTCATGTCCAGGATATTAGTTTTCTTTTTTTTATTCTGTTTAACTTATCTGACAAACAAGTAAGTTCAATGAGAAGAGAAACAAACCCCATTCCCTACAGACTTACACAAACAAAAGCTTTCATTTGGTGTGTAGGTTTAAACTCAGAGCTTCACGGTGGACCTTTGCACCTTGCACTCTATACTCATACTGAATTTCACCTTCTGCTGCACTAAACACTTTAACACACACTAAAGTGGAACCAATTTTGTGACACATGCACCATATTGGCTTGAATAAATGACAGATAATCAATCTTTTGAGAATCTGATACATGCCAATTGAAATAAAGTGCAACACAAAACTTTCCTAACAGCCCAGAATTCAGTAACCTTGCAGGTAAACACATCATGAGAAAATAAAGATACCAGCTCAGACTTGAGAGAATAACGTGTTTTATATGTAATGTGAGAACACAGCTAATGGACTTGCTGACTTTTTGTTAAGGTTGCAATCATTGTAATCAAAGCACATCTACTCGATTGTTACTTTTGCTGTTTTGCACAGACTTTTGTGTATATATTACAAGTTCACTTTTGTTTATAGTTCTCTTTTTTGCACATTGTACTGTATAACATATTATACAATAGGTATACTGGTTGTCGCTATGTTGTGTTTTTGTGTATTTGTCCTACACTGTCTTGTATTGTCTGTTTGCACTGTCTGCACTTTTGCACTTTATGTGGCTATGACAATTTACTTTAGTCTTTAGCTCTGTGTTCTGTTATGTATGTTGTATCTATGTTGTTGTATGTAGCACCAGGGTTCTGGAGAAACATTGTCTCATTTCACTGTGTATTGCGTCAGCTATCTAGAGTTGAAATGACAATAAAAGTTTCTTGACTTTACTTTAGATTTTCAAGGGTTCAAGATTTTTATGTAAACTCAGATTGTGACCGCTCAGGTAACAGTAACAATGATTTTAACAAGGTAAGGTATGATGAAGGGAGAACTGAGCATAAGAGACTCATGGGAAGTTTAGATGGGCATGCTTGTTTTAAGAAGTCTGATAGTTTTACCATAAAAATGTCTAACAATTAAACATTTTCAAATTTTTGATAACTTAGCTGCCTTTTCCAACACTCGACCATATAAATGGAACTTGATGTCTCTCCCCTCCCTCTGCCTGGTGAGACAGCGAGGAAGTAAAAAGCCCTCCAGGCTGCGCTATCTCGTCCTTGTGATGTAATCTGCCTCGTAATCAGTCCATTATGAGGCAGCAATGCTGTGCATGTCAGCAGGGCCCGGCGCCCAGGGCTCAGGATCAATAAAGTGTACACAGCAGGGTGGCTCAGGGGCTCTGAAGACCCTGCGTCCAGAGAGTCGTCAATAGTGTCGATTGGGTATTAAAGAGCACTCCGTCAGCCACGAGTCACACAGAGGTGGCAAAGTACCCTCCAGTGTATATTAATACTGGGGTGGTCTCTTGCTTGACTCCCCATCTTTCCTGTGTATTGACAGGTCAGTATGGAAGAGTCTCTTCTTTGCTGTTGAGAAGCCATAGTGAGCAAAAGAATCTGCAAAAGATTTTCTGGAGAATTTGCTGTTCACATTTGCTTAAATTTTTTTTATGCAAAACCCAACAGCTTCATTTTGTACAAAAAGTAGTCTGTTATGTAATATGTTGTTTTCTTTACTGACATGCAAACTTTTTTCTGTTTTTTTTTGTTAGAAATATAATGTTTAAACATCTGAAACCTTTTGTATTGTGCTGGAAAAATAGGTTTCAGTTCAGCAAATAGCATCAAAAGATCATTTATATATAATATAGATATTTATATATTTTTACAAATATATAATAGCAATGCATATTTGAACAGACCACCGAAATACTGTGACTTAAAACATTATGATGCAGTGGCTCTTGCACATTTTTTTGTCAAGCTTCTTTTTATATTGTTCCAGCCAGATAATAAGCCCCACACCCCACTGAGGCTGTTCTGACACCTTTTGTAACTTTAGTTAGATGACCAAGATGAAGTCTACCTTAAAAATTTATTTTGGCTATAAGATTGTATTTGAGAAACAAAAATGTACCTGTGCTGTATTTATGTGAAGTGGTATAATTTTCATGATGGTCACAGCTGTTGTAGATCCAGAGTCCATCCTGGCAACACTATGTGTGAGGTGGGACTATACCACATATAGGATGTAAGGGGCTCTATGCAAAGCAAAAACAGGACATACCTTCAAAAACTCTGTCACACCTAGGGGTAATTTAGCGTATACAGTCCAATTATCGGCATGTTTTTGAGAGGTGGGAGGAAACTGTAGGACCTGGAGGACATGAGGGGTATCAGGGAGGAAAACTTAACATACAGGCAGTAGCCAAATCTCAGAATCAAAATAGGGAGCCTGGAGCTGTGAGGCAGCAATAATACCGTCTGTGGGCACTGGCCCATAGTAAACATATGTTCACTTTTACTTAGAAAAAATTGTGTAATTACAGATAGACCCTTATAACTATTCTTTCCATATAGGTAGAAATCATTGTAATTTCACATGATGAACCCAACTGCATCCACCATATCAAAGATGGTGTCTCAGAAGATACCGGGGAAGAATTGGTCTTTTATAGACACCATTTCTAGCTAGACCACCAGCTGAACGCTTCACATACTCTCACGCCGCATGTCATGGCTCTTGGCTCTCCCACAATCTCCCACACAGAAGCAGCAACTCTCGCTTAACAAACTTTCCCATAACACACAGCTCTCTCCATAAGTGGCACAACATCCGAATGACTGCATCTGAATGTGTATCTTTGCTTATATGGGGGTTGGAGCCGAGTTCACATGTAAACAACAGTGTGTGTGTGTGCTGGAGGAGCACTGAGAGACCTGTGAAAGATGGCTCTGGGGCCAGCAAACTCATTTCCACTCCTAGTCTGACCCCTGACCTGCAGGCCTCATTAACCTAGCTTCCCATCATGCCATGGGATGCAGGTTGAAGGTGGAGTGGGGTTCAGGGAGGGGTAGGCTGGAGGCCAGGTGGAGGTTTTTGTTAGCAAAGAGCGGCAGAGGTGGCGGCTTCACCCTTTGTTTTAACCTCTTTAACCATCATTTATTCTTTTATTACCTCCGTTGGTTATGTGCTTGGCCACAAATCTCGGTCACGCTCCTAAAGCTGTCAGTGCTGCCCGGGGCCTGTGGCAGCCAACACGGTCACCTTGACAGCAGAAAGCCAGGGAGAAGAGAGACACACTCCATCACAAGTACTCAAACACAAGCACACACACACATAGGCAACACATTAATAATCCTTCATGGGAGAGGCACTTTCTTCTCTCTTTTGTTCACTCTTTTTCCCCTTTCACTGTATCTCTCATTGAGGTGTTAAATGTCCCCAGATCAAGATAAACCCCTTACTCTTAATTAAGTGAATGGAGCCTCCTGACAATGGGGAGCACCTCACAGCGGAGACCATCAGCGTATTATAGACTCCCAATGCACCATTGCATGGGTGCTGCCTACCACTGCGCTAGTGTCTTGGAGCACCCGGCAGTCCGTACTACTCAGTGGGACAGTATGTTTGTAAGCGCTTTTGTGTTTGTGCATGTGTGTGTGTCTGTGTGTCTGTGTGTGTTTATGTGGCAGGAGATTTCAGGAGCAAGCAAGAAGGGGTGGTCAATAGCAGATCTGAATCACAGTGTTACAGGGTGTGAGAGAGGGGAAACAATCCCTAATATTCTCATGCAGCAATAACATACTGCCCTTTAAAAGTGAACAGGAAACACAAGGAACACTCAATGTTCTGCAAGGCACAAACAAGTAGGTGGAAATGATATCTTGATAATATCCCTGGTCTCTGTAATGGGTATGTTTAGCTTCCTGGCTAGGGAATGGCAAAATAAGTCTACTTGGACTGACATTAGCATTTATATTTGACATGGACTCCCTGAGTAACATTTTATAATTTATTTTCACTCTCAGTACAAATACAAAAATGCAGAAACGTACTTTTATGAGATCATTAGTGCCACTTCACTTGATATAGGTAACGTTAGCAGTCTGGCGGATTATAACTGGCTCTAATGCAAGACATCCCTCAGAAGCCATGCTAATATGCATTAAATCATCAAAAGGTCAATTATTTATATTGTATTTTTATGTTTATAAAATGCTACAGAGCTATTATAATTTTCTTTCTCTTTTGTGTGTGTGTGTGTGTGTGTGTGTGTGTGTGTGTGTGTGTGTGTGTGTGTGTGTGTGTGTGTGTGTAAACAAAACAGCATAAGAAAAGTATAATAGCTTTTGTCTGTTATAAACCCCTTTGCTAGTTAGCATGAGAAGGATGAAGCATATTAAGATAAAAATTATCATGTTTTTTTCTTATAAACATCAAATTCAAATTACAAAAGAATATAAATAGTATTTTGTTTATGTATTTACTTATCAGATATACATTGGAAAAACATTGGTGGAATTTAACAGTACCAAAACATGCTCAAAAGCTTGCTAAATCCCAAGATTAGCAAATGAGCTCCAAACACTGCCTATGAACATAGAAAAAACATGAAACACCTTTGTGTTTCTCAGACTCTGTCTGGCAGTCAAGGTAACGGTGGCATGCACGCATTTCTGATTTGCAGTATGCCTTATCATAATCATCACATGGTATTATCACCTGGCCATAATCACTTCAATGTTTTCACTCTCCCTGCTCTCCATCATATTTAGACCATTCACTTGCCATTACAATGAAATATCTGAAGAAAATATTTTGTTTACTTCCCACTATATACTGTAGAAATTTATCTGTAGGTTGCAAATATCTGCACTTTATGTGCCTTAGTCTAGGCTTACAGAAGCTGATTAGATGTTTAATTTTAATCCTTAGAAGTGACTTTTATATACTTACAACCTTCCAAAACTAGCCCAATTTTGCATAAAAAATGATGTTGGCAATTCTTGATTCAAGAGAAGGATGAAATAAAGAAATAGCCTACTGATAATTAACTAACTAACCTCCATGAAGTCTCACAAATCCAGTTCTCTAATTTTCATACTACACAGTGGTCCATGAAAGGTTCTACATTGAGCCTTGAGCCACGAACACAGACTGGGCCAAAAGTCAAACTCTTCTCTGTACACTGTGTACAGGACCGACCCTGCATGCTGCATGTCTATGTGTGTATGTGCGTGTATTGTGGAGTTATAGTGAGGTGGATGGCATCAGTTTGTGTGTCAGCAGGTCAGAGGGGGCCAGTAGCACAGGCCTGGCATGCTGCCCCAAGCCTGTCCAAGCATATCAGCCACACAGGCACTCAGACAGCCAGCCGAGCCTCTGCTGTCACACACACCGTGCCAAGGACAGCGCAGAGAGGAGACACACACACCAGGGGCGCTAGTGCTAGGGCAGTGTGGAAAGAGTTTTTTCCCAACAAACTAAACCAACACATCTGTTATGTTACTTTAAATTTCCAAACTTATTCAAGGTGGGTTTAATAGAGTAATGCCATAAAGGAACCATTTATGGAGCTCTAAAATGGTACTTTAATCATTTTTGTGGGTGTCTATAACTAGAACCAAACTATATAAACATTTCTTGCCACAAAGTATCTTTCATATAATGCAGAAATGGTGGAAAATTATTCTAGTTCTAATCATTCTTTCTAGTATTAACCAAAATCTTTTAAAAGTTTCCAAAGGAAAACAAAGATTTTTCTAGTCTAAAGAACATTCACTTTTTTTGGCAATAGAATAAATAGATTATATTAAATGGACTAATGGCTGGTGAAATCATTTACCTTTTAATGCTTTAGCATTAGTGATTTGTTTGTGGATGTGTGGATACACTATATGAACAAAGGTATTGAGGCACCTGACCTTCCCTGCCAAAAGAAAAAAAGAGCCTATAGGTTCTTCTCGAATCTGTTACCACAAAGCTAGAGGCAGACAATTGTATAGGATATCTTTGGAT
>NC_139581.1:9987648-10145148 GCF_946808225.1 Silurus aristotelis | reverse complement strand
TCAAATTACAAACAGAATGCACTATATATATTTAGATACTAGGCTTAGTTTATTTGTATATAATCATCTGCAAAATATTTTATGTACCTGATATATTTCCATATACTAATTACACTGTACAGCCTATAGCATGTGCACACTGGACCTCCAAACGCATATGTGGGTCTTCCCCAAACTGTTTCCACAAATGTGGAAGCATAGAATCTGAATTAGGAGGAAAGATTTCTCCTCGTTAGAACGAAGAGACCCAAACCTGCCCCAGCACTACAATGTGTACAAACTGCGTTTTATGAAGATTTGGTTTTCCGAAGCTGGGAATAACCTAGCACCAAGTGAATCCCAGACCTCCTTACCTGCCATCAGCACCTGATCTCACTAATGTGCTTTTGTCTAAATAAACTCAATCCTTTAAAAACAGTGATGGTTGTTATATCAGTAAAAGTGAAACTAAATTTGAAATGGGATTGTCAACAAACACATAGGAGCCTAATGGTCAGGTATCTACATACCAGTTGCCATTTAGTATATGTTAGATATAACAATTTTACCATTCGGGAACCAGGTTATTTTTTTTAAACAGTCTGGTAGTTATCATGGTGAGAAAACTGCTTCAGAAATGGAAAAATTAACAACAAGTACAGACACTAGCTATAAATCACTGAGTTATGATTTAGCCATTTAGAAATGTCTGTCTTTAATATAGACAAGGGAAAAGTATAGGGACAAATGCAGTAAGACAAAATTATAGAAAACATCTAGCTGTACTATTGATATGTTGTCAAATGAGCAAGAATAAAATGCTATAAAACAAAAATGACTTGTTATCAAACGCAAGCTAAATTCCATGACTGAAAAACAAAAATGTTTGCAGAACAGCATTTTAGTGACCCCAAAGCTATGAGAATTATAACGATGAAAAGTGCAGCATATCCGGAAATGTCACTGTAAACATGGTGCTCAGTCTGAACATAGCATTAGTTTATTAAATTTTATTAAATGAAATAAAAATTAAATATTAGTCGGTTAGTCAGTTAGTTAATAAGTTAGTTCTAATCAGCAGTTATGTCACGCTAACTAGAAGATAACTTCTCATGTACAATGAATGAGCTAAAGTCAAGCTGAATTTTAGCTAGCTTTTGTTTAGCTAAACGAGAACAGCAAGGACCACAAATAAACCATCACACAACCATATACATTAATATACAATGATATAAAACAATCTCCAGAAAAGGTTTTTGTGATATTACACCACTCAGACTTTTTGATTAAGAGTCTCAGAATGGCATGACTTGACTTGCCATTAATTTCCCACTTTTTTTTTTTTTTTTTTTTTGCAAAAACATTATAGATCCATCCAATTGTAAAAGTATCTCCTGTGCTCACTTTAGGTCATCCTACAAGATATTTTGTTGGATTTAGGTCTGGGCTCTGGCTAGGTCGATTGATCTTCTTTCGATTAAGCCATTCCTTTGTTGATTTGGATGCATGCTTTGGGTCATTGTCGTTCTGAAAGGTGAGAATCCTTTTCATGCTTTTCAAGTTACTAGCAGACACCTGGAGGTTTTGTACTAAAATCGATTAGTGGTATTTGGTGCTTTTCATGATTTTCTCCACTTCGACAAAAGCCCCAGTTCTGACTGAAAGCAGCTCTTACACATGATGCTGCCACCACCATGCTGCACCATGGGTACAGTGTTCTTTTGGTGGTGTTATTTTTATTTGTATTTTTTGCAACCAAACATGTTTGGGTTCAGCTGTTTGGGTTCATTTAGTTAATTTTTCTTCTGGTAACATATGGCTTCCATCTTGTCACCCTACCAAATAGCCCATAATAGCCCTCTCTTGTAGGTGGTTTTCTTGAAGTTTTAGAAATATGGAGGGATGTCCTGTCTCTGTTGATGACACTTTGGCGCCTTCTTTCTTTTATTTTTAATCATTGTATAGTTTGGTTATTGTAGCTTTTTTGTATTTTCTCCTGAAATGTTTCTAATTTTGTGTAGACCTTTTACTGTATACAGTATATGCATGTAAAAACAGCAGCATTTATAATCACAAACACAATCTGAGAAACAAACATATGCAGACACACACACACACACACACACACACACACACACACACACACACACACACACACACACACACACACACACACACACACACACACACACACACAATCTGGAGGTAATCCAACAGAGAAAGTGTTGTCTTGGCTGGATCTAAACTGTAAAGCAGGCAGTCAAAACAGAAGTCTGATTAGCCGCTAATTGCTGCTGGCTCCATTAGGGGGTTAATGACCTCAATGTGCAAAAACAGAACGTGCAAAGCAAGAGTTGTGCCTAGGTACATTTTCACTGCCAGACACAATTTAGGATACCACATCAGATATGATCCAATTGAGCACTGAGGAGACGAGGACGACCTGCAAACGCCCCTTGACACCCTGCACACATGCATGCACACACACACACACACACCGAGCACCTCCTTTAAGATTCAGTGGGGGCAAGGCGATGGCACTCGATCCATCTGCTCCACATTGTCATTTGCATTTCATGCCTCCCGGCTTTTTTTTGAAGTGGCAATACTTTGATGCAGTCAAAGGGACACATTATCATTATTTCAATTCCCGTGCCAGAGCAATGTGGCGTGGCGTGGTGAAGCCGGAAAGAGTCAGCGTGACACGAGGCTAGCATCGAACACCGCGGCCAGGAAAAAAGAAAGGAGAAAAAGTACTAGACGAGATCCTATTATAGTTAGAGTTTATATTAAAAGGTGTTGTTTGTAACTTTCAAACCTGCTTCTAGTGCTGTAATAATTATATAATCTGAAGATTCTGTGAATAGTTTTTGGATTCTGAATTAGCTCCACTCCCATCCTTCTCAGCTCAGCCCCTTTATCCTGAAAGTCACTTACAAATCTCACAGGGTGACAGAGGGGCTTTAGCAGAAAACCCTAATCATCATCAATGGCTTTTTTGAAACATTATTTCTTTCAGGATGAGTAAATAAATAATTTATTATTGACTTGGCCTTCTGTCCGTGACCCCTGCTATCTAGAACAGAATCTGGGAGAAATATGACAAAATTAACAGTGTGCAAGTTTGAACAGTAACTTTTGATTTAATCTAGTTAATCCGAAAAATGAATAGAATGTTTTCCAAATAAAAATCTAATTACCACAATTTAATCACTAATGTAAATCAAAACACTCACATAATTGAATCCATAGTGGTCATTATGAATAATGACTAAAGGAATTTAATCAAAACTCTAATTAAGACAATAACAGGTGTTAGTCATTAACAAAAATAATTAAGCCATGTGTGTTAGGATAGTGCGTGTCTGACGATTTTGACTAAAACATTTACAATTTTGTGATATTTAGGTAGAATCTATTCCAGCACAAAAAATAACTAAAAGTAATGACTGTTTAACATTATTTTTAAATAATAGGAAATACAAAAACAAATGCACAAAGCGAATATATACACATCTCAGCCACTACACCATTTCATCTCCAGTAACATCCATCTGGTGCCTTGATAATATACAGAGTCTTTTGCAGTTTGCTTTTCAACTGCTTTAACTGCTTTGCTATCAAACAGAAATAAAAAAATCAAAAAAAGAATCTGAGGTCATGTGTATTTGTTGAGTTTAGTTTCTATATTTGTTTAAATTCACTTGTTTTTACCTCCTTCCAATTTATTTCAACTTTTCTCAAGCAACTTTATGAGCAGATCAGCAAAAACAGCAAATGTATTGGCTTTTAGTTATTTAATTACATTCTATAAAATTTTTAAAAAAAAAGTTTATCATTGAATTATTCACATGCGGCTGGTCTGTTTCTTTCACTTCAATCTTATATTATCATTTTCATTCTTATTTACAGCATGGCTGGCAGGAAAAAATGAGAGGACAGAGCAATTTATTCAAAAAAAAGCTGTCATGCCAGTGGTCTTGAGCAAGAAAATAGTTGTAAACTGCAGAATTAGAAACCTCATTCTGCAGTTGTAAACTGCAGAATGAGGTTTCTAATATTTTTTTTAAATCCACAATTGTGTGAGCTCAAGGCACACTGCGTCTAACAGCCATGCCAAGTGAAATACTATATCCTGACCTGCTTATAAAAAGAGCGAGGTATAAAGAGAAAGGCAAACCGGTCTGAGAGAAACAGAACGAACTAGAGATTTAATAGGACAGGGAAGGAGCTTCTGGCTAAAGCCACTCTTCAGAAGCACTCTGAGGCAGCCCTCTATGTCTCCCCTCCTGCATAAATCCACTCCTCCAAGATAAGCCTGGCTGACCTTGCACACCGAGCCCCCACAGTGTACCCACTGGCAAACTACTGCCCTGCTGCTGTGGTCTAAAGGCCGTCCGGTGCCCTTCCAGGGCTCATGTGGTCCGTAAGCTACGGGACTGAAGCTGACAGTCCTGTCTGGATGAAAGAGGGTCTGGAGAGAGCAGCACTGAGGAGAGAGGAGAGGAACCTGCTGGCTCAAATTCAGATTCATTTCATGCTCGCTGAGAGAAAAACACAGCAAGAGAGAAAAAGAGAGGGAGACAGAACGAGAGAGAAAAGAAATCTGCGACTTTCTACAGTGATCCATAATCCATTGTAATCGTTATAAACAATTTATTGTCATTCTGCACAAAAGGCATTTCTCCTTTTTGCTAGTCACAGTGGTTCACCCCATAATGGGAATATCTTTCACACCTTTCAAATTATATGTATGGTAAACCCTAAAAAGTGAAATCAGTTAAATATAGGCACATCATCCAAATCAATCCTTAAAATAAATTTAATATTTATTAGAAACACTATGATGTCAATCGCTTCCTATTCGCAGTTATTTCTACTCAAAGTGTACTCGGGAGTTCTAAAAAAAAAAAAAAGAGAGAGAGTTACAGATATAACAATAATGTTACTCTATATCAAAACTTTTCTGTATGCACGCAGTTAGAAAATAATGCATCAGGGAAAAATAATATTCTGGAAAAGAACATTTGCAGTATGTCATAAGAATTCCTACAGAAACAGAAGATGAGCCACTGCCACACATAAAAATAAAAATAGATCTGAGCTGAATTTGAATATTGTTGGTTTCAGTCCTAAAATTTGCCTCATTTAAGTGTGTGAGAGTCGATTTCAATACTACCTGTGACACACTGCAAGGCAGTTCTTAGAACCCCTTTAAAGTGTGCAGGATTAACCCACTGTCTTTCTATTTAGCGCTCCAGGGTTAGCACCAAGAATGGTTATAACTCTACACCACCTTTTGGACAGAAGGGTGGCTGCATTTTGAGATAATTGTGTAGCTCAAGAACAATCACCAGCAGCAAGATCCACTCCAGCCCTGCGTTCCACTGGATCAACCAGAAAAGAAAAGAAAGATCTTTCGCATTAGTAGACAAAATACACATGCGTGGTTGTTATTAGCATTTTTATTTACCCCTAAATCCTGTCATCTAAAAGATGTATGTACAAAATGACTACAGGGACATGCTTTGGGCTGCAGTGGTAGTCAAGAGCACACTGTTTGCTGATAACCAGCATGACTGAGAACGAGGCACGCAAATGTGACGCGGCCTGAGAACTCAGTCAAAGCCGACGTTTGGAAAGAAAAAGAGAGACACCCACGGGCCAAATCTCAGAACTGCATGGATGGAGGATTGCTTAGTGGCTGTAGAGTGTCAGAGCTGTGGACCATCCTGGCAGGCATCAGGCAGAAAATTCTAGTATAAAATAATCCTTAAATAAAAGTCATTATGGGTATTTGAAAGGTTTTCCATAACCATGATAACACAGCCATCAAAACCAAATCTGTAAAAGAAATTTGCCTTTGGCATATAGATTTGGACATTTCATATTAGTTTCAGACGGATTGGATTGTGCTCATGCACAGAGTATCGAGGTTAAACAGTTGTCTTACTGAAGAGACATTCAGAAAATCAGCCCATTTTGTGAACAAACAATTTTACTTGTTGCACGACTTATAAAGCCCCAAACCATGTGTTTTTAGTCCAAAAAATTATTTAAATATATCAATTACATCACTAATCATTCAATATCATTCAAACAAACTTGTCTTTCCCTTAGATTCCATTAGACTTAGATAGGGATACGTAAAGAGCAACCCTGCTACAGTTAATCCTTTATATAAGCCAAAACTCATTCTGAACCAGGGCACATGACTGATCTTAAAGCTGCACAGCTCTTCTCACAGCATCAAGCCTTCCTTCTGCTTTCCCTCTATTGGAAATGGGGCTGCAAGAAAAGACTCTAAAAAAAGATTTTTTTTTTTTGACTGAAAAAAGAATCATTGTCCATAAATTCACAACTGTAATGGTTCTATTATTCAGAGGCAAGAATGAGGTTGCCTTATAGCTACAGTGGTAAGTGTTAATTAAGGAGGCTGAATACAATGCAGTGCAACTGGATCCTTATTTAATGCCGCCTGGCAACTCTAAATAGGGAGAAAATGAAATTCTCTCTCTCTCTCTCTCTCTCTCAACCTCCAACTCCTCGCTACGACCACTTTCCTGTTTACGGAGCCCCAATTACACAAAAAAAATGACATTTCTGTTTCCAGCTGTAAATGTATTATTCTGCATACTGTATGCAATGATTGTTTTGGAGCAGATGGGATATCTCCGTATGAGCAGTAAACAAAATCATATGGAGACATCTATGGTTTAAATTTGTCTGTTAGCACTAATGAAATGCAATACTACCAAATCAAGCACAAAAAATACATATAAGTGGTGTAAAGGGTAGTTCTGGCATGTAATTTGAAGCCTGGTTACATTAAGTGCCAAATAAATCATTTATATGCATCTGGAAAAACATACCTATGGCCCATACACACTCAAAACAGAGAATGTATTGGATTCATTTAAATTACTTTATACATAACTAGTAAGTTATTATACCAAACAGAGTCTAGTACATTTTTTATAGTCATTATACAAGTACAATGAAATTAAGTTTACATCACCATGTTTATGTCTAAAGAGTAAAACACTCCAACAACTTGTTTTCCTTGACAATATAGCTTCAGCCTGTTGTTCACAGTGCACTAACCTTCATCCTTGCAAATTCTCATTGTGAAAAACTGCTTTCTCATTGTTATAAAATGCTGAAATGTTAGACTCCTTTCATTAATGTTTTCCACAAAACAAAAGCTTTTCTATATCACTGATTATATGCACTTAAATAACGGTTTTACTGTTATTGATATGTTGCTTATCATTCAAGCCTGAAAGTGATAGCTTTTTTCTATTGTAAATGACGGTTTAATGCCACTACATTCATAATTTAAACATCAGTTGAAAAAAGTGATATGCTTGAGTAAGGATGAATTTAAAAAAATCAAGTCACATCAGATTCTTTTATTTACATCATTGCTGTGCATGTAATGTTGTCGGTGTGTGTGTATGGAGACACAAGGATTTGAACAGTTCAGGGTAAATCCACAAGCAGCCAAAGTTCTGTGGTAAAAAAACAGGTAAAAAATAGCCAAAAGATTTCCCCTGACTCATCGACACGACCTAGCAAAGTTCAGGTAAAAGTTTAAGCTAGCGGCAAGCATGATTTAGATTTTAAAACACACATGTTAAACTTCAGGTGCAAGATGAGGCCTCCGTCTACCTGCTCTGCGTGATAATGGAGAGATATTGACTGCTAGAAGGATAAGGAGTTTATCGAGATGGAAAATGGCCACAAGTTAAGCATCGAGGCTAAGTAAATGAAATAAAGGGCAATCACATCTTATTAAATGAGACTCGTTCCTCTCAGCGAGGCAAAGTAATTATAAAGTTCATTACTGTAATGAGTTAGGCCATTCTGAAGGAAGAAGCCGAGGCCATGGAGGAGAGAAAAGCTACCATTGATCAAACTGTCAGATCAGTCAAACTCGCAGAAAGCCGCCAGAATGCCTCGGGCAGCACAGTTTTGAGAATAAGGAGAGCGAAAACATGACATCATTTAGCATTTTCTGTTTAATCGAGCCAAGCATAGTCTTTACATGACACCCATCAACGCTATGGCCAAGTTCAGAAAAGGAAAATACACGAAACGTAGGTAAAAAATGAATAGATAAATAAATAAATGAAGATCCACAAACCCTCAACTTGAATTTTTTTCTTTCTTCTTAATTAAGTCTGTACCTGGTGGGCAAAATTCTGATTAGCTAGATACTAGACACTGATACCTAGAAGTCACTGATGCTTGGTAGATACAGGATCATATCCAGTATTGCTGCCGAAATGCAAGCAATTGTGCGGAAGGAAATACATCAAATGTTAAGCTCATTGAAAAAAATTCCTTTTATTTATCTCCAGGTAAACAAGATGTTCAACATATTCAAAATATCAAGCGGATTTGTGTTGGAATGGAGGTGTGTGACCATCAGGTAGTTAGGCAGCATCCCTTTAGTTTGTGCAATTGATCTCTGAAATGATTCTTGGACTGTGCTGTAGGTCTGGCAGGGACACAAGACTCCCTGAACAAACACACAGAAAAGCTGTTATGACTGTTATAGACAGCAGTGAGGCTGGTGATCGACATCAAATCAATATGAATGACTCCCTCCCCTCTGCTGCCTGCTGATGACTGCTTTGCATCCTGGTTTGAAAGAAAATAAAGAGGAACGATAATGAAAATAAAAAAGATAAGAGTTTAATGTGATATTCAGGAAGAGGTGAAAGAGATCTTTTGCAAGTTGGTAATAAAAGCTTGTAAGCAATTATAAACTGATATAATGCTTCAAAAAGCCCTAATACGGGCCTTTAAATAATTAATTGATTAACTTATTAAATTATAATAACTACTCTCTGGCCACTTTATTCAAAATACTGGTACACTGCTTATCCATGTGCATGTGCACAGTTTCACAGAATAGAGATAAAAAAACAAAAACAGAAAAGGCAAAGAAATAAGCTAATAAGCACTCTTTACAACCACTGTGTACAGAAAAACATCTCAAAATACACATGATATTAAACTACACCTTACTAACTTCAGTCTCCAAAAAACCTGCTTTTTGTAATAGTGCACTCTTACTTTCTGGCCACAAAGGCAGACAGATCATAAAACATTTCTTGTATTTATTAACAGTTGCAGAAACATTACTCAGTGCTTCAATAAAGTGAATGATGTGTTAAATTATTCCTCATTATAAGTTGTAAGACACTATTAACTTTATTTTTGTAATGTAATGTAATCTGGAAACACTTTATTTTAAATTAATTACAAAATCACAATTTATACAGATATAAAAGACATTACTGAAGTTTTTTAATTAATGATGAAATAATAAAAGCCCATTACACAAAATATATAGGATGAGTGCTTGATAAATAAATGACAAGCAAACTACATTAGAGTTGAATGTGAAGCACTTCAGGATGACTTCATGATTTTAACAGATTTTAATAATAGTTAATAATATTGAATTATTTTTATAAATATAATATGATTCCATGTAATAAGCATGTTTATAAACTTTAATAATGTATCTCTCCACTCTGTGTATATATTATATATTTCCATGTATTTAAAACATAAATGCTAGTAATAAAGTCCATACACACACACACACACACTATATATATATATATATATATATATAAACAAACACACACAGTGTACCCCATAATGACAATTATGACAAATATTTACAATTTCTTAAATACAATAATTCTTATTAAATATTACAGAGCCCTTATCATCAGTCACAAGTTATTAATGAGTTAGAACCGTATATGGCATTACAATGATTAGTGACACTTGCATTACATGATTAGAAGTTATCAACAAATTATTTATAGCACATTAAGCACAGTTATAATTATTTATGTATATAAATCATAGCTAGGTTCACCAAAGAAAAAATCTTTGGATGAGAAGCATTACTAATCCTTCTCACCTAGAAACGTTCTGTCTTCTCTGAGCGAGGCAGAAATGAAAAATAAATAAATAAATAAATAAATAAATAAATAAATAAATAAATAAATAAATAAATAAATAAAGCAGAAAGAAAGAATGGATGTAAGACTAAAGCTAGTGGGCTGGGGCAAGTGGGTCCCGCTGGGTGATAATCTGATCAGCGTTATGGAAACAATCAGAATAATTCCCTTAAATTAGCCTGATGCGGCACCCCGCCAACCAGGAGATTGGAAAGCGATCGCAGAGAGACCCATCCTAATAAGAGCGCTAACTGTGCAACCAGGGCATAAAATTGGGTGCCTAAAAGAGGAGGAATCCGTATTGGCAAACACACGGTGCTCAAATTAGCCACTGTAAATACAGGGGGGTGGTATAACAAAGACTCCCAAAAGAGCCTCGAAAAACCCATTGTCTTATTTGGCCTAATTCACATTGTAGCAGAAATAATTTTGTGTAATGTGACACTTTTCATTCATTAGGCATAACAAGAAAACTGGAACAAGCTCCTTTGCGAATTTTTTTTTTTATAGAAGCACTCAATTATACTCGTGCAGTTATGTACAAATGAATGATAAGAAAAAAAATTATACATTTATACTGAAATTAAAGAGTTTTATTTTCAGGAAGGTATAAGATCTTCGACTTTAGCATGCCGCTGGGAAAAAGTCTAGCGCTTACATTAGCATAGAGCTTACATCTTAGAGGCATAATATTTTAAATGAGATAACTAGTTTGGATGCTCAATCATCAAGGCATTTTAGAGTCTAATGTCCCAACTGCCAATGATTTTCCACCTTAACATTTATTTATTTATTTTTTTTACACCAAAACACTAGTTTGTTAGCAGTACAACTTTACATTAAATAATCAGATTGTGTTTATTTTCCTTCAGTGTGATTTGTGGCACTTATTTGATGTACAGTGGAACCTCGGCGCTCGCGAGGGTTAGGGACCAAGACCGGTCGCGAGTTCCGAATTTTCGCGACCTTTTGATACGCCCCTTTCAACCCAGTAAAAACCCAAAGAACACTATACGAAATCGATTTAAATGAGTAAATAACACTATTTCACTCCATAACACTTAATTATTAGACTATTTTAACAATACTTTAATAATTTATGTCATACAGTACTGTATATGTTATATTTTGTAGTTTAAATGAAAAATACATAATAAAAATAGTTTTAAAGCATTTTTTAGACAATTTTAATGAGATAAACCTTGATTAGAAATGTTAAAACTAGCGTTTTGAGCAGCTCGTGGTTGCTCACGAGCCGATCTGAATGAGAGTCGCCGGTCGGAATGAAAGTCGCGAGCATGCGAGGTCGCGAGCGCTGAGGCCGCGAGCTCCGAGGTTCCACTGTACATGCCTTCAGCAAATTAGACTAGCTTAACTTATTAAATTAGCGATCTACCATAGCAAAACATTTTCGAAAAAAACTTCTAGATATTTTTTTTATTTCTTTTTTTAATCCTGCTTCTTCTTCTACTTTCAGCTTCTCCCATTAGGAGATGCCACAGCAGATCATCCTTCTCCATACCCCCCCCTGTCCTCTACATCTGCCTCTTTCACCACAACCACCTGCATGTCAATGGGCAGAATCTTTTCTGTCATCATCATCATTCTCATCCAGCTATTATTTTTTGGTGTACATTTGTATATGGACAGACCAGAATTTATGTTCGTCATGATTGCAACTCATGGTGAAGTGAAGGAAAACTTAAAGCTGATTATAATGATAAATGATGACAGTGACAGGCTCAGAGATGATATCCTGGATGTCCTTCCTCTTCTTCCCATTGGAAGCAGGATAAACGTGCATGCTAACGAAGCCTCTCTCTGCCAAGCGCTAGAATCAGCAATTGAGCTTAACCGTGTGGGGATCCCCGTTGCATTTTGGCCTAGCCTGCTTAGTATTTAGCTTGATTTTGACAGTGCTATAGCATCAACACTGTAATTTTCATTAGGCCCGGCCAGCCTTAGCTTAACACCAAAGCCAGCTAGCAATTTAGAGTTTTACAATTCTGCCTAATGTGAGGTTTGCCATGAACCATTTATCATGTGCTATTTGTCAGCACACATGCTCACTGCTGACTGGCAACAAATGAGCGAGGGAATGGGGGAAAAAAGAAGAAGACATAATCCACTTTTCGCTCACGCAGCCAGCTTCTTTACATACGCAAAACAAAAACAACTGCTTGGGAAAGCAAGGGCTAATTTAATAGGATTTAATTCAGAGAGAGGAAATGGTGAAGGGGAGGGAGAAGCAAGGCAATTGAAGACAGTCTTTTTCATGTATGGCAGGAATACCTCACAAATTACAGAAGGAGGGACACAATGATGCCAATGATTACCTTCGAGGGCCACAAAACAAATCGGCCTTTTCACAATCAAGGCCATGGTGTGTCTAATCAAATGAAGCCGAAAGCCAGTAATCCGAGTATTAGAAGAGAAAATGAGCCACTGCTGTCACCCATCCAGATTCACACGAATGCATGAAGGGTACATGGAAGAGCAAAACAAAAAACCTTGTACACACATCATCATTTTATCCTTGCAAAGCTCTTCCACCGACATTATTTAAAATTAACCTAACCCTCACCTTAACCCCTATAAACAATAAGAAATCTTCTTTCTAAGTTTTTTTAAGTAAAGGGATTTTTGTTGTTTTTGTTTTTTAAAAAAGGTTGTGATATAATTAACAATATTCCACAGAAGGTTAAAACAAAGCATTGGACATTTAACTGAATATATCGTTCTAAAGCATCTCTATACAATTAAGTAAATGCATTCGTTTTATTTATTGCAAAAAACCCCAACTAGGAAAAGGAAATTGTTCTAATGTACTCTTAAAACTAAGAATGTACACTGGGAACTAATTTGGGTGCTACTGGCCTACTTATTTAGCACGTTTATTAGTTTCACAAGAAAAAAGATGGAGTAAAATCTATCTACGCCTCTATCCAGAGCCACTTACATCTAAGCAGTTGAGGGTTGAGGGCCTTGCTCAAGGGCCAAGCAGTAGTAGGAATGTACACTAAATCATGTACAATGAGTTGGTGGTGCTGGGATTAGAACTCGTGTGATGCGAAGTCCAATGCCTTAAACACTGTGCTACCACCTCTCTTCGCATACTCTTTTCACCTAATTCATAAAAAAAAAAAAAAAACTCCAAACTGATCTATACACATACATCAGTAGTCATAAATCCAAAACTGGCAGAACACAAAGACAGAGGACCAAGAGGACTTTCCTGAAACACTTGCCCTTTCAAAACATTTAATAATGCAATAGCCTTAGGCCCAAGCAATATTAAAAACAACCCATCCGTAACCTTCAAACGTAAATCAGTTTAAAGTTCTCTGAACACAAATCAAATCCAAAAACCACACTTGTACGTTCAGGATGCATCTGTAAAACATTACTTTTTTGTGAGCACTTGCTAAATAATAATTAAATAAAGTATACACTTTTGTATACACTCAAAGCATTTGAGTGATAATCTAATATTTAGATTTTTCTGTGTAATAACAGAATTGTTTTAGTCACATTTACTGAACCACAGAACCCTGGTTCAATACTGAATATGAGTTACTTTCTTCATAAAGTTCTGCTTTTGCCTCTCTCGCAGTTCCCCCAAGTTCATCAGTTTCCTTTCCCCTCCCAATAACGTGCCTGTAGGTAAACTGTTCATTCCAAAGTGCCCCTTGGTGTGAAAGGAGTATGCAAATTTGTGTGTGCGCATCCCATTAAGTGTGTACTCCCGCCTCATGCCTCACGTCCTGTGTTCCCAGGATAGGCTCCAGCTCTGCTGTGACCCATGACCAGGATAAAGCTGTTACCGAAGACGAGTGAATGTATGAATTCATTAACTTGGTGTGTAAATGACAAAGCTCAAATATGACTTTGATTAAAATGCCGATTAATAATCTCATGTGATATGTCATATGAGAAAAGCAAAAGAAGCTAGAACAGAGGAAATGATGGCCTAGCACTATACATATATATTATATATACATACATACATACATACACATTTTATATATATATATATATATATATATATATATATATATATATATATATATACACACACACACACACACACACACACACACACACACACACACACACACTATGTTTTCACTAACAAATTTTATACAAAATGTAAAAAAAACATTATTTTATGAAAGTGACAATGTCTAGATGAATTCATTAAGGTACCATATATATATATATATATATATATATATATATATATATATATATATATATATATATACAGTGAGGAAAATAAGTATTTGAACACCCTGCTATTTTGCAAGTTCTCCCACTTAGAAATCATGGAGGGGTCTGAAATTGTCATCGTAGGTGCATGTCCACTGTGAGAGACATAATCTAAAAAAAATAATTCAGAAATCACAATGCATGATTTTTTAACTATTTATTTGTATGATACAGCTGCAAATAAGTATTTGAACACCTGAGAAAGTCAATGTTAATATTTGGTACAGTAGCCTTTGTTTGCAATTACAGAGGTCAAACGTTTCCTGTAGTTTTTCACCAGGTTTGCACACACTGCAGGAGGGATTTTGGCCCACTCCTCCACACAGATCTTCTCTAGATCAGTCAGGTTTCTGGCCTGTCGCTGAGAAACACGAAGTTTGAGCTCCCTCCAAAGATTCTCTATTGGGTTTAGGTCTGGAGACTGGCTAGGCCACGCCAGAACCTTGATATGCTTCTTACAGAGCCACACCTTGGTTATCCTGGCTGTGTGCTTCGGGTCATTGTCATGTTGGAAGACCAAGCCTCGACCCATCTTCAATGCTCTAACTGAGGGAAGGAGGTTGTTCCCCAAAATCTCACAATACATGGCCCCGGTCATCCTCTCCTTAATACAGTGCAGTCCCATGTGCAGAAAGACACCCCAAAGCATGATGCTACCACCCCCATGCTTCACAGTAGGGATGGTGTTCTTGGGATGGTACTCATCATTCTTCTTCCTCCAAACACGTTTAGTGGAATTATGACCGAAAAGTTCTATTTTGGTCTCATCTGACCACATGACTTTCTCCCATGACTCCTCTGGATCATCCAAATGGTCATTGGCAAACTTAAGACGTACCTGGACATGTGCTGGTTTAAGCAGGGGAACCTTCCGTGCCATGCATGATTTCAAACCATGACGTCTTAGTGTATTACCAACAGTAACCTTGGAAACGGTGGTCCCAGCTCTTTTCAGGTCATTGACCAGCTCCTCCTGTGTAGTTCTGGGCTGATTTCTCACCTTCCTTAGGATCATTGAGACCCCACGAGGTGAGATCTTGCATGGAGCCCCAGTCCGAGGGAGATTGACAGTCATGTTTAGCTTCTTCCATTTTCTAATGATTGCTTCAACAGTGGACCTTCTTTCACCAACCTGCTTGGCAATTTCCCCGTAGCCCTTTCCAGCCTTGTGGAGGTGTACAATTTTGTCTCTAGTGTCTTTGGACAGCTCTTTGGTCTTGGCCATGTTAGTAGTTGGATTCTTACTGATTGTATGGGGTGGACAGGTGTCTTTATGAAACTAACGACCTCAAACAGGTGCATCTAATTTAGGATAATAAATGTAGTGGCATTTTAAAGGCAGACTAACAGGTCTTTGAGGGTCAGAATTCTAGCTGATAGACAGGTGTTCAAATACTTATTTGCAGCTGTATCATACAAATAAATAGTTAAAAATATATACACACACACACACACACACACACACACACACACACACACACACACACACACACACACACACACTATGTTTTCACTAACAAATTTTATACAAAATGTAAAAAAAACATTATTTTATGAAAGTGACAATGTCTAGATGAATTCATTAAGGTACCATATATATATATATATATATATATATATATATATATATATATATATATATATATATATATATATATATATATACAGTGAGGAAAATAAGTATTTGAACACCCTGCTATTTTGCAAGTTCTCCCACTTAGAAATCATGGAGGGGTCTGAAATTGTCATCGTAGGTGCATGTCCACTGTGAGAGACATAATCTAAAAAAAATAATTCAGAAATCACAATGCATGATTTTTTAACTATTTATTTGTATGATACAGCTGCAAATAAGTATTTGAACACCTGAGAAAGTCAATGTTAATATTTGGTACAGTAGCCTTTGTTTGCAATTACAGAGGTCAAACGTTTCCTGTAGTTTTTCACCAGGTTTGCACACACTGCAGGAGGGATTTTGGCCCACTCCTCCACACAGATCTTCTCTAGATCAGTCAGGTTTCTGGCCTGTCGCTGAGAAACACGAAGTTTGAGCTCCCTCCAAAGATTCTCTATTGGGTTTAGGTCTGGAGACTGGCTAGGCCACGCCAGAACCTTGATATGCTTCTTACAGAGCCACACCTTGGTTATCCTGGCTGTGTGCTTCGGGTCATTGTCATGTTGGAAGACCAAGCCTCGACCCATCTTCAATGCTCTAACTGAGGGAAGGAGGTTGTTCCCCAAAATCTCACAATACATGGCCCCGGTCATCCTCTCCTTAATACAGTGCAGTCCCATGTGCAGAAAGACACCCCAAAGCATGATGCTACCACCCCCATGCTTCACAGTAGGGATGGTGTTCTTGGGATGGTACTCATCATTCTTCTTCCTCCAAACACGTTTAGTGGAATTATGACCGAAAAGTTCTATTTTGGTCTCATCTGACCACATGACTTTCTCCCATGACTCCTCTGGATCATCCAAATGGTCATTGGCAAACTTAAGACGTACCTGGACATGTGCTGGTTTAAGCAGGGGAACCTTCCGTGCCATGCATGATTTCAAACCATGACGTCTTAGTGTATTACCAACAGTAACCTTGGAAACGGTGGTCCCAGCTCTTTTCAGGTCATTGACCAGCTCCTCCTGTGTAGTTCTGGGCTGATTTCTCACCTTCCTTAGGATCATTGAGACCCCACGAGGTGAGATCTTGCATGGAGCCCCAGTCCGAGGGAGATTGACAGTCATGTTTAGCTTCTTCCATTTTCTTCCATTTTCTTCCATTTTCTTCCATTTTCTTCAACAGTGGACCTTCTTTCACCAACCTGCTTGGCAATTTCCCCGTAGCCCTTTCCAGCCTTGTGGAGGTGTACAATTTTGTCTCTAGTGTCTTTGGACAGCTCTTTGGTCTTGGCCATGTTAGTAGTTGGATTCTTACTGATTGTATGGGGTGGACAGGTGTCTTTATGAAACTAACGACCTCAAACAGGTGCATCTAATTTAGGATAATAAATGTAGTGGCATTTTAAAGGCAGACTAACAGGTCTTTGAGGGTCAGAATTCTAGCTGATAGACAGGTGTTCAAATACTTATTTGCAGCTGTATCATACAAATAAATAGTTAAAAAAATCATACATTGTGATTTTTTTTTTTTAGATTATGTCTCTCACAGTGGACATGCACCTACGATGACAATTTCAGACCCCTCCATGATTTCTAAGTGGGAGAACTTGCAAAATAGCAGGGTGTTCAAATACTTATTTTCCTTACTGTATATATATATATATATATATATATATATATATATATATATATATATATATATATATATATATATATATATATATATATATATACACACACACACACACACACACAGGTGATTTTATATATAGAGACTGAATATAATAGCAACATAAAGGTGGCAACATGACAAACCACACAGGTGCTACAGGAATGTTTCCCTGGTCTCTGCTTGGCAGATAATGGAGGCTGTTTGGCTGTCCTTTCTTGTTGTGTATCAGCCGTGTCTGATTCAGGAGCCTGAGCTCTGGTTCAGAGGGGCAGATTAGGTCATCAGTTACCTGCAGTGAAACCATTGTGTCCCGGCGCTAGCAGCCTGCTCGGGGAGTCGTTCAGTGTGATACGAGGCTAATATCTACACAGGGACACAATGGGCTCGGCTGCCTCTGCCAGAGCATTTGTCTTTGTACATGGGTTTTTTGCTCAGTGCTCCCATGCAGCGCAGGAGGAACCTATCCAGCAAATTCGCTGTACAGTTATTATATTTTACTTCCGCACCTACTTTTCATAGTGACAGTTCTTTGAGAAAGAGAGAACATTGTGGGAATCACATAACACCCCAAATTGCCCACAGGAGCAAGAATAAACAACATACCACCTGCTTGAGAGACTAAAAACACCTTTTTTTTCCCTGCTTGGGAGTGCGCTACAATACAAACACGGGAATAATCAGAATGAAACTGTTGTACAGAAAAATGGTTGCTCGTCTAAACTCTAGGTCTTGTGCGTTGCGTGTTCTATGGAAGCAGCCGAGATCACAGCATTTGAATAATACCAGCTAAAGGCACCTTTTTATTATTTTTTTTTTTTTACCAGAAGAAGGGATTAAAATTCAGAAATGTGTAAACGTCTTTAAGAGGCTGGTGCTCGGTGATAAAGCATGACATTCGTCTGTGAGGGAGAGAGGGAGAGAGAGTAAGAGGTGTATGAGATGAGCAGAGAAGAAATACACAGACTTTGGCAAATGTGGTCTCTTCAGGATCTTCTGGGCTGGTCTATACCTTCATTTTGACTGCTCCCTTTTTTCGGCAGCTGGTAAGCCTTCAATTAAATGCCGGTTACCTTTTTCAAGTTAGTAATCCTCTTAGCGTAGAGCCTACCCTTTGCCATGTACGGTTTCAGTTCCTGGCAAGACAGTGCACAAACTCTGTGAGCATAATTATACCACTCTATCCTGCTGACTTCAGCAGCCTCAGCACTGATAAACACATCATCCACACATAAACACACCCTTACACTAAGCTGCGTTGAGATTTCAGCTACAATCAACACTGAGATTTTCTTAATTGTAAGTAAATGATGCTATAGAGTTAAATCCCCCCAAAAATGGCTTAAATAAACTCTGTGTTCCTTAATAATTCCTACTTGCAATTAATTGCTATTTACTATTGGACACAATTATTAAACCATGGCTTTTCCTGCCATATACAGTCTATTATTATAAGTTTACATTCCAAAATGAAATTAGATGGAAAGAAGTATTAGTGTTTTTTGGTGTTTGGCACATACATATTGTAGCTATCATAGTTAAATGTTTTCATTCACTATATTAAATAGTTTTAATTAGCAAAACATACATTGTTTTGCTAATATGCAAATAGCAAAGCTGGAACGAAACCTAGTGTATACTATGTAAATCAGAAAAACACACATTATTTAACTTTCCATTTAACTAATCATTTATCTATTCAGCTTTAGAAGCCCTTTATACACACTGCATACTGTTGCTACTACCAATTCCCATCAAAACACTGGATACAGGTGGCAACACATCCGCATCCACAAGCAACACATTAAACTTCACTTGTTGCTTGTTAAATTGAACACAGGGTTGTGTTACTTCCTCTGAATGACCTGATGGTGACCGGACAGAAATGTCGTCGGTATATCATCACTAACCCATCATTATCACTCTCATCAACAGACTCCAGGCCGCTCCATAATATTACAGAAACAAGATTGTAATAAGGTCTTGGTAAAGAAAATGATCAAGTGGACCTTTAGAAACTGGTCATGTGATGGCAAGACAACTTCCCATTTACAGACTGTACCACTCGCACCCACTCGATGGTGTTTCAATGCCCCTCTGCCTCCACTCCAGAGAAAAAG
Source organism: Silurus aristotelis (assembly GCF_946808225.1). Lineage (NCBI taxonomy): Eukaryota > Metazoa > Chordata > Actinopteri > Siluriformes > Siluridae > Silurus > Silurus aristotelis. The sequence goes on along the minus strand of NC_139581.1, from coordinate 10,125,502 downwards.
AGGGCAGCTTAAGACTAAATTTCAGCTTGTGTGATTGGACAGTGCTGTAGACCTTTCCCTCTGCGTCAAATTGCCCTACCAATTTCCCCCCCTCTATAATTTAGCAAATCTGAGTGGGGAAAATTGCCATTGTTAAATATTTCATTTCCTCCAGTGTGCATTTGGGTTTTATCAACATCTCAAGTTCATTACATCTAAGGAAATGGGTGGACTATAAAAGAATTACATCCAAAGCTATATATGCAACTCAATGTTCTTGGACATAATGGGGTTGTGTCCATTATAGCAAAGAGTTCTTGCAAGTGTATGGAAAACCCTTTTCAGTAGGGTCTTGGTCACCTGGTCTGGGTATAGTCATGATTACAGCTCTTATTCACTTCAGATATGGCCTGGTGATCGTGCCAAAACTGCCAACTGTCCACCATTATAATGGTGCTCCAAACTCAGGCAGAAAGTCACTTCCTATGACAGCAGTCACAGATTTTACGATTCATTTTCTAACCTAAAAGGTGGTAAGAATTCTGGCTTTTGTCACCTGACGCTACAGTATTCTGACAACCTGTACTGAAGTAGCAGCATGATTCCTAATACTTTCAACTTCATAAATAATTGCTAGCTTAGCCTGTTCCTGTCAAAGAAACTGGACGTTACTTTGCATGTCATCCTAATGATCACTCTGCCAAACAGGGTCGGCAAAAACAGTGAATGTAGACCAAAAACACTGCAATATCAGCTTGGTCAAAATGGGCTAAACCACAGGGCAGGAGCTAGGGGAGGGAAGAGGGTCTTCGCATGAGAGAGCTTTGTCACATCTAGTCACAGAGCGTGGAGGAGCTGACACACACTATAATCAAACAGATTTACCCACACACACACACACATACACACACACACACACACACACACACACACACACACACACACACACACACACACACACACACACAGCGCGCACGCACGCACGCACGCACGCACGCATATTGGCCGAGGGCTTTCAACACTCTGGCAGTTTAGAGTCTGGGAACAATAACACTGGACACACAATACAAACACTCACATCTCAATGTTCAGTGTAAATACAGCGAGCGAGAGGTGGAAAGGAAGGAAAAGAGGAAGGGAGGGGAAAAAGTGAGAGAAAGAGCATAAATAACAGAGGCCAGTGACCCATGCCAGGTGTGGGAGTGAAGGAAGAGGAGATGGAGATTTGCGGTAGTGACACCTTCCCAAACTCCCTTCCTTTATTGTTCGGTCACTGTTGGGAAAGGTCTCGGGAATCGTCTGATGCTTCAGCTTTTTCATATTTTTCACACAGTCAGTATAGTCAGCCTTTTTTTTCAAGCCAAAGTCTAACAGACTCATTAGAATGAACAGCACAATTGGGAATACATGGGGAAGGACATGAAAATTTGATTGAAAGTAATGTAACTTGGTAACGGTGAATCACGAGAACAAGATAAGCCAGAATCTGCCAATATTTCAGTTTCATGTGCATGATGGCAAGTTTTGCAGGATTTGTTGATTTACAGGACTGCTTTCTGGCTCCTTCAATTCTTTTCCAATATAGTAGAATTATATTAACACTGTGCAATCTGTATTCCAAATGAATTAATCATTCATTTATAAAAACACTGTTTAAAAAAGGTTTTGCACCCATCAATTAATCACACAAAAAAACAATGAGGATTTCTTTTAATTCTTTTTTTTTTTTCTTCTTACAAAAGCAATCTTGACTTTAAAGGTTTCAAATTCTGGCTTGTTAAATGTTTTCATTCTGGTTGTTTAACAGATAAGTCAAGACTGTGCAAACACACAAAACACTTAAATCTAAACAGTATTACACAGCAAAACCATTTTTTTTTATCAGTACTGAATTATACATGTACATAATATGTACAGGCTTATGAGAATGCTATAATTAATTGATATGAACTAATATTTAATATACTTTTTAACTGTATCTGTAGCAAGCAGGGCCCATTAGCTACATTTTTTCCATTTTATTTGTATAAAGTTTTATTAGAATAATACAGTTATCTATAGGTATCTGTGTCGAAGCAAAAGTAAAAACAATATAAAATACAATAAAATTTACATTTATGGCACTTGGCAGATGCTCTTATCCAGGGCAGCTTACAATTTTCTCATTTATACATTGAGCTGTTGAGGGATAAAGACCTTGCTCAAGGGCCCAGCAGTGGCAGCTTGGTAGTGCTTAGATTTAAACTCATGACCTTCTGACCAGATGTCCAACATTGTGAATATTGTGGCTAAATTTGTAATATAGTGAAGTCACTCTCTGTTTCTCAGAAGGCACTGAATACCATAGTGATGTGACGTCATGTGGGTGTTAACTAACAAAATATGCAAAATAACAGACAAGACACGTCAAAACCATAAGCAAAGTGAGGAGATATGAATAATGTCGAGATGTCACACGATCCCTCCAATTACAGGGAACGTAGCCAAATAAGATTTTATTTTATTTAAATTTTTACATGAAATGTGTGCATGGTGGATTTGTATCCCATTCAGGGTGGTCAAGATCCTCTAGGACGAATGAATACTGAAAGTGAACCCTTTCTGCCTTTGGCTCATACTTGCTAATTCGATATGGCTACAGTTTAAGAGGACTTTTTTCTTTGCATAACCTGAAACCCCTTTCTCTCACACAAAAAGATTTATATCCAGTGGATTTTTCTGAAATGGCCAAGTGGTCATGTGGTCTGCTGCTGCTCCAAAAGCAAGCAGGAGAGTGGAACTAGCACATCTCCATACGCAAGCTGCAATTAACGTCTCCCAGTGCTGGCAATTCAATCTTTACCAATTTCAACAGACCGACTATTATATCAATATAGCACATAAAATAATTAAATAAAGCTTCTATTATATTCACATAACTACATTCCGATTAATTTAGGTTTGCACTTTAGATATTTAGGGACACAATATAATTATTTGTTGCATGTAAACTGAAAGGCGCAGGTGTAAAACTCAATTTGGTAGACATGGACTGTGTCTGAAACTGCTCCCTATCTCCTATATAGTGCACTATGTCAGGTGTCTACCATTCTGTAGTGGTGCCTGTATTTTGAGCGAGCAACTTTGCATTCATTCACTTGTGTAGAATCTCTGTGCACTCTGATTTACATCTGATGCACACTCACAAATACACTATTTCCTATACTGCAGTATGAGGCAGTGCAAAAGTAAATTAAAGATGGAGGATAGAGGAGGCAAAGTTTACAAATGTATGCCTTGTAATTCTTAAGACAGCTTGAGAACACTGAAAGAAACCCTGCAAAATGTTCCATTAATAAGGTATGTTGATATACTTGCTTATTTATATTTATCTTAATTTTATGTTTTTTCTTCTTTAATAAATACATAATAAAAAAGAGAGAATGGTATAAGTGCTTAGAAAGGATAGAAATGTGTTCATTTGTGTCAGATTGCAGCACTATTGTTCATGCCAAACCTTCTATCTTCAAGCTACGTGATATGAGAAACAGTCAGTGTTTAAACATTCCTACTTCAGATCACAACATTCCATCCTGCTACAATAAAACATGGCACAGTTGTTTACAATCTGTGCACGGCTGCACCAATTAGCAGCAATTAACACCAGGCATGGAGCACCTGCAGCTTGTTTTTCAGTGTGTGCCGGGCCAAAGTTGGTGGGGCACATGGTGAGAAATCGCCCCCCAGCTACACTTGTCTTTCTCTTAAACATCTCAGCATGATCAGTGCAAGGAGCATGAACAAGATGTTGTGTGTTTGTTCTACATGCCAATGACCAGCACATCCGGCAACAACGGGTAAACAGCTGCGAAGAAGGGAGAAAGAGGAAGGAGGCATGGAAGAAGAGGTGGAGTGGAGAAGATGAGGAGGAGAACAGATGAAAGAAACAGCTGTATACAAATGACAGGCGTGCGTCGCATGCAGACTCCTGCTGGGAGAGGTCCGTGTGCGGTCAATGAGCATCTTCGAAGCATCGGAGCCAGCCGCAAAGCACAAAGAGCCTCAAACACTGTTCTCCATCCTCTACCTCTCTATCTGTTTCTCCCTCTCACTGCACAACATTACTGACTACATACTGGCACATGGTACTTTGTGAAAAGTGAAAGAGTTGTGCTGAAGGAGCTGCAGTAAAAAAAATACTCACTTCTGCACCAACATTCCTGCATTTGATCAGTTTTTAACTGTATTGTACACAAAAGGAATGGAATATTGTATAACAACAGGCAAAAGCTGCAACATACATACACATATACACAAACACACACACACACACACACAAATATATATACATACACACACACACACACACATATATATATATATATATATATATATATATATATATATATATATATATATATATATATATATATATATGCAGTTTAATTTGGCAACACGTTCTCACTCCCAACTCGTCACATATGGACGTTTGTTCAGGATCCCTTGGATTTACATTTTGATGCACTGGGTACCCCTTTGGCATCATTTCTCAACATGCAAGGATTCCCACAGACTTCTGTAGATCCAACACATTCTCACTCCCAACTCAAAATGTGACTCCAAGGGATCCTGACCAAACGTCCATATGTGACGAGTTGGGAGTGAGAACGTGTTGAATTTAGCCACTTTTATCTCTCTCTATGCAGGAGCTAGATCACCTATTAAATTATGAAAGTGGTCCACAATGCCATGAAAAGCAAAACAGATTGCAGCATTAAGAAGAAGAAGAAAAAGTTTCCTGAAGTTAGCATTAGAGAGTTTTACAAAGTAAATCACAATAGTGCACTATACTTTTACTCTGCTACTATGATTATTCAATTCAATAAATGTGTTTATTTGTATAGCGCTTTTAACTTACATAGATGAAGCGGTTCCTTACAATTTTAAATTGACCCTAATGAAGTCGGTTGCTGACTCTGGCAAGGAAAAACTTCCTGACATCAACTGTCTCATGATGGTCATGTGGCACATTACTATTGTGTCTTCTAGTACACAATATCCTGAAGAAACTATCCTGGTTTTATCACCTGAACTGAGTTTGCTTCACAAGGTTCCCTAAATGTATCCATATATAGCGTGTTGTGCATGCCAGCACTTATGTGTTCCTCGGTGGATGTTCCTGGACTTCCAGTCTTTTTCAACACCATGTTAAGCAAAAGTGTGGCATGCAATTCTTCATTGCAGCCTTCCAGATCCAGCGATGAGAATGTTTTCAGCACATTCTTATTGGTTTCTTAAAGTCTATCTGAATAAAATATCAACTAACTATATTTTGTAAGAGGTGCTCTTTCTGCTATATATATATATACACATTTGAGACTCCATGTAGTATTTCATGTGCATAACACTCTTGACAGACTATTGTAGAAATCTGCTAAGAGATAAGCATGGCTTAGAGGAACCTTAATATATAATATAGTTAAAGGTAATATAGCCATACATCTCTACATTCATAAATCATACAAGAAGGTGATTTATCTTAAAATTAATCCTTTTAACTGCTTCTAGAGGGATGACAATAGTATTAGTATTAAAATTATTATAGACATACATTAAAAGCCACTTTATGGCTATGTATTGTGAGGTACGGTTTTCTTTCATGCCACAAAAAGGATTCCTGTATAGTACATACTATGCATTTAGGACTAATACTTCTTTCCAAATGTACTATGTGCTGTTCACTCTCTTTCATCTTATCTCAGACAGATGACCATGGTAAACAGAAAGACAGTGTAAAGCATGAGAGAGGGGCTATTATGCTGAGGGGCAGCACCATTGCAAAAGCGACTATATTTGTCGTCTTGTATCTCAGAACCAGGCAGTTTGGGATGCAATTCCCTCACCTGGAGTGTGGCTGGGGTGGGGGTATTTACCGGGATCGTGGGAGGTGTTGGGGGGGGTGTCTGAGACCTGAAGTGGGTGCGGGTGGTGCGGCTAAGAAGGGGGTGAGTGTTACCAGGAGAAGGAATCGCACCTTCACGACACCCCATAGTAATTACACACTCGAGTGGCTGGACTGTGGAGGAAATTGAAGGCCTGAGCAGGAGCCCAGCTGCCTCACTCTCCCTCCCCATCAACGTGCCCATGATTGAGACTGCTTTTACACGCACACACACACACACACACACACACACACACACACACACACACACACACACACACACACACACACCCTCCACTTCCCTCAATCCTCAGAGGAAAGGCCGCTTTGTGTCCTGGTAATGAGATTCTCACACACCAACCTTATTTACCATCCCAGACATGGGAGCAGAGAGCAGACGAGAACAGAGGTGGAGAAGAGAGGAGAGGGAGTAGTACGCTGCACAACTTTACCTCTCAATTACAGAGACACTAATCAAACCAGCTACAGAAGTGTGCCTCTGCGGTCTCATGCTGAAAGTATACAGCAAATGGAAAATTAAGTTATTTCATAAAAAGTAAGAATATATATATATATATATATATATATATATATATATATATATATATATATATATATATATATATATATATATATATATATATTTATAAACATAAGAATTTTAAATCTCCATATCGATCTGCACATACCTTACAAAGACTAATAACTTGATCACACTGTCAGCTACTAGATTAGTTTGAACAAAACACAAACATCCCTGCTAACATTATTTGGAAAAATCAGGTGACTGATTTGTTACTAACACAATGTTATAAAAAAAATACTTGATGTAATACACTTTCAAGAGTTCTTTGGATGGTTGTTTCCAAATTGTGTAAAAAGAAAATTATACATTTCAAGTAAAGCAACTGCTAGATCAATAAAACTTTTCATAAATACAGTAATCCCCCGCTTTACAGCGGTTGGAATCTCGCGCCCCCGGTTTTTGCATTTGCCACATAACGAATTTGTTTCACTGATTTTCCATTTTGACATTTTTACAATATTGCATTGTTTTGGTAACATTGCTAGGAATGTTTTATGACTGACTGAAGTTTTACAAATCAAATGTCAAAAACATTTCAGGAAAGTTGTTTTGGTAACATTTTAACTCATCCTTATTAGAACCAGTCAAAAACATTGGATGATAGTAGAGTCTTTAAAAGGTGTGAGGGGACATAATTTTAGAACTTATGATAATTCTATATAGTCTTGCATGCTTATGCATGCTTGTGTCTGCCAGGTCCTATAAAGGCTAGACTTTACCAAGAGAATGTTCCTTCGTTGGTTTACAATCATGGAATGTAATACAGTCCTTAAACATCCAAATAATCCAATAAAGATTTCCCAAAGGGTTCTTCTTGGAACCTTTTCTAAAACAAAATGTCTGTTTTAGGGTACTGCACGGAATTGTTAAGGACTACCCCAGGAGGTTTTTTTCCCTCTCAGAGAAAACTACAAGTAGAATCTGTAGAGGGCTTAGAACTGCTAACTATCTAAAGAATGAATGAGAAAGCTTTAAAAACTGACATGTTTTAGTAACATTGTTGTAAATGCATTTGGCAGGTTCTAAGAAGGCCTGATTACAATGTTATCCAAACAACATTACCTCAATGTTCTGGATACATTAGATGTAAGGCAGTCTTTTTAAAAAGGGTTCATCAAGAGGTTTCCGGATTGTTAAATTCTAGCTTTATAAAGGGGCATTTCTGACATACAGTTCAACATGGTACATTTTCTGTACTGTAAACTCTGTTTTTGGGTTTCTACCTGAAACTTTTAACCGTTCCCTAATGGTGAAAACTGAAAAAATATTACAGAAGTATATTAATGGCTGTGAAATGTTTGCATTAGATTGTGTTAAGCTTTAAATGATATTGTTATATTGAGTGTCCATCTTCGTAGCATTTTCCTCAATTTAGTCTTGTTTATTACAGTAATTCTTCTCAGGAGGTTCAGATTGTAATGAATTTTCTAAATACTATTTTGGTCTTTTCTTAAATACATCTTTAAGATGATTTCATGATAAGGTCAAGTTGAACAGCTTTTGTGTTAGCTAGCTAAATCGCTAGGTAGCATTCATGCTAGATAATAATATTTTTATATTGAATCCTAAAAGTGTTCTTACAAATTTAAAGAGATCTTATCTTTTGTTAGCAAAAAAGTTGCAGCAACCTTACAGGAGTTCACATTTTTGACAAAAAGTTTAGGAAAGTTACTGCTGGCATGTCGCATTTTTGCTTATTTCAAGTTTGATTCCATTTGTGATGAAATGTGTTTTTCCAGAATTTTTTTTCTCACAAGATGAGTGAGGCAGCATGCTCGGCCTGCCTGCCATTATCATGGTGACCAGCAGGATCTTTTTGGCCACCCGGTTGTGTGAGGAGATGTAGTGGGGCACGTTGGCCCCGGCTGCCCTTCTCTACTGGCGCAGTGTGAACACACACTTGTCACGGCAGCCTGGGAACGCACACAATTAAACACGTCAGCATGTGGTAACTGCCCCAGGCCAGCCGGGACATGGCTCACACTGCCGCCATGCTGCCCCTGGACACCCCTCTGTGATAGTGTGTGTGTGTGTGTGTGTGTGTGTGTGTGTGTGTGTGTGTGTGTGTGTGTGTGTGTGTGTGTGCGCGTGTGTGTGGATGCACATTCAAGAAGAGTTGATGATTAAGCTAGCCTGTGCAATATCCAAAACAAAGCTAGCCTGTGACCCCAATTTACACCGCACCACTCCAAGACCCTGCAAGTCAAAAGTAATGGATGCGCTAAGAAACCGTCAGCATTAGCACGCCCCACATTTCTGACTTAATATATACACATCTATAGTGATATAACTCTGTTCGACTTTCAGCCCATAAACCACAAGTTAGTCTGAGCGATTCAACTGGCATGCGCATGTCTGCTTGGCAACATGTGTTGTTTTTGTTTGCGATAGGCAGCGGCAAAATTACCACGATAATGTGAAAAAAGTCAATTAAATTAACTGTGAAAGGCTATTTATTTTGACCCGAGGATACATTTCTTCCCCGTTCTAAGAAATTATAGGGAAAGCAGCACAGTCCTTATATTGGCAAGAGAACAAAGGAGGAGGTATGGGGTGAAGCTGGGCTTGCATCATACTGCCATCATGTGGGAAGACAAGAAAGCAAAGTGAGTTGGTATTATCATCAACAAGATCCTTGATGAGCAAAGAACCAATTTCAGTAACTACTATTTTAATACTGTGGTACTGTTTCATCGTGGTATCCATTAAAATAATTTATTCAAGCTATAAGAAATGTGAAATAAATAAATAAATAAAAAGCAACAACGTAATCAATAAATCAATCAACAAACAATTAAACAATCAAATAAATAACCTGCTGTCTGTCACACATGCCTGGGTGTCTGTGAGTGTATGCATGTGTTTATAACAGTGGTTTTCTTTTTTCTTCTTCTTTGTATTAACATTATATTGTTTTTCTTTTAATTTGATTTATATTTAGGATGTTGTTACTGCATTACAGTGAAAGAGATCACAATTAACTAGTATAAATAAAAAAACTTCTAACCACTGATATACATTAGAGTATAACATTTAGTTTTAATTGTTATTTTTATTTATGTAATACTTCTGTGTTAGATACACAGTGAAATAAGTTTTAGGTGAATAAATGTGCTCTAAAAACATTCATTAATAAAGTCCCTTATATGAGTGGCAGAATATGATCAAGATTAAAACACTAATCCAAAAGATGTGTCATATACACCGATCGTATACACACGGTTTTTATTCTTTCAATCTCTAATTTACGCACACACGCACGCTCATCTTTCCTTTTGGAGTTTACAAGGAATACGTTAAATGTCATTAATTAATCTTTCAAAAGGAAGTACAGAATGGCACGGCTGAACCCCTTTCTATCACAAGCGCACAGAACTAATCCCACGACATCGCCTGAGCAGGCATACAGGGAGGAAAAACGCCTGGCTTGTAGAGTCTTGTTATCCGTCTACCTGCTGGCTGGAGAACTGGCAGAACAGAGTGAGAAAGGCTTATGCTGCCTCTCTCCTGATGGGCTGCTCTTCAGTCAGTCACACACACTGCTCAGGATATCCTACAGCTCCAACTGAGTCCCACACGCATCCCACTGAGTCCTCATCAGCTTCCAAACCCTGTGTCTTAACTAAGAGAGAGCGAGAACACACACTCAAAAGACCAACTCCTCCATCACACACACAGTTATATATTGAGCATGGTCTATAAAGGTTCAAGCTACATGTGATTAAATAATGCACATTTATAGAAATTATTTTAGAGTGAAATTTAAATATGTAAGAAATAAAACACAAAAGAGACATGCTGATTTAAATAGCAATATAATGTTGTGAAATTACCAGATTTGTGCCCGTTATCTCTTATTTTACAGCTCCAACACCAGTCTCTCATGTCTTTCTTTCCCTCTTTCTTTATTTCTCTCGCTCTCAAAAACAATGCAACTTATCATACCTGCTGAATTAAAAAGAAAAATCACAGGATAATGGTTTCTACTACAAATAGCATTAAAAACCATCAGCTATTAACCATTACCGAATAGTTTACAGTAAATATTGAGTCTATATAAATCATTAAATTATCATCAAACCAAAGAAACCATTGTGGAAACCTTTTGGAATATGGATACTGATCTCCCAATGGTTCCTATTGGTGTTTATTAGATACCAACATGTGGTCTAACTGTTGCCAAAGATGTTATTATTGATCCTCAATAGTATCCAGTAGACATCGACCAATAGTAGCGTAACAAAGACTAGAACCATTACAATTTCCATTAAAACCAATACAATTCCTGATGATGCCATTAAATTAGATTCTATTAGGATTTTAAGAAACCAAAAAAACAGTCAGAATGAATTGAGTGAGACTGCATCCAAAAACAGCTAAAATAAACTCTAAAACAAATAAAAAACAAATAAATCTGGCAATGTGAAGCATCTACAACTTAATTCATGTGTTGACTAGCACTATTGTAATAATGGTATATAAAACCGTGATTATTGCTATATATGGGATTTTCCTTGCAGCCAACAAAGTCTCAAATCTCCAGTTAGAGAAAATGAAGAATTAAACATTAAACAATGGAATAACATTAAGAAGAAATATGCAATAAAAGCTGCATCATGCTTGTTCCCAGGCCACAGTGTAAAATCTTTTACTGCTTCTGACTGGCCCAGCAGAAATGTGACTTATGAAAGCGCACTGTGTGATATGGAAATGAGGTTTACTGCACTCTGAGCATGTTAATGATGCTAATCCTGGGATTACTGGCACATTTTCAAGGTGCAATTACATCACCAAGTGTTTAGGATCACCACAACCAGAGATCCGGCTTCGGGTTAATCCTGTCACATTTATTATCAGGCCAGGTGGAGAAGCGTCATCAGAGATGCTGTGAAATGACGCTGAATTAAAGAGCTTTGTGTTTTTTGAAAATGGATGGAGATCAAGCTCAGATTTGTTGGTTCCAAGAACATCAGACATTACTAGGCCATATGCTACAAAGCATATGGGTGCTGCCTCAAGCTAAATACCATAATCCATATACTTGGGGTGAAAAGGTTTTCAACCAGGCTACTAATTAATCCCAGCACATTCTTCACACGGTATTATGGAGTGGAGAAACGAGTACAAAACACTATCGGTAACCTGTTGGGTAGCAGTAATTAAAAAGCAAACCTGGCCATCAATATTTTGAAATTACTGTTTGGTGGACCTACTCGAATATTTTTTTTTTCCTCTTACAATTAACACCACTAATATGAAAATGCTCTATATCAAAGAGATCGATTTCTGAACCATAATTTTAACCAGCTACTTGTAGTGAACACCACATCCACCATCAACATTATATAAAGAAAGGAAACATTTGCTTGCCACAGTAGTTAGCTTGTAGCTTGATAGATTCATTAGCTACCTAGCTCATATGAATGCAAACAGGTTTCTTGCTTCATCTAGCATAGATGCTCTTGCACATCATCATGAGGGTTAGTTACATAGGCTGTAGCACCATTTATATATAATTACAAAACAGCTGATTAATTTAGCGAGGGGTGTCCCTGACTAATGATTTTACACAGTCGAATCAGAATTGTCTTGACTACAGTCGACTAATAGTCAAATTTTGTGTGTGTTTTACCAAACCAGGTAGTAAAAAGTGGGTAAGACAGCTTATATTTTTTTTCACAACTTTAATCAAATAAAGCGAACAAAACTGCACGTCATGTGATGAGAAGGCATTGTCGAAGGCATCTTTTTTGAAATAGAAAAAAAAATGGAAGGAAAAGTGGATTAACATACAGAAAACGATTCCTCATAACATAAGGCCTCGGTGTTCAGAACATCACACAAAGATATTTCTTGCAATTCCGACTTTATTTTTGCCAACTCAGCGTTTTTTTATTTGAAGATTTTTGGCACTACAGAGAGGGTGACGCTGCCCGATTGGCTAAAAAAAAATGGCCGAATTGCGAGAAAAAAAACTCTGAATTAGGCAAACTTTTTTTTAACATAGCAGAAACTGACTTCCATTTGGTGTTTAACGTGTATAGTCTTTACCTCTCCAGAGCACTCCAGAGCTCCAAAATTGCTCAATGAACCTTCGAATGAAAAAAGAAAAACTTTCGAATGGAAAGAAAAAAATTATCAGCACTGAAGTGGTTTTCACCAAACACTATACAACAACACAGGAGCACTATAAGAGCAAAAAACCAACAAACAAAAAACCAAACAAGCACGTGAATATGCAAAAGGCACCATCGGTCGATTTAATGTACTAATCACCTTTTTCTTTGGCATTAACAGCTGTTATACACAGTCCAGGTCATGTCATATGGTATTGTGGAAACGAAAGTTCAGCCAATAAAGATTGTTTACTATATAAATGTCTGTAGCACATCTAAGGTCTGATTGAATTTGATTATATGAATAAAATAGACATAATGCAGTCCCCATCATTATAAAGATTTTGTATTAAATAAACTGGTTGGAATTTTTTTTTTGGAATTTTATTCAAATCCTTATCTGAAAAATAACACGACAAATTAGTTTGGAGTCGATTTCCTTTCTGGTGTTTCATCTTTGCTTCACACATGCAGATATTAGTGTTTTGTTAACGCATTCTTGTTCCTGTCATTTCTTAAAACTCAGATCTTTGTTGTTCAACAAATTATTTAAATGGGTTGAAGGAACCAGAAAGTGTACAAATGGCTGCTTTTAATGAATTGGATACAACATTATAATTTGCTCTTGTGGTCTGATTTTATAGTCTAAATCCTTTATCATTTGAATAAAATCAGTTGGGGGGGAAAAAACTAAATTAAATTAATTAAAATGTTAAATAAATCAAATGTTTATCAATTAAAATGTAAGGTTTTCCAAATTGGCTAGTCATTTGAATGTTGCAAAGTCCTCTGATGTGTTCATAAGGCCACTGCTGATAATTTCAGACTTAATAAACAAACTGAAGGAAAACAAAATACCCTTCAACGTGTTCCCCGATAACGTACAAACACGTGTACACCAAACCAGTGTGTTGTATTGTATTATATTTGAAGTTAGTCCAAATTTTGATATGCTGCTTTTCAGGATAAGCACAAAATAAATAAATGAAGTTCAGGGTATTACAGGCCTGCATAGAATAATTCTAATTGAATTGTATTATTGTATAATGTTGTATATAGTATGCTTATAGTACAGTATGTTGTGATTTCTATATTAACACCACTCATTTTCAGGAGCATGGCAGATACTTCACATAATCAAAGATTAATCATAAACAATTTTAAAAGAAAACACATAACTGGGGACATGGTAAAGAATTGTGTTAGGATGCACTTCTGTACATGTTTACATTTTTTATTAAAATGTAAAGCTTTTAATAATCTTAATAATAAATCACTGGTCAGCAAATGAGCAGAATTGAGACACAGACAAATCGTTGTAGGATTTTCTCAGTGATTTCTTTATCTGTTTAAGCCTTGTCTGTAAACCTGCTTTTCACAAAAAGAAGAGTCAGTGTCATTCCATCCATTGTTCAACGCGCCAAACAGTTGATTTGTAGTTGAAAAAACTGTTTTGTGATTTGTTTATGTTTAAAGTGACACCAAATATGCTTCATAGGATTTACTGAGCAGGCCAAAACCTGAGCCAGGTGGATATTCAGAATCTATATTTTGGTGGTTATTGCAGTGTGTGCAATAGAATATTTTTGTTGAATTTTATAAGCATTTTAATCATGATTATGATTTTACACGTGAATTTTTAGAATTAGCAAAAGAATGGTTTAATTCCTGATAACTTTCAGACTGTTGATTAGTTTATAATGGTTAAAAACGTACCATTTCGGGCTTGGTCTATGTTTTAGCATTGGCTCTGTACTTGTACTCTGCGCAGCAATGATACAGTTGAATCTAATGAGTATATATTATTCAAGTTAGATTTATAGCATTTAAGAGACTTGCACGTAACTCGTTTATACAACTGAGAAGTCAAGGGCCTTGCTCGAGGGCCAGACGGTGACAGCTTGGTGGTTCTTGGATTTGAGCTCACAACCTTCTGATACGAAGTCCAACACTACTTGTTGATCCAATCTCAAGCATTTAGTAATCTGGTTTAGTAATAAGAAAACTTTGAAAGTACTTACCATTTTACACAGATGGTCTATCAACTTAACCAGCTATCATAGTTTTGCTAGCTGGTAGGAACAAGCCAAATGTTGGATCTGATCTCATTCTATTTTATACTGTGGATATTTGGTTTTATATGACCTGGTTGTGAATGCCACCAGTGTCATTCGTCTCTATTATGTAGTGATTATAGTGGCCTGGGTTTGGGAGCCTGGCCAGTTAAATAGCCCTAACCGGAAGTAGGTGTAGCCCACATTTAGTTCTTTCGATGCAGGCGTATACTGTATGCTAGCTAGCTCGGGTGACTTGGCTAGCGGACAGAAATTGAAATTTCTAGAAATACTGTCATGATAATAAACACTATAATACAGGACACGGCGTGAGTTAGATACATTGGGAGGAAAAAGCAGAGTGAACGCAACAACCACGAACAGACAGTGATATAACCGACTTTCAAGGTAGGACCATGCTAGCTAAGCTAGCTTAGCACTTAGCGCTTTAGCTTGATATTATTAATGTAAGAATGATTCGGTATCGGTTCAGCTGGCTGCAAATGAATGTAGTAAACCTGGAGCTGGAGTTTATTTAATAGCACGACATTTCTTCTAGGTAACTTTTAAAGCTCACGTTGCTCTAGCTGGCCATGCAATTGGGCTACATGGCTAACGTTTAGCATCTATGCTAAATAACAGCTAAGGAGTGGAGTTAGTGGGTGGAAAGTTCAAGAAAGCGCTAGAAAAATGGCTCCTGGTGTGATAGAAGCTACATTCGTCTTTCACTTCTGAAAGTGAATTGCACCTAGGTTGTTTTGTGTGTTAATAATGTAATATAGATATCTGCATATGTGTGTGTATTTAGTTGGCTGATTTTGAGCCTGGCAGCAGAATGGAGGAGCAGGAGAACAATCTGATAGATGTCACTGTGAAAACTCTGGACTCTCAGAGCAGGAGCTATACTGTGAGAGCACAGGTGGGTATCCATGCTGCTTTGAGCCTTTTATGCATTAGCATGTGTTTCTATTATGTAGTACAAATCAGTACATACACAGCAAGTGATTGTGATTAGAATCAGCATAAACTTCTAGGGAGGTGATTTTTTTCAAAAGGTATACATGTGCCAAAAGAATAGATGGTTAGTGCTTCAATTGGTCTTCATGATGGAGAATAAAAATGGAATAACCTTTTAAGGGTTGCATGTACAAGGAAATTGTCATGGTGTGCTGGTGCTATAAAAACTAGGAAAATTAAAGTAATAAATAAAGATAGACATTGCACAATTAGTGCCGGGTATGTCAAAGTAAGGCAGTGCAAATGATAGTTTTTCAAATATCGTGCAAGTTAAAATATTGTAGATATTTGGAGATATTGCTGCTTCCATATGGAACTGCTGGACTTTGTTTATGCTGAATAAAGTCCTCATTCTGACACCACCACCATGGATCCCGAACTTAGTTTGCGTCTTTTGCTTGCTATTTTAGTGAATGTAACTTAATTATTAATAGGCTACGACACTATCGCATTGTTTTCTCAAGACGCATAGGCTGCATTGTCATCAAAAATTTAAAAAAAGAATACGTAAGCAATACAATATACTAGAGTGATCTCTTCTGGGGGCCATGAAGCATAGCCAGGGTGTTTTTAATAATAATAATAAAAAAAAAAAAATGTAATTACTTCACTGCCGTTAAACATCTTATTTATCGTGTTATCCTAAATATTAGCTTGTTTGACAGTCCCTTTGATTTTGACAGGGTTTTATCCAAATCTCATCCGAACACAAAACATGTGCTGATACATAAATAACATCATACTGGATGTAACATGATTTGTGTGTAAACACTTCGAGTAAAATGCACTATAATACATTTAGAAAATGTATATTGTGAAGTATTTATATAATTTAATTGAAAGAAATCTCTAATCTACATGGAGTTTTTTTCCTCATTAAAGGTGTATAGGGTAAGATTTGTAAAAAACAGGTCTCTGGGTGGAGTTGAATATTATTTAGTTGATTTAGCAACCCATTTACACAAAGCTTCAGTTTTAAAAGTGATGACAGTTCAACTAAAGTTAGTATTAGCATTTGGAAAGGCTTCTTTTTTTATGTGCATTGCACAATCTAGACATTTAGCTTCGAGATCAAAAAATGAAATCAGAATTTCAGCTTACATTTCTGGATATTTACATCTCATTGTGTTTAAACAACCTATTAAGTGACACGTTATCTTTTTCCTCCCTAGATCACTGTGAAAGAGTTTAAGGAGCACATATCGCCCTCAGTGGGAATACCTGTCGATAAGCAGAGGCTGATCTACCAGGGACGAGTGCTCCAGGATGAGAAAACTCTGGCAGAATACAGTGAGGGCTTTCATCCTTTTGCTTTGGCAAGCCTGTTTAGAGCTGCCTGTTTTGTACAGTTTGTCCTTAAGGGGTTTCCCAAAAGTAAAGCCAAATTTGCCTGATATCTTGGGTTGACATTAAAGCGTGATATTAGTATGATGCATTTCTTCATACTTTTGAGACATCAGAGTTATCCTCAGAAGTTTTATAATATTGTTAGACTCTATTGCAACTGACGTTCCATTTACATTTATGCAAAATAAACACTGCAATTTTATTTACAACTTGGCAATCCTAAATTGAATGATATTCAAACACATTTGTAGACACCTTGCCATCACACTCGTACGTGCTCGATAAAACATTCTATTCTAGTCCCACTTTGCTGCTAAAATCACCCTCATGTCTGGGAAGGTTTGGAGCATGGCTGTGGGCGTTTTGTTTATTCAGCCCCAAGTGTATTATTGAGATCAGGCACTGATATTTCGTGAGCTCTCTGTTTCTGTATAAACCTCACTTTGTGCATTGGAGTATTGTTATGCTGGAGCAGGTGACAGAATGTGAAGGCTTACTGCTACAGAATAATAATAATAAAAAAACTATTTAGTTATACACTTTCAACTTTGTGAGAACATTGCCCACCTATAATGACAGTGTGTACACATTTTTTAAATGAATTAATGAATGTAATATTTTTTTTTTGTCTAATACATACAAAAGATTTTAGGATTAATAATTATGCTTTTATATGATGCAGATTTTGTTTTGGATAGTTTTTCCACTTTGAGAAATTTCTCTGTATTTGCATCATGTACTGTATAAATAATGCATGAGTGAATGATGCAAATCTAGAAAAGATTGCAATGTTTCTGTCCCTTTGTTTGCAGATGTTAATGGTAAAGTCATTCACCTGGTTGAGCGAGCTCCACCCCAGACAACTCAGTCAGGATCTGGCTCAGGGGGAGTAACCGGGACTTCGGCAGGCCCACAGCCTGGAAGCACCACAACTCCTCAGGCCATGCCTCATGGAGCCACACATGACCGCAATGCTAATAGCTACGTCATGCTCGGTACCCTTAATCTCCCAGTGAATGTCATGGACCCCCAGCAGATTCAGGCAGGGACTTGGGCTTTCTTTTATTGGTCAAACATACAGACGTCAGGTCTTTTATATATAATATACACTGTTATACACGGAATAACTGCCTGTAAATAACTTAAAAGAATACCCATGTTTCCCGTAGACCATAGAAATACTAATGTCAAATGCGCATGTCTTTCCTCAGATGTCTATCCAGCAGTTAATGGCGGGCCTCGGGGAGGGTGTTAGGAATACACGAGTCGGCAGCAGTAATGGGGTACAAGCGTCATTTTAGACATTTAAATTTTTTTTGAAGTCTCTGTTCAATATATTAGACATAATGGTATGTGTATATTTCATTACTAGAATAATGGCTCAGTCAATGTGAACATTGATATGGATCAGACCCTGCAGAGTGAGCCCAGGCTGCGGCTGCTCCTGGCTGAAAATTTGTTGCGAGACACCATTGCCCTGATTCAGAGACTGGAGGTAATGAGGATCTCTTAAGCATATTTTGCATCACACCTTCGGATAAAATAACTCATTTTGTATTATGGACTATTGATACATTAATGTTGTTGAACAAATCCTGAAGCTTTGCAAATTTGAGAATTGCTGATGTCTTGTTTCACACTCAGTATTCGACTTTTCTGTGTTCATAGGGTCAGCCCATGGATGGTTCCTCAGCTCAGGATTCTGCACCTCCTCCTGCCTCTTCCACCTCAACACCTTCACCTTCTGTCCAGCCCATGGACACATCCCCTCCTCCACCGAGATCACCTCCATCATCCTCTAGCTCATCTCAAACTAATAATGCACCCCCTCCTCCTCCTTCAGGACCCAAGTAAGGACACATAAAAACTGAAACTTAAACGGTCATAACTTGAAAAATGAAATGATTTCTTGGAAACTTGTTTCACTTACTCATGTCTGTTGCACAAATAGTCCTCTAAATCCTGGTAATAGTTCTTAGTGTTACTGTGAGTAAAAGGTAGTATATACATTATGCATTTCTTCCCAGTTGTATTGAATTTCTATGTTTATTATACATATTATTATTCCAAAGAAGATCTATAAAATCTCATCTAGAAACCTCCAGTGGTTGCTTCCATGATTTGACCAAAAATTATTAAAATAAGCTTTCACTGCTGATTAATATGTAGATGAAGGGGGAAAAAAAGCCAAACCTATTGAATTAAAGGTCTTTATGAACTTTAAAATTTAAGGATGTGCAATATGACACAAATATTATGATATTTGATGTTTATATGATTTAAAACCTTTTATTTACCTAAAGTCTATTACATTTATTTAATGATAGAAATGCATTTTTGTTATTTGAATTGTGGATTCATGTTCCTTTTAGCCACCCCAGCCCTGCAGAAATGGTCGAGATGTTAGGAGAGCTAAGAAGAGTAGAGGAAAGGCTCCAGCCATTCATCCAAAGAGCTCACTCTATCCTGGAGGCAGCTACCACTGCTGATTACAACAATAACGTATGCAAGGGACCCTCATGACTATCCCATTTACGACCATGTTGTCGGCCTGAAGTTTGAAGCTGTTGGTTTATGAACGAGGCTCCTCTGCTTCATCTGTCTTGTACAGTCTCCTCCAGAGCTGATTGTTAGACTGATTGTTAGAGTTCTCTCCAGGGATCGGAGGCTTAGTTTGATACCATGCGATCCTATTGATTGTAGCCAATTTCATTTTCAACGTGTTAAGCTTTCTGGCACTACACGGGGTGATTCTGCCCGATTGGGGGGAGAAAAAAAAAGAGTCAAATTTGCGAGGAAAAGAAATGCAGAATTAGGCAAACTTTATATTCAAAGTGGCGGAAATGGGCCTCCATATAAATCTTTTTCTCACTGTTTTCTCCCCGTTCCTCTATTTGTTATTCTGCAGCATCTTCTGTGTTCCCTGTCCAAAGCTCTCCAATGTTTAGTGTGTGGTGCGTGAGTAATAATGGTCCGTGGGAAACGCAGTGCTCTGTGTGTAGTTAAATGGACTTGAAGAATCGTTACAGCCCAAATATGATTAGATCGATAGTTCATATTAAGGCTCTTCACACTATAGGTATAGTTATGAAAACCCACAGTACATGCTGGTTGAGCAGTATTACAGCAGCATTAAAAGTTTGAGTCAAATTATACACATTCTTTATCGCTTTCTAATTATGGTTATAATTATTATTATTTTTATCAGGTTAGTGATGTGCTAAAGGAATATTTTTTTTTCTTTGTCAGTACCTATCAACATATACACATATAATAATACTGTTTATAAGTGTGATTTATTAGAAGAGAGAGACTGTTTTCTGCAGACACAAGAGAGAGAGGAGGACCAGCATGTCCTTAACCTGGTGGGAGAAGCACTTCGGCTCTTGGGAAATGCTCTGGTAGCCCTGAGTGATTTGCGCTGTAATTTGTCCAGTGCACCTCCCCGTCACCTGCATGTGATCCGGCCCATGTCTCACTACACGTCCTCCATTCTGCCACCAGGTGGACTGCATCAAATGCCCATACAGGTAAGGCCAAATGTGTGCACATATTTTGCAAACTAGAGCCAAAGCTTTTTAAGGATTCTAATAGTCCTTGGCTATTAACCTGTCTGTGTTTTACATGAAAGCATCTTATATATTTGATTATAATTTGCCATTTTATTGATTTTTTTTAGGTAAATTTGGGGACCACAGTGACAATGTCAACTAATGGCAGACCACCAGCTGAGAGTCACCCTCAACTTGCTGAACAATCAGGGCAGCAAGGGCAAGGACCAACGCCCACGCCACAGCCAGGTATGGCCAATCAGCAGACTGGACAGCCAGGGCCCAGAGTGATACGCATAAGCCATCAAACCATGGAGCCAGTGGTGATGATGCAGATTAACATTGATGGTGGGTTTTTGGTGTGAGTGGGCATGTAGGTCTACGTATGTACATGCACAAAACATGCCTGCACAGACATAAAAAAGACACGTATGCAAGTGCAAATTTAAAATATACATCTAATTTTGTGTTTCAGATAATGGAAGCAATGCCCAAGGGCCTGGACCACAGAATGCTGCTGGTACCGCACAGCCTGGTAAGAGAGAAACATTGTTCTCACCCCTGCACGTGTTTTTTATTTTTTTTAATTTTTTTATTAGCATTTAGTCACGATGAGGGTTTGTTTTCAAACAGCTTTACGATGTTTGTGTCCTAATTATGCATTTTATATCCCAGGAACCACTCCTATGCAGATACCTGGTTTACCTCCAGAATTCATGCAAGCTATTGTGAATCAAGTTACTCAACAAGCTATGGCCATGGCAACTGCTGCTGGCCAACATGGACAACAAGCTGCAAGCACTGCCACAGGCCCCACCCCTGCGGGTACAGGCCCCACCCCTGCGGGTACAGGCCCCACCCCTGCGGGTACAGGCCCCACCCCTGCGGGTACAGGCCCCACCCCTGCGGGTACAGGCCCCACCCCTGCGGGTACAGGCCCAATCCCTGCGGGTACAGGCCCAATCCCTGCGGGTACAGGCCCAATCCCTACGGGTACAGGCCCAATCCCTACGGGTACAGGCCCTATTCCCCCTCCCTTTTCCCCTCACCCACATCAAGCTAGGTTTGTATTTACCTTGCCACCCTTTACTCACCGCATGGCAAGTCCTTCCTTCACTACCAGAGGAGCCACCTTCAATCTGCGAAATCCTATGATGGGCCAGCATCCAGGCCAGGTTGGCACCTTAATTCAGTTTATAGTAGAGAACATCATCAAAGAGGCTCTAAAATATAGAATATTTCTAACTATTGTATGTTTATAGTTATTTTTAAGTTTAAGTTACCTTCTTTGTGCATATATATTTCTGTTTTGCAGGCTACACCCATGAATCCAGCTGCTATTAATCAGATGATTAGTGGAATGATGGGACAGCTCTTTACAGGTGTTTCAGGCCAGACAGGTATGCTAACCACATATACAGCTCCCAGCTTATAAAAATAAAATGAATATAGACAACTTGAATAAATCTATATATATATTTATTTTATTTTTTACAGCCGGTGAAGCAACTTCCTCCTCCTCTTCTTCCTCCTCATCCTCTCACACATTCACATTTTCCACCTCATCTTCCAACTCATCTTCCTCCTCATCCTCTTCTTCATCCTCAGCTTTCCCCCCAGCGTCTGCCACCAGTGCCTCAGGACCCACACACTCCACAAGCACCACTGCAAACACTGCTCCCCAGCCAGGACCACCCCCTGCACCTGCTCAGGGGCCTCCCATAATGGGCAACTTGGACCAGCTTCTAGGCTCTGTCTTTGGAGAGGGGGCTGCTGCTGGCCAAGCTCCAGGAGCAAATCCTTCTGTTACTGTGACAATGCCAGGAATACCTGCCTTTCTTCAGGGAGTCACTGACTTCATACAGGTCAGTTTAATAGTAAACATGGTTAAAATATAATATATAAATAAACCACTATATGATGTAACCTAGCGATCGAGCTCCCACAGTTTCTGTGAAACTTTATGCCATATTTTTTTTATTATGGACCAAATGATGAATGTGAATTAAAATGTGTATTCAGGCTTCTGTATAATTTGTGTACCTGTTTGTTAGGCCTCACAACAGAGCAATGCTCAGCCCCCCTCAGATCAACAGTCAGGCCCCACACCTACACCTACTCCTCCAACTGCTGAACCACAATCTGAACCGGTAGGAGGTGCCGCTGGTGAAGAAGTCCTAAATACAGAGCTCTTCACTGGGATAGTGCAGGGGGTCCTATCCACTATGATGGGCTCCCTAGGGGCTCCACACAACAACACTGAGAGTATTGCTCAATTTATTCAGAGACTCTCCCAGACCAGCAACATTTTCACCCCCAGCACAGGAGAAGCCATGGGTAAGTGTGTGTGTGTGAAGCAAACAGTCTCCCTCTCACAGTGCGCAGGTGTTAATGTAGTTGCTGTTATACCAAGATATGTACAGCTACATCATTTCCACATGAGCACAAAATCCTTCCCTCTATTTTTAAGCAGACGGATCTACAGATTTCAATCTTACTAATGACAAAAACTTTAAAGCATGCTATAAAAAAGTATTTTCATAAAATCCTTTACTGACTTCCTAACAGTTAAATATATTTTAAGTCAATATGTTTTACATTCACACAGTTCACCTCATTTATCCACCTGTGTGTAGGGTTTTTTGGCGACCTGTTGACTCTTGTGTGCCAGAATTTCTCCATGGTGGACATGGTGCTGCTGCTCCATGGTCAGTCTCAGCCACTAAGTCGTATCCAGCCCCAGCTAGCCCAGTTCTTCCAAGAACACTATCTGCAGGGCAGAGAGCCCACTGAGGCCAACATAGCAGTATGTCATTTCCTCAGTACACCTTTCATTTACACCTATCATAATGATTTCTGCCTGTACCCTTATTTCTTGTCTTTTTCTCAACCAAAGGCAGCTGCTGATAATCTAATTGGTGAACTAGATGAATATATCACAGAGAGTTTTGTAAGTGAATCAAGCCAGTTCTGAATTTTACTGCATGTTAAATGGAAAATTATATTTTTTTTATTGTGCATGCCTTTTGTTCTTATCTATCTATCACTCTATCTCTCAGTCATCAGTCACAGTACAGGATGGCGTGGACATCACTCAGACAAACCGGTCATTTTTAAGACAGCAGCTTACTGCCATTGCCACACACATTCTTCAATGCACAGGTATGTCCACAAACATTCATGTATATTGTTTATACTCCACTTCTGGACGCTTGGATGTCTGGAACATGACAATTCAAATAAAAGTCTTAAAACTGCAGGAAAAAAAAATCTTCAGCTGTCAAGGATTAAGTTAAAGCGTTTAAAGTTCTGCTTTCCTTCTACCCAAGTCATCCCAGAACTTCTGCATTGAAAACGAGCATTTGTTTTACATAGGATTTTTTATTTATTTATTTAATAAAAGCCTAAGATATGCTTTAGGATAAGTGAGAATGCAGAGAGATCTCAAAGACTGGAACACCGAGAATGGACTTTTAAAACTCCTATTTCCATTTATACAGAAAAATCAGGAATGCTGCTGCTTGATATCACTAAAGCCTGCGTCCACTACCATTATATTAAATGTATTAGTGTATTCATTGGGGATTCTCCTTTCGTACAAATTAATCTGTAAAGCAGAATATAATCTAACTGGAAAACAGAGCAGTCGAGGGTTAAGCATTCACTTGAGGCCTAACAAATACTCTATTTTGATTATTAAGTATAAAGAAAAAAATACACCAGCATAAAGTTCTAGATTCAACCATAACGGTTATAATCAGAAACATATTTTAAATACTTTACATTCAAAATGCATATCTTTGCTGTGATTGTATATTTACTTTCTTTTCAGATAATACGTTTGGACCACATTTGCTGCAGTTGTGTAACCGTGCTCTATTTGAGTGTTTGGCTCTCAATCTGTTCTGCCTGAGAGGAGAGCAGGCTGCCCTTACTGCAGTCATAAACAACCGTATCGTCAGTACTCTACCTATAAGTCTTTCACGAACAGTATATTTCCCTCAGTTTTATTACAAGCACATTTGTATTCAACTTTATCTAACTTTATTCCCCTCCAGAGGACCATGTCAGCAGAGGTAAACCCTAGTGTGGTAAACTGGTTGACCAGTATGATGACTATGAGACTCCAAGTCATTCTGGAGCACATACCAGTCACAGAGGAACAAATCTTGCACTATGTTGTCTACACTCAGGTTAGATTGTCTTATTACACTCACAGTTTTACTTGTACAATATCATGTTAAAGATTAATAATAAGTCTACAATTGATGTTTTATTTTGAAATTTCACATTAGGGTGAAGAAGCGAGAGAGGCACAGGAGTCCGAAAGTCATCCAATGGACGTAAGTATAATTATACAGTTGAATAAAATGTTTGTCTAGAATTACTTAGATGTGTCTATGCACAATACTGTACTTGTTCAAAATCTAAGCTGTAACCTCTGTGTCCTCATCAGATGGATGACACTCTGTCTCCTACTCCAGCTACCACAGCTGAGGAGGCCATGGTAAGCTCCCAGGAAGAAGGGGCAGTTGGAGGTTCAGGTGGAGAGACGGGGGAAGCAGCAGCAGCTGGAGGAGAGGAGCCTGGAGAAGAGGCTGAGGCTTGGGCAGCTGCTTTACCTCCTGTAAGCCCTCGGTTTTCCTCCTTATTCATAATGTAAAGAATCCAAAGTGATTTTGTGGTAAATTGCTTAAGAAAACACATCCTCGTTCTCTTGTAGGACTGGGTGCCTATCATCAGGCAGGATATAAACAGCCAGAGGAAGATTAAAACACAGCCTTCTCTATCTGATGCATATCTACAAGGCATGCCAGCAAAGCGCAGAAAGGTAAACTGTTTCTCCCCACTCTGATTTCACAACCAGACCAAGAAAAGCTTACTGATGTTTAAATAAACAAGGTCCTGATGATCTCACCCTTTTCACACCACGTTAGCAAAATTTTTTTTTTTATGTCCTTGCTTTAAAAAAATTATATTCAAAGGTTTTCAGTGATTCTCCCAAACGTAGTGCGTTTTTCTGTTTTCAGCAGACAGCACAGAGTGACAGTCCCCGACTCACACTCTCTGAGGCAGTGAGCCAAGCAGCGAGAACAGTCGGCGTCACACCAGTCACATCGCCCAGTGCCTTACAGGAAGACCTGGAGAGACCAGAACTGCAGGAGGCATACGCACAACAGGTACAGTGCACAGTAAGGCGGAGTAGCAGGGTCTTCCCTCTCAACTTACAGCACAAAATTATTTTGATAAAGAATTTCCCCTAATAACTGTTTTGTTTTTAGTGTTATTAGACCAATAGTGTAGCATTTTGACTGAAAGGGAATGAACTGTTTAATCACTTATTCTTTACGTTCTTAGATGAAAAATGACATCAAACAACGAGTAAGAGAGGACCCAAATTTCAGCTGTAGAAGGTTTCCCAACACGCACACGGTCTTCTCCCCAGACTCATAACCTGGGGTTTTTTTTTTTTTTCCCTGTCTGCTTCATGGTCCTCTTTCATCTGCTGCATGTGTATGCTCTTTCTTGTTTTTCTTTAACTGAGTTTAAACAAGATCCTTCATTTTGAAACTAGATTTTATGCCGTCTTATTGCTTATGACTCTAGTACTAAATTATTAGACAAGACTGCATTGTGGATTGTCCATGAGCAGGTCTATGACCGCTTTGCTCCTGTTCGTGAAAGCTGGAAGTTGAAAAGGAAACAAGGAAAAATAATGTCAAATGTGTAAAAAAGCACCATGTATATCCTGCCTTGCATCACGAGTCACAGCTGTCATGATCAGTGCATTTCATTTTATTCTGTCATGGCAAAGATCATTAAAATGACTACTTCTTTGTCCACACATTAACTGAACAAGTCCTTACCATCTGCTTCCGCCAAGATCATGATCACCATCACTTAATATACTAAGTATACATTTTGCGGATATTTAAGCGCACTATTCTTTCATTAAAGCGTTAAAAATGACATTGGTACAAAGATAATTCCATGCAAATGATCACCTTGGAGTTGAGCACACAAATTATATACAGCAGTAAGGTCTAAAATTACCAGTTCTGTTTAAAGGAATATGTCCATTAAAGAATGAAAAATAGAAAGCCTATTCAATATTTAACTTATTTTGTCTATTTAATATCCTAAATAAGGCTGAGGTTCAATTCAGGCTGAACAATATTTATATTCTTTATATTTCATATTCTTTTGTTTGATTCCGTTAATCTGCATCCATCATCAGATCTGTCAACTGTGAAAGGCTAAAGGAGGCCTGTCCCGTTTATAGCACATACTTTACTTTAGTCACATGTACAGTATATATCAGATAAACACAATAATTATAGCCTTAAAAATGTGTTAAAGTCTTTTTTAATATAAGAGCAGTTTTCCTGCAGGAGTCTTTAATATTGTGTTTGTTAAATGTATAGCATCAACAAAACTCGCCTTGAAAACTGCTTTATAGCTTTAAGACCAATATTCAGAAGTAGGATTTGCATTCACTGTTCACAACATGTACATTTTCACTGATATGGTCAATAGCAGTTCAGTATCAGTCAAATATGTAATGCTGAAATTGTTCTGAAATTGTCCGCTCTATTTTAGTTGTTGGCTTGCCTGCTGTGTAATTCAGAGAAAATAAAAGGGATTCATTTGGAAAATTTTATTTTGATATAATGAATGGAGAAAACCTAATCAGCTTTACATTTTTAAGTTAAAAGTAAAGCTGTTCTGTTTAATTTGTGGTTTCTAAAACTAATTACAAGAAAATTTGTGTAGGACACTCGGTTAGCACAACCATATATTCCTGTTAAAAATCACCAGATTTGGTCCCTCTGTTGCTGTTACAATAACCTCCACTCTTCTGGGAAGGCTTTCCAGTAAAACTTGGATTGTGGTTGTGGGAATTTCGGATCATTCAGCGAGGGGGGTTGGGCTCTGATTTTGCATTAGAAGGCCCTGGGGTTAAGATCAGAGCTCTGTAGGACACTCACATTCTTCTACATTAAACTTCTCAAATGATGTCTGTATAAACCTCACTTTGTGCTTCTTAGTTGCAGTAAAAGTAAAAATCTTCAATTCTACAGCATACAGATATGTTCAACACAATGGTGTAGGTTTTAGGCAACTGTTTGCATAAGAACGAGGTATGGGTGTGACTCAGGTGTCCAAATATTTTTGGCTAAACATTGTTAAATGATATACAGTAATTCAAGCAATTAATTATTTACCGAATGATATCTGGAGAGAAGAAACTTGTCACTAAAATTTAATTCAGGATATATACAAATAAACAGTCAGAAAAGTCTGTTTAGAATAAGTTTAATTCACAAGTGACAGATATACACAATGCAATTGAATACATTTTTATAACTTGTTAGGCTTTCTGTACAGAGTGGCCACTACATTCAGTAGAATACAAAGTCTTTAAAAACATTACTGTACAGAGCAACACTGCAGCAATGTGTGAAACCTGTTATTTATTACAGTAAGTTAATGTATTTTAAACAGCAGTGGTGACCAGATTCCAGTATTACAGCTCATTATAAACTGAGGGATTTTTTTTTTTCTCTCCCAACAACCTATTAAGCATATAGTTCTACCTACCCAAGTCCCTCCTTCATCATGGTTATAAACATTACTTCATATGAAGCACTGTAGACAGGTTCATTAATCATGTGTTCATGGTTGGGTAAGATCTCTGTGCTGTGGCTCATCCATATCCAAATAAATGATGCAGCAGTTCCTGCTTATGTCCTGTTCAGAGTGCAACCACGTGGCCAGTGATTGTATACCTCTAAGGTAAAGTCAAATACCTGTGTGCTAATGTGGCCAATGAAAACGTGAAGCTTGAAGGTGAGACGTTAATGAGCAGTTTCTACTTTCAGTTTATACAAAAGAAGAAATTCCCTGCACAAGAACTTTCCATTAGGGTTGAATTTACAAAACAAGGTGTTAAACTTTAAACTTTGCAAAGCCCAGGTATTTATTTATTAATATACATTCATTATTAGTTTATTTATATATATATATATATATATATATATATATATATATATATATATAAATAAATAATAGTTTGATGTTTCACTGGTTTGTCAAGTCACTTAAATTCACATCAACACCTCCCTTTACATTTCATGTTCTCTTCACAACACTGTTTGTTTAATTTTCTATTAACGCTGACAGTTCCAGCTTTGTATTTTGCATTGTTTTCAGCTCATTTAAAATGCGTAACGACTATTTAAAACAAAATTTTAACTAAACAAATGGGCTAACATTGCCAACACAATAATGAAACCATAGTTATGCAATTAATAAGGGGATTTACCATGTAAAAATACAACCATAGGAGTCATTCTCTATAAAATGATTTGCTCTGTGATGATAAATATTGAAATCTAAACTAAAACACAATCTGAAAAGTTTCTCAAAGGAACGCTCGAGGATTTAAACGAGAGTCTTTTAGATTCCTATATCTGTATGTTAGCCAAACACCCAGAATCTGAAACGAGAAAATTTGACATGGTAGAAATAAAGCACAAAATATAAATAGGTTAGAAGATTTTCATGAACAAAGAGGCAATATATGTGGGGTTTTTTTTTTTTTTTTTTTTGCAAATAATTTCCACTTACAATACAACAGTTCGATTAAATTTTTTTTTACGTTTCTTTCTATTTTAATATAGCTCTCCATTAAATTCACACATGACTGATCAAAAAGGGCTGTTTAGTATTATTAAGCATGTAAACTTAACCCTATTACTTGTAAAGCCACAACAAAGAATAGCTGAGAAATGCAGTGACTCACCTCGGTGAAACTGAAAAACAAACTCGTTCCTCCCACAAAGTGCAGCACATCATCAGCGTACTCCAGCATTTTATCTGAACAAGGTTGACAACTATGTGTTCCTACACATGACTGTAGGCAAAGGAAGGCAAATAACACTAAAGCACTATAATAAGAAAAGCATTTTGTGTGTGTGTGTGTGTGTGTGTGTGTGTGTGTTTTCTAATTAAGCAGCATACAAAAAATTATACAAAATTATTTATTTGCGTTATATATAAAGAGCAAATAAAAGGTATTACACCACAGTGCAGCTGAATCTTCAATAATGATTGGTAAGAAGGTTGATTCATTTTCTCCAACAATAGTTCCAGCTGCAGAGTCTAATACAGTATCATTTCCTTTGTAACAGATGTGTATGCCAGATGGGCAATAGATTTTTTAAATGTGTGTGATCGCTGATATAATCAGGTTTGTGTGTAAAATTTTAGGACAGCTTCCAGTATCAGCATTTTCGTACACTTACTGATTGAAATCAATTCAATTGTATTTATATAGTGCTTTAAACTATGGACATTGTCCCAAATCAGCTTTACAAAAACAAATAGATTACAAATATACATTTTTAATTCATGAAGCAGTCTGCAAGTTTATCCCTAATGAGCGAGCTGATAAATTGCAAGTGATGCATTTGACTTTCAGTTGCACTGGAGGTCTTCAAGGTCTTTTAGTAAAGTTTTTCTCATTACTTATGTTACTTTTTCTTTTTTCTCTTAGAGGGAGAAAAATAGAGATTGTAATGAGAATGCTGCTGTAATGTTAAGTGTAACATTCACAATATTGAACCTAACCAAACATACTGTTTTATCTGTTAATAATAAAAATATTGGCATACTGCTGTAGGATAAGAGGGGGAAAGTGAAAATACTTGTTAATGAAAATATTTTCACATTATTAACTATTTTCCTGTTTTATACCTTATTGAATCGTTTGATACGATGGGTGTTGATGTCAACGTATGGTCTACAACAGGGGTGCACACACTTTTTCAGCACTTAGAAAATGACCAAGTCAAAATGATCTACATACTATAAAAATGCATAAATAAATATTGATTTTTTTTATAGATCATGATCGACGTATTGGGCACCCCTGGTCTACGATAAGCAGATTAATTTAAATTAATGTTAGGTACAAATACCCAAAAATGTAAATATTTACAAACTGTAAAAGCAACTCGATGTTCATTAATTCAGGCTAACTGTGTAAATAAAACACTCACAGCCTTGCATGTTCCATTGAAGCTGACCTCTGAGAAATAACAGCAGTTCAGTGATCTCTCCAAATCGTACTGCAGGACCGCAGACTTATTCCAACCGATCTCCAGGAGCAATTTCTGGAGGAGAAGAAGTATAGACGGTAGATCGCTATTCCACTAGCCGAACAAAGAAACGTATAGTTACGAGACTGCTTCCAGTAGTGCCATCTGATTACCTGCTGTTCCTTATTGATCACCAGGCTTGCGCAGGACACAGAGAACTGCACGATGAACACCACGAGAAGGATGAGCATGTACTGTCAGGAAGTTAAAGTTATTCACACGTAGGAAAGCCAGACTAATGAAGGAAATACCAGACATTAAAGCAGCGAATGATTCGATATCGAGTTTATCGAAAGGTGTATATAGGAAAATATAGAATAAGGTTGAGTAGGAAATGAACAAACTCTGAAGGATACAAAGAACAAGAGGCCTTGGTGATGCTTCATTGCTGCACACAGACCCAACATCGCCACAAAGAAGAGAAAGATGCCCACGATGATGATGGCAGCGACCACACGAAAGCTGGAGACCAGATCCACCCATTTGCCCCAGGCTGCCCCTGTTATTAATAGCAAACTCACCAACTGTACAGGGTTACAGAGACACATAAACATTTTCTCTCCATCATCTTATTATTATTAATATTATTTTAGGTAATGGTCGGGTCAAGGTTGGGTCAAGGTTTATCATTTGTACATAAGGTCAAGAAAAATATACATAGAAATGCTTTTAGTGAGACTCAAGTTAATAACGTTACAGTATATGGCTATTAAATACTATTTAATTAAAAATAAAAGGAAATTAGATTTTAAAAGTATAAATTAATCAATTAAAAAATAGGAAATAAGGTGAAGTGTTGTCCTGTATTGAGGTATGACAGAAACCTACTTTAACCTTCTTAAACGTTCTTTTCACAAGCAATAACATTACTATTTATAAGCTATTTAACATCCATAAATTTACACGAATACATGTGCTAGTGTAAATAATATTATTAATGCATACAATAAACATATACTGGAAGGTTAAAGATCAATCACACACGTATGAAGTCTATTTTCAAGCACGTCATTTACACCTAGACAGCTTCCAAATTCAATAGAGAAACACACTTTATAAACAAACAACACTTTTTAGCTAATTTAATACTTACCATATAAAGAATGTTTAAGGCGCAGAGAGTATATCTCGAACAAACAAATCCTCCACACGCCATTTTAACAGTTTATTCCCGAGCTCGCGCTTCTCCCACAGGTAAAAGACTGAAGACTAAAGTGAAAGGTAAGTTCCCCGCCTTTTCCCAGTGGCGTACCTGCGCAGGAGCCTCGCTATGATTGGTCAGATCTTTAACGTTATGCAAATGAAGGATCAAAGTACAGAAGGTGCAGAACTGATAGGCGGGGCCTCCTGTCACTCAGTGTTAATGACGTCATTCATAAAACAGGTTCATTGTTTATATATTAGATTCAGATAATAAAATAATGCTGATATACGTCGATTATTTAACGTAGAAAAGACGTATATAAGCGGCTTACAATCAGCTTTAATAAATAACCCTAATCATTAAATATTTAATTGAAAATTATTTTTTACTAAAAAGTTAGTCTAGATTTCAACCAAGGTTGCCAGGTTGTGTCACACAAATTGTGATAGACATAATTGTATTGCTTAGGCAGTAAAAACAATTTGTAATCTTAATTTGTAAATGTTATGATGTTTGTAGTCTTGAAACACTCTTATCATAGCAGGCAACTTGATTTGCCTAGTTTTTATAAGAGGATGTACTAAACTTTTTTTATTTTCTAATTTCTGTGTAAATTTTCCACATGCAATTCATTTAAGCAGTGCCCTTATTCTCCCAATGATCAAATAATATGTTTATAAAGTTAAAAGCTTGTCTGGTGGTAAATCTGGAGTCTGGGATGAATCTTCTAGACTTCTGTGGCCTAAACCACTACAACACACCTATTTCAAACTATTTATAATTTCACTTTCTATAATTTATATGGAGCAACCGCGTTATATTACAAGTAACCATTTTATGTTAATGAACTTGTAAGCAAAATCTGACACCACATTTAGTAATTTATAGTATAACGTTTGATGGTACACCCCCATTAAGTGTACACATGGTACAATCTACTTGACAGCTTGGGGAGAAACTGCACGTTGCAGCTGCACTACATATCCACTGTTTGTGTCTGACTGTAGTCTGCTAACGCCACTGCAGTACACTTATTATTTTAGATTTTATTTATATTAAAAAGTCCTATTTAGCTTTATTATGTCAGTCATAAAGAAGGGAGATTTAACCGACTCTGAAAAGGATCTCCTTCTGGTTATTGCTGCAGGTATTAGCTAGCTAACGGTTAGCATGCTAGCCAGCTAACTTAGTTTTAATTGATTGGATGCTAGTAACATTGTAGGCCAGATATATTACACATGTATATGATGCTAGTTTGCTTTATTTGAGGCGAATTGTATTAAAACGTGCTCCGGTTTATAAGTATTGCTGTTTTATATTAAATGCTTTAATATTTAGCCAAATAACAAAGTCTGAGAAAATTAGCCAGTTTGGTGGCAACCTGTTGTTCACACGTTCAGATAAAATCCGTGATCTATTATTAGTTTAATGAATTAAAAGGATCCCCATTATTGAAATAATGGCGTGTTTAACTTGTCAGTTGTGGCGATATTGGATGTAAATTATTGATAGATAGATAGATAGATAGATAGATAGATAGATAGATAGATAGATAGATAGATAGATAGATAGATAGATAGATAGATAGATAGACCACTGTCATGTGAAGTAACAATCTGTCTGAACTGTGTGTAGGAAATGTACAGGAAGCTTCAAGGCTGCTTGGATCAAAAGATGTCCGAGTGAACTGCCTGGATGAGGTGAGTGCACTGAGTAAACTCTTTTACACGTGTTTTTGTGGTGTAATAATAACAATTAAGATCCAGATGAAACCAACTAGTATGGCATTGTCCTGATATATGATCAAACCTATGGGGTCAGTAGAAAACAGAGGTGGATCACTGCATTGTCCACTGGTGACCTGCCAAAATCAGATGCCACACACTTTTTACTTACCGGCTGTGCTTCTAAATAATTGCATGAATTGCTTTGTTTTTGTTTGTGGCAGTTCCTTGTTTAAAAGGTTTTTAGGCATTACACGATTTTACTTTAATTTCACATCTTTAATCATCCTATTAATACATTTTTTTGCATCTCTTCATGGTCAAAATTCAAGCAAAAGGAACCATTACTTCAGAAGAACAACATGCAGAAGAGACTTGCTAGATCACTGAAAAACTGTCCTTTGGTCTGATGAGTGCAAATTAAATAATTTTGGTTACAAGCGCTGTGTCTTTTTTTTTTTTTTTTTAGACGATAGTATACAGACGGCTCCTGAATCTGTGGTTCCCACTGTGAAGCATAGGGGAGGACATAATTACATCATAAGTACAAATCCCAGCCACACAAAGCTGCCACTCCTGGGCCAATGGACAAGGTCCTTAAGCCCATATCAGCTCAGTTGTATGAATGAGATAAATGTGAGTCGCTCTTGAAAAGGTCGTCTGCTAAATGCCTTAAATGTAAATGCGATTTAGTCAAAATCGAGGGCACTCTTGTCTAGCATGGCAACCACAGCATTTTGCAGTGACCTTCCATCACATCTGGTTTGCACACCATAAGTAGTACCTGTCTAGTTAGAGGGACCAGAGATACTTCAATACCTCTCCTGCATTTTTTTCTTTGATGAGTCCATATCTTTTGAAATCATTTAAATCAAACTTGCTCTTTTTCCCTTTTTTTTTTTTTTTGTGTAATTTGTCCTCAGTATGGCATGACTCCTCTCATGCATGCTGCATATAAGGGCAAGGCAGACATGTGTAAGCTGCTATTGCAACATGGTGCAGATGTCAACTGCAACGAGCACGAGCACGGCTACACTGCTCTCATGTTTGCAGGACTCTCAGGTATGTTTCAGGAAACATTGGGATATTCAGTAATTTGTGAACAGCATGTTAATCCATAAATCAAGGTTATATAATGAAGTCAGTCATTTTCTGCTTTATTGTGTTTCAGGGAAGACAGATATCACCTGGATGATGTTGGATGCTGGAGCAGAGACTGATGTGGTGAACTCGGTAGGCAGGACAGCAGCACAAATGGCTGCTTTTGTAGGTGAGCACACAAAGCCATAACACTGCTAACAGCTGATAGCTCAGTACTCAGAGACACCGCTGGAAAAGCTGGTGCTGCCTCGGGAGGTACTAAAAAAATAATTCGGCCGACTTAAGATTTAAATAATTTTCTTAATTTGCAGCAAAAAAAAACACTTCACACACATTTTGCAAATCCTTAAACACATAAGTAAGCCTTTAGCTAAATCTTACAGTATCTGTACAAGCACAGACATTTTCTGAGACAACAGCATGCAATTCTTTACTGTTTATAAATGTATCTTCACTTTGAGACTAATCATTATTACATAACTGTAATTTATTGGTGTTTAATTGGAACCTTGTCTGATTGGTCCTTAATTGAAACCTTGTCTGATGTTAGCGCTTGTATTCTGTAATGATCTGATATTTATATTCTATTTTGTAAGCTTTTAAACCGTATAATTTTGAGGTAGTATCTCTGGAAAGCTACACAATTCGGTCAGTTTCTCATGGAAAAAAAAAATACATGAATATTTACATGAAAACAAAAAACAATAAATGAATGGAAATTTTTTATTATCATAAATAAAATAAATTTATAATGATTGGTGTGGCATCATTCTTATTGCTATATATATAGTTATGAAGCATAATCGCACCCCCTCCCCCCTTCTAGTTTTGAATAATTTTGATGTAATTTTGACCAGAAGCTGTATCTTGGAAACTGGTGCCAATTAAAACTCAGGACTTAATTTTCCATTATTCGTAACCCAATTTTCTGGTAAAAATGTGGCTACTTTCATTTCTAAGGCTTTCTCCTTATAGACCAGTGTAGACCCATTCATTAAATTCATACTGGGTTGTTCTTTTTTTAATTCATTTAATAATAAGTATGTGATGTTTCACCTTCATTTAGGACACATTTGTTCCTTTTTACTCCAATGAAGTTTTTGGATATTTTCAACAGCTTTCTCAGTGTGTTTCTGTTTCTCTCCCTCTTTTCTTTAAGTAAGAGGTAATTCGATGTCTGATGTCTGCTCTGGCATCTTATCTGCAAAAATCCGTATTAAACTGCTTTTGTACAGAAACCCATATAACAAACGTATATACTGTTGAGTTATAAGGATAATGAAGAAATGCTCTTTTGCTGTGTACTCACTCACTCACTCACTCTCTCGCTCTCTCTCTCTCGCTCTCTCACTCTCTCTCTCTCTCTCTCTCTCTCTCTCTCAGGGCAGCATGACTGTGTGACTGTTATCAATAACTTCTTCTCCCGGAAGAGGCTTGATTATTATACAAAACCCCAAGGCTTAGAAAAGGAACCAAAACTACCTCTTAAACTGGCTGGACCTTTACACAAAATCATCATGAGCACAAATCTTAACCCTGTGAAGGTATCGGATTATAAAATCTACACTCTGATTTGCATGCCGTAAATTCTATATCTCTATTTGATCCTATTTAGAACATTTTATTTTTAATACTGGTCAACTATTATTGATAGAAAGTGCAGCTTTTTTATCGCTTATTTGTTCGGAGCGACTGACTCGGACTAAACCATGCTCTCCTGCTTCAGATGGTGATGCTGGTGAAGGAAAATCCTCTACTCATGGACGCAGAAGCTCTTGAGAAGTGCCGTAAAGTGATGGAGCTGATCAGCGAGAAGTGTGTAAAGCAGCAGGACATGAACGAGGTGCTGGCCATGAAGATGCACTACATCAGTTGTGTTCTGCAGAAATGTTGTTCCTTCCTCAAAGACCGGGAGGATAAACTAGACGGCCTCATCAAGAGGTACATTTTAGTTGCTTTAGCTTTAAAAATAAATCTTTGATCTCTGATCATTTCCTGGAAAACTCAGTTTCATGTTCAGAGTTCAGATCTGTAGCAGTTATTGTAGCTTAACAATGATTTGATACTCATTCTACATTTGGTGCAGGTTGCAGATGTTTTGCTGGTGCAACATTTACATCTTTCAGGATCAATTCACATTTTAAATATGGCTGCTATCCTTTTTTTTTTTGTTATTGTTTTTTTACAATAATTATAAAAACACACAGCAATGTTTAAACCTCTGATTCTCTAATGCGGGTCTTGTGTTGCTCGAGTTGCCTCGGTGACAAACTTGATGCTCACCAGAACCGAACTGCACCTTGCCAATGGAAAAGCTTTCATAAACCCCCCTTTTAAACAAATCCTTTTCGTTTCAGTCTACTAAAAGGACGAGACAGTGACTGTTTCCCAGTGTTCCAGGAAAAATTTATTCGAGAGTGCATCCGGAAATTTCCTTACTGCGATGCGACGCTACTCCAGCAGCTTGTTAGAAGTATAGCTCCTGTGGAAATAGTGAGTAATCCTCGAGTCTGCTTCTAAATATCAATTTGAGTTTAACTGTATATTTTTAATGCAGTCTGTTATTCCAGTTTAGCATTTTGTATGTTCCTTTATTAAGCAGGCAGAACTATGACAATGTTTGTGTGTATGAAATATCTTTCTGTGAAATAAAGTCCTTCCTTCAAAGGCCAGACAGTTAAAAGTGTATGCAACACTACATTTGTTTAAAAAAATAATTTTGTGTGTATTCCGACCAGGGTAATGACCCCACAGCTTTGTCAGTGCTCACCCAAGCCATCACAGGGCAAGTAGGCTTCATGGATGCCGAGTTCTGCACCACCTGTGGGGAGAAGGGTGCAGAGAAGAGGTGCTCTATCTGCAAAATGGTAACGTTTATTGTCCCTTTTTATGATCATTTTATATCTGGTATTTGTGCACTAAGCCAATAATGTAAAACAAATTAAATTCTCCAAGAAATACACCGATCAGGCATCTCTGCATCACGGCACCTGTTAGTGGGTGGGAGGGATATTATTAGGCAGCAAGTGAACATTTTGTTCTCAAAGTTGACGTGTTAAAAGCAGGAAAAATGGGCGAGCGTAAGCTTTGAGTGAGTTTGACAAGGGCCAAGTTGTGATCGGAGGTCGGAGCATCTCCAAAACTGCAGCTCTTGTTGGATGTTGCTGGTCTGCAGTGGTCAGTATCTATCAAAAGTGCTCCAAGGAAGGAACAGTGGTGAACCAGCGACAGGGTGACGGGCGGCTAAGGATTGTTGATGCACAGGGAGCAAAGGCTGGTCCGTGTGGTCCGATCCAACAGACGAGCTCCTGTAGCTCAAATTGCTGAAGAAGTAAATGCTGTAAATGCTCAATGGGTCAGGACTGGTTTGGCAGCAAAAGGGGGACCAGCATAATATTAGACAGGTGGTCATAATGTTGTGCCTGATCAGTGAATATTACTGTTATACTAGTCTATCAATAAGATGAACATTCACAAAGCATGTTAGTATTTGTTGGATTTAAAAAAAATAATTGAGTAATTACATTTAAAAATAAATAAATAAAGGATCTTGGTAGCCTAAATAATGATCAAACCACATGAAGTAAACAAGCTGTGGAAGTAACATTCTCATTTTATCATATTTTTTTCAGGTAATTTACTGTAACCAAGACTGCCAGAAGCTGCACTGGTTCACCCACAAGAAGATGTGCAAGAAACTCCAGGAGCAGAGGAAGAAGCATGAGGCTGAATCAGCCAAGCGACAAGAGAAACAGGCCAAAGGTATTCTCCGCCTGTGGCTTTTAATATGTTCCTTTGATTTGAACCACTTCACAACAGAGCTCTGCCAGTGCTTTCTTGTGCTGTCATGTTACACAAAAAAAAAATATATGAAAAGCACATGACTTCATTAAAAGCGCCAGCAATTATTATGATGTTGACCCGAGCTTCGATTCTCTCCAGAATCCGAGGAGAAGAAAGCGCTGGAAGAGGCGAGCAGCAGCATGGAAAATCTTTCTGTTGAGCAGAGTGAAGTTACCAGCATGTCAGATGTTCAAATAGAAACCGAGAGCACCGTCCCCATTCAGATAACTTCAGACTGAGTCATGCGGGTTAAACAGAGATGACGTTAGCCTGAGTCATTTCCCATAATCGCTGTCAAGCCCTGCCTCAGCCAGAACACTGATATCCATGTCGTCCAAAATCTGGAGACCTTCTGAAGGTTGCTGTCAGAGGAGAGTTTTTGGAAAATGAAATCTGAAGGAAAACTTAGAAAAGCTTTCAACACAGGCTTCCGATCAACACGAGACACATTTTACTGCACTGTTTGTTCTCTTATAGCTAGCGTTATGTATGTGATCGGAATATCAGAAATAGATTTAGTATAGAAGATATATTTATGACCGTAGGTCTTAAGTTAAAACTCATGTCGCTGTAATACTGGTACAGAGGATAAAGACGTTGAAGCATATGCCTTAAACCATGTTGGCAAGTCTGCAGTGGTGACTGGGGATGAAAATCATAATACGCTCTACAGAGGACTTATAAACACCACGTTAGGCAAGAATATTTTACAGGTTGAGCTGATGCAAGCTGATTTTTTGAGGATCTCATGAAATTTTTTTTGGAATGGAGTTGCATATTTGAATATAATAGTTAGGGTGACAGCGTCTCATAAGTAGGAGATTTTGATTATTATTATTATTATTATTATTATTATTATTATTATTATTATTATTATTATTTTGCACTTGATGTTAAAGAAAACTCTTCAACATTTCAAGTCGGCGTCTGACAGTAATGATTTTGCCTGCAGTTGAACCCTGCTCCTCCAGAGGGTGCTCCTGAGCTCCTCCCATGCTGTTCCATTCTATTGTAGAGAACTGTATGATGGATCTCAGCATGGCCCTGAGATCAATGAGGTTCTCAGTTTTATCAAATGGGCATCTGAAAATGGCGCACAATACACTATGTTTTTCATCACTTATTCGAAAACCCACCCTTATTAGCATGTGATATATATGCTGCATCTGTACATAAAGAAAGCGATGTTGCAGCGCTTTAGTACTTTATTTTGTTCAGCTCTATTGCCTCATTTGTCAACTCTACTCAAACAGAACATTTTCTAATGCTTCATTCTCACCATTTTGTAGATCATCAAATAGCCAAGATTAGCCTCTGCTGCAACTTACCTCGATTGAATTCTTCAACTTTTGTTACCTTTCCATTGGATTTTCCATTAATATGTTAATATCAATAATTATTATATAGTCATTAATAATGCTACTAAAATATAGTAAGCTCTACTGCTTCTCTTTTTAGAAGCCAACAACAAAATCTAACTTTTATCCATTATGCCTGAGAACAGTAAGAAAAAAAAAAAATCAACAATGTTCCCTTGTGACATCAGATCAGTGCTATGAACCTTTACCAGGAAGAATAAAAATACAGCAGCAACCAACAAATAAACACCAGTATTTCAACTTGTATCTCTCGTCACAGACAATCATACAGTATATAAAATAAATGTTTCATATCTGTAGAATTAGAATTTTCTCCATTATATTCCTATATGAGGCAGACACAATCTGTACTTTTTTACTATAATAAACATTTCAACAAAAACACATTTACAGTCTTGTTTATAATCTCAGGAACATGTTGAATTATGGGACTGGTGCGAGTTTATGGCAGTGTTTCAGCAACTAAGATGGCTTTCCCACTGATATAACACTTGTGCATTTAAATCTTAGGTATTTTTTAACACAGGTGGTGATTCCTATCATCTTTCACATCAATATATGTCCATATTTTATAAATAACTTAATTTTATTTTATTTAAAACTAAACTAAAACACCCCCCCCCCCCCCCCCCATTTCTATGCTAACAAATGCAACCCTGTTACTTATTTACCAGAAAAAAAAGTACTTGCATGTCCGGCATAACAGCACCCACCAACTATTCCTATTTTTTCTGAGTCAGTACTTGTGGTGAATCGTCCTGATCACATCCCACAATGATGCTACCAATGGGGTTCCAAAAAAACTGAACTTGACTACAGACATGCAAAGTCACAGTCACACTTTGTATACATATTGTAAGTGCTTTAGTACAGTTTTACAGTTTTTCTCAGATGCTTTGGAGCAATTTCCAGATCAGAAATAAAATTCTCAAAACTACTTGTTCAGCCTCCACATCATTTAGTCACTTGTGCACATCATTAAAGCATTTTTTGTTGCTTTGATCAAATTGCGAATGCTTTTGTACATTCATTTAATTGATTGTGTACAAGTGTCTGCTGTTTCCTACAGTATCGTTGTTTGTCATGTTGATCAAAATATATTATACTGGTTTCACCTGAATAGTCTAAACCCCCAAAACACCTGGGCATCAGTTTATTGCATAAGTCACGGAATGCAAAATGGTTAAACCAGTTGTCATCATCTGTCAAGCTTAAATTTTGATTAAACTTTTCTTTGTAAATGTGTCTTGAATCGCATGAACCTTCACTTGGCGACAGACAGAGCAAAACACAGAATTACAATTTCTGAAAATGGATGAACCACCAGAAAATGAACAGTACAGTAAAAGTGTGAATCCTATCTGGTCTCTTTACATCAGGGAATACTGAAACTGTTCCCTGCTATACTGATATAGTATAATTCTATACAATTCTATGCTTTGTTGCAACCAGTGGTGGTATGTCAGGGCCAGCAAAGCGTTCTCTGCTGGCCTAAACACTATCAGAAGCACTGACCTACATTTACGACCTAAATTCTGATATTTTTTTCCTGAAATTGTATTAATTTATTCCCAACAGTTTATTCTCTTCATTTCGTAGCATTTCTTTTGGCTGCACTGCTTCCAATACGTGTATGTGGATGTTAGATTTTTTTGTCCAATCAGATTTCAGCCTTTATGTGTTGCCATGTCAATCTAGTCTGCCCAGAGCCTTCAAAGTCAATACTGCTGGCCCTTTTACCATTGAGAATATCACCAACGGGTCTGTTTCTTTAACCAATCAAATATCATATTTGCCTCACAGGGCAGCTAGCTAGCCCAGAATACCGGCAGCAATTTTCAGTCTTCTGATTGGTTGGTTAGAGGGAAACCGGTACAGCCAAGTTCGACTGGCAAAACACGTCTGTAGCGCTGCACACATTATTACATCTAAGTTAGACTTTTTTATGCCTACTGAGGAAGAGAAATTGATTTGATCTTGTACATACTTAGAAAATCGATTTCCAAAGAAAAGCTAGACATTGTGAGGAGAGATCGACCAAACCCGGATCTAGCTAGGAAAGGGTTTGTTCACCACTTCCAGACCAGTGAATACAAGCGGTACCACTGGCTTAGAGCCTCTAAGGAGCGGTGCAAATTATGCATCTATGGTGAGTAGGTTGGATTTTATTTACATTTGTAATGTTTTTGTCATGTTAATAGACAAATATTGGTTCTGAACTGCTCCAGATGATGTAGGTGCACAGTTGTGGTTGTAGTGTAGAGGTTTGGAGTTTTCTTAACTGGGTTTCTTGCTTTAGTAAAATGTTTTTCACCCTCCATATGTAAAATGGCTCTCTCTCTCTCTGTGTACTGCACGTGTTGTTATATAGTATTTATGTATATTTTGTATAGTATGGATAGTTTCTATAATTACGACGTGATAGTGGTGGTATTAAGAGGTGGATTAAGTCGGGTAAATCCTCACTGAAGGCCCAGGTACCAAATGCACGGCCCGCCACTGGTTGCAACACTTAGAGAAGAAGCACAAATGCATGTGAGGGTCAGGTGTCCATATATTTTGGTCATATAGATAGCTCTACATTCACGACTGTTCAAAAGTCAATGCTCATTCACCTTTTCTGTCTAATAATTGAGCAGATGATAAGTTATGGACCATGTATTCCCATGTAAACATATATCTCAAGTGGTTGCATACATTATTTATATGTCAGATAGAGATCCATCCACAACACACACATTCTCACACTCATTTACAACTTAGGGCAATTTAGCCTATGCAATTCACATACTGCCCTGTTCTCAAGAGGAAAGCAAAGACCCCCAGACTAAACCCACACTGAGAATATTATGAGTTCAGGATTGAACCAGGGACCCTGGAGGTGTAAGGAAGTAATTTACCTGCTCCACCACTGTGCTGCCTCAAGGCTTTAGCCTACAATATTACCTTTCTGACAAGTATATAAATAAGTGACATGTTAACTTTCTGACAAGTCGCTACTTGGATCAGTTTTATGGGGAGTTAAAGGGAACTCACTGAGTGTTTGGAGGTTCTACATGTTTCTCAGCTCAGCTATGGTTTCATCCAGGCTCAGTAAGTGGTTATTGTGAAGCAGCAGCACTCGGAGACACCTCAGGTAACTTAGAGCTCCTGATTGATTGATAGAATTTTCTACATTTATGCTAGCTGCTAGTTCTTCAGGTACATTTTATATACTCAATAATCATGCTCAGTGACTCAAGCCAAAACTCATAGAATCTAGCCAGTGTCAATCCCTCTTTACTCATTCCTTAAGTAGATAAATAAGTCCCATTGAACCACCACTGACCAGATTATACTGTATATATGGGTGGTGATTCATTCTCATAACATCAGTAAACCAGACATTGCAAAATGTGAGGAAACACAAATATCTGGTTAGCAGAAGTGTGCTAGTGTTCAGAAATGAACAGATTAGATACCACAGGTTTTGGTGAGGGAATAATCAATAACAGTTCTGCTAAAACAGCAGTGAAATACAGAAAACATCAATGTACCTAATCTGGGAGGACAAAAATTTGATCTAAAATCCATGCAAGAAAAAAAAAAAAAACATTATACCAAAGAGTGTGTTGTGTGAACCTCACCCTGTTATTATTAGGCCAGATGCATCTCAGTTGCGTGAAACTGGACAAATCCGGAACATCTGTGAACAGTTTTAAGAGGAATACAATAATATTACTAAGTTTATCCTATTATTTCACTGGTGTTCAATGTAAAACCTGCTCATGACTTTAGAAATATGTGTTTCTCTCTGGCTGACATTTCTGCTTAGAGTCGTTTATACACGTAATTGTAATATTTACCACATGCTAGACTGCAAAACCATTTAAAAACACTGTATACAATCAAGGTTTTTGCAAAACACAAAAGTATCACTTTCTTGCAAAATAAAAATCCTGACACGGACACGTTTTAAGATGTGCAAAAGATCACGGTTTTACTGCAGAATATTACACAAAATGTGAAATTAAAATGAAATTGAAAACACTTTGACCAAATAAGAAAAGGTTTTTTAAAGAATCGAGAACTACTGTGCTGCATGACTTTATGTCTCACAACACTAACCTGTTGCCCAGACACACACCATGTGCCTGGTAATAAAGTTGATTGTGTTCACATTAAGACTTTCTGGAGTGAGGAACTTGAGTATTAAGGCTGAGACCAGATGTATTTAGGGTAAGTGGATGATTCAAATCAGAGTGGGACCTAAATAAGAACAAAGGTACTGTATTGTGACTAATTTTTTCAATCTGTAAGTGTCTCTGTATCTGCTTGAGATTCCCAGACCGTGTCTGTATTGGTCAGTGGTAAGCAGCAGTGTTCAAGTATAATATTAAGAAAATT
Organism: Silurus aristotelis; assembly: GCF_946808225.1. Lineage (NCBI taxonomy): Eukaryota > Metazoa > Chordata > Actinopteri > Siluriformes > Siluridae > Silurus > Silurus aristotelis. Next base: position 10,081,192 of record NC_139581.1, on the reverse strand, counting down.
TGACTTTTAACTAATGCGTATCACTACGTTTCAGAAAAATGTGCCGTTCCTTTCCATTCTGAACACATAAAACAGTGTTGTAACCTGTTGTAAGACCACAACTGTACCCCTGCGGTTCTTGTGAAGAGTTTGACTGAATGCCAGTTCTCTCAGTGGGTGCATGTAGTAATGGAAATTTAAAAGGTAAAAAAGGCAGAAAAATGAAAAAATAGAACATTATATAGCTTCAATTATTACAATAAAGTTCTCATAGATCAGTAATAGATTGGATTATTAGTCCACCTCTTTTTCATTGATTTATTTTTAAATGAATGAATTGATTTTAACATAAGGTGAGTGTAGTGTAGTCGAGAGAGAGAGAGAGAGAGAGAGAAAGAGAGAGAGAGAGAGAGAAAGAGAGAGAGAGAGAAGTGTTATATCCTCCAGGGAACACTGGAAAACACTGAGAAAAAGAAAACAGAAGCATCAACTTGGTGTGTGAATTCTGGTTCTAAGCCACAGGTCCTAAGCCTCAGCTGCATTACTTAAATCCATAATTGCTCTCAAGTAAAACTGTGTACAAAACTTATCCCCCCCCCCCCCATCCTATTTTCCCAGATTGCATTATTGTTCGCACCTGCCTGTGGTATTTTTGAACAAAATTAAGTTGGTTTTATTTTTAAATTATAGGCAAACTAGCAGCCAAATAATAAGCCACAGTAATTCATTACCAGAAAGAACAATGAATAAAAGCTCAATGTTCATGGTTATTAACTCACTGGCATCCACATCAGAGTAAAAACCTCCTGTTCACATAGTTCGTGTTGTTTGGTGAACCTTTTTGGTAAGCTTTCTAAATAAAGTGCATCTCCTATTGGTATACTTGTTTAGAACATATTATTTGTTAAATATAAATAATGCATTCCTTTTCAGTTCACAGAAAACTACTGCAGTTTCTTTTGGTAGTACTCAGGGGTTCATTCTCTTCTTCTTCTTCTTCTTCTTCTTCTTCTTCTTCTTCTTCTTCTTCTTTTTCTTCTTTCAGCTGCTCTCATTGGGGTCACCACAGCAGATCATCCGTCTCCATACCCCCCTGTCCTCTACATCTGCCTTTTTCAAACCAACTACCTGCATGTCTTCCCTCACCACATCCATAAACCTCCTCCTTGGTCTTTCTCTTTTCCTCCTTCCTGGCAGCTCCATCCTAAGTATTCTCCTACTGATATACACCATGTCCCTCCTCTGAACATGTCCAAACCATCTCAATCAGGCCTCTCACTTTGTCTCTAAAACGTCCTACATGCGCTGTTGTTCATTCCCAATGAAGTCTTATTGCCACCAGATGGCGCACATTTCCCTCAAATATCAATTAATGGTCCCCACACTTTACACGATGATATACAATGTGTGCTGGTATTTTGATAAATACAGATGCAGCAATGTTTCTGTATTCATTCCCTCCATCCTATTATACTCTAATAGCCAACTGTTTTAATATTAATGTGCTATTGTCTGCATTTCCCTGATTGTATAGTGAATCACTATTACACACAAAAAAAAAAAAAATGCACACAATCATACATCATATATTAAAATAATAAATTCAGCTAAATTTGACTCAGATGCACCCTTACTGTCAAATGGGTTTAACATGTTCTTGTGAGAAGTTCGCCCTGTAAAATGTTCTCCAAGGAAATAAATCCATGCTGGACCGCACACATTGTTTTTTTTTTTTTCACTCATTTTGTCCTTTGGGAAAATCAAAACAAATGCAAAGCAGTCACAGTGTGTTCTTCACGAGACGCCAACCAAGCCACACTGCACTGAATGTACACTCCTTGCTGATTTTATAAACCAATGATTGGGCTGCTAATACTATAGGATTATTAGATTGGTCATGCTGCGTGTACAGAGGAACACACAAACTGAAAGGGCATCTATTAAGCCTGTTTCTATTCACTTGTCCCTTTTTCCCCTGCAGAATGTCTCTGACAGCCCAGCTGTTAGTCATTCGTTGAAAATCTGGTCTCAAGGAAGTTTACCTCTTAATCTCAGACATCTTTCTGTTTTAGCCTCCTATTGCCATGGATTTTGTATTTTCTCCTTCTTTAAGTCAAAGTGGCTTTGGACACTGGAAAAGGCCTCGGCCTGTCTAAGATGTCAGACATTTATCAGTGGAATATTCGCCACTTTTGAGGAGCTCCAGGAAAGTTTTCAGCTTCCCTCTATCTTGTGTTACTTTTATATTAGACTATTAGACTTTATTGCTCAGACCTGAAGAGTATGTCTGAATTCCTCTTCTTGCTCTTGAAGTGTCTTGTTAAATGAAGCAATTACAAACTTTAGTAAAAACCAAGTTTTCTTCTGAGCCTTTACGGTCACTCTGGGAAAATTCTCTGAATATGGCATTACAAGAGAATGTACTGGACTCTGTTATAAGGTTGGGTATGAATCAAATTAGGAGTTCAAATGTTATCCGATTGATCTCCAATGTACATTGCAGATAGGCAAGTGGTTTCTAAACACCTGGAGATGGTTTCTAATGGAATGAGTTATAAATGAATACTTCCATTTTTTACATTTTAGGATATTGTGTAAATGCGTAGACAGTGCAAACCATTGTCTTTGTTCACTTGCAGCTGTTACTTTGCTTTTCTGATACAGAAGTTTAGATGTTGCCATGGATTGTTTTAACCGTAAATGCTAGAATTAAATTTTAAATCAAAATTAGCAGCGATTATTGCTTCACTTTTCAAGGCATCGCTTGTATTACTATGGTCGCATAGGGCAAAAAATATTAAACAAAACTTAAATCTTTGTGCTTTCAGGACATAATAACCTCTAGGATCCTATCGAGACTCCAAATATGTGCTCCATTAAAGGAATGGTAGATTCATTAATCTACTACTCCGATTTTATCAGACAGCATTTTACAGGAGCCTTTTTTATTTCAAGAAAATCATCATATTAGTATCAAAATATTTTTAGTATTGAATATTATATCGCTCCCCAATGTATCACATGTAGATTTGTGTTGTTTTTGATGGCTATCTAATCTTGTGCCTCTCTCAGTTCACCATACAAACTCAATCCAATGAAGATTCAGATCACATCATAAAAACACAGAGATTTTTCATGTTTATTAAATACAAAGGATTTCCACACTAGTGCACTGAGCAATGTAGCTTTCCTGCTTTTTATTCTCAGAACCCTACTAATCCTAAAGCACTTGTAGAACTACAGACTCCTTTAAAAGCATCTAGAGGACAACTGTAAATTGTCCTGGATACAGGTAACCGTGCTGTGCTGCTGCCTTTACAGGGCCCAGTTTTTAACAGTTTTCCTGAACTGTATAATGTACATATTTCCCCTAATCCCATAATAGTGCTTCCTGGTGCATCATAAGCTGACATTCTTTAAGTAATCCACCTAGATGTATTTGCTCTCAGGTCACATTTAGCCAGGAGGCTTGTTTTTTTGCACTGGAAGTCATACCGGCAGTGGGTGGGTGAGCTTCTGCATTCTCTTTCACTTGAAAAGGCAAAGTTCACACTGAGGGGAGCTTCTGAAAGTTTCAATAAGGTGTACAATTTGTTCAAAGTCTATTTAAAGAAGTTGGCGCAGTTCCACGATCTACAGCCTTTTTCTCCTGCATACCCACTTATTAAAAAAAAAAAAAAAAAAAAAAATGCTTCTCTTAGTATTATTATAGAATTGTGATGTACTGACAGCCCATGCTGGTTGTATTCCTGCCTCAGGCCCAATGTTTCCGGATGGGCTCCGGATACACCTCAACCCTGACCAGGATAAAGTACTTACTGATAATGGCTGAATGAATGAGTGAAGCTTTACACACATAATAATAATAATTGCTGTTTTCAAAAAAAAGGAAGGAAAATGCACTGAATAAATAAACTCAATTTTATACAAATTAAATGCAATCAACCTGCACACTGATCTACATGTTAAGACAAAAGTGCTTGCTTGTCACTAGGGATACTTTTTAGTAATTATCAGATCTTTTGAAAGCAAAGTTTTGCACCCCACCCACAAATATTTCACAAACCTTTCCACATTATACATACTGTATATTGCTGGAACCTGGAATTAAAATGGACTTAATTGACTTTTTTAGCCTTTGATTTTAAGAACAGTTGAGAATGCAAAATATTTCCATTCTGACATAACGATTACATATTAGAGGTTTAGGAAAAGTAACAGGTTGATTAGTAAGATGCTAACTTCTGATCAGAAGGTTGGGATTTTATTGCTCGCCCGTTGAGCAGCACACTTAACTGTCAATAGCTTAGTATAGTACAAATGCTAAGCTCCAGATAAGGGCATGCATGTAAATATATATATATATAATCAAGACAAGGTGCTAAAAAGGTCAGGACACACAGGGGTGTGTGTGTGTGTATATATATATATATATATATATATATATATATATATATATATATATATATATATATATATATATATATATATATATATACACACACACACACCCCTGTGTGTCCTGACCTTTTTAGCACCTTGTCTTTTCCAAGAAGTAACCAAACTAATCGATTGTATAAGGAAATAAAGAAAAGGGTTTTTTTACATGTACATTACAGCGAAATTATTTCTTTTCATACCCCGGCAATGTTAGGAAGATGTGGTCAGAGTGCAGGTTTAGCTATAGTGCAGCACCCCTGGATCACAAAGGGGTTAAGGGCCTAAGAGGGGCACCTTGGTGATACCAGGGCATGAACCCCTAACCTTCTGATCAGTAACCCAGAGCCTTAACCACTGAACCACCACTACCGGCATCTTGTGTCGTGGTTTTACCTATTCTTCAGCTGCAGTTCATTCGATAGTCTACTGGGATACAACTCTATTAGCTGTGCACATCTGGATCCTGATAATTACAAGGTACTTGTACACTACATCCACTTTCCCTGGGAAGAAAATGACAATAAAACACAAAAGAGGCCTTCAGGGTGCCACCCAGGAGACAAGCAGTAGGGTTCAGTAGTTTATTAGCTCAGTAGGTATAATAATACAGTACCATTTGGGAAGTGAGTTAGAATTACCCCTGGATATGCTGAATATCATGTTCATGCGAAGTGATTTAATTCTGCCTCACTATTTTCTGCTTCCAAAAAATGACCTGTCTTTTCTTTTTCTTTTTTTTTAAACAATGACATCAAATAACTCAAGTCACAGCAGGCCAGATGTTAGAGACGCGTCCCAAACCGCACACGGTATCCAGTGGTGGTGTTTTGTTTAGACGCTCTCGGGTATTTCGGATTTTAGGGCGTGGCCTGGATTCAACTCAAAGCATGGAGAAGTGGGCGTGGCCACGTGCGCAATACGTCGCAGCGTTATTCACCTGAGCCGCCGCGTATATAAAGTCCAAGACCTCACGAGGAAACGCTAAAGTCGAGTCGAGACTGCAGCCTCATCATCATCATCATCATCATCGTCATCCTTAATCAACTTCCTCATCGTCCTTATCATCATCATCATCATCATCTGGTCCGAGTCCTTCTCCCAGAGCCATGCGCGTGCACAAGGAGGAATCGCGCAGCCTGGTGTTTTTGGTGTGCTTTCTGATGAAGACCAGCGCTGCTATAAAGAACGACGCCACGGAGATTGTGTACCCGCGCATGGCGGAGGATCCCGCTGAAGAACCGGCGGATGAGTCGGACCTGAATCGTGCGCGTGGCGGAGGTACCTGGTCCGAGAGCGCGGCGCGGGATCGAGCCGGTGAGTGCGCGCGCGTGTCGTCGGTGCGCTCTTTACGCGCCCTTCAGGCTGGAATTTTTATATAGTATTGTTTTATTGTATAAAGAAATTCTATCTTACATAAAGTTCTTATATTTAGGGGTTTAAGCTCCAAAGTCAGCTCAGACCTAATGTCTTCTATCACCAAAGTCAGCTCAGACCTGATATCTTCTACCATCAAAGTCAGCTCAGACCTGATATCTTCTACCATCAAAGTCAGCTCAGACCTGATATCTTCTACCATCAAAGTCAGCTCAGACCTGATATCTTCTAGCACCAAAGTCAGTTTAAACCTGATATCTTCCATCACCACAGTCAGCTCAGACCTGATATCTTCTATCAGATGCATTTCAGTAATAGAAAGCTCTCTGATTCTAAAATATTCAAGAAACAAATCCATACTGAAGAAGTCACTAGAAGTATTTTACATTTAAATGGTTCCCTGATTAGGAAAAACTGTTTACAACCATGTGGTACACAGTAAAAAAAAAAAAGAGAAAAGATCTATAATGTATAATGTACAACTTGACCTTTACAGTGACAATTTATACTTCAACAAGTGCAACAATAAAAGAAAAACGTAAACAAGATTCATTTATATATGATATGATTTTGGAAACCACATTTTTGATGCAGTGTAACTGGGTTATGAGGGCTCCAATAAGTACATATAATCATCCATATTTGTTTGTGGGTCTGAACAGTTACATAATGGTAATAAAATAAATCTCTGCAGAGATTTTAATAAATCAAAACGGATCCAAAGACTGTTTTCTATTATATTTTTTGGAAGGCATCAATGGTTACAGAGTTTGTAAAGCTCTGCTGTAGAGTGCTGTAGAGTTGTGAAATATGGATACAGGTGGGAAGAACGTTGGAAGGAAAAAATGGAAGAAAAAGGATAGAATGAGAAAAAAAAATAGATTAATCTAATCAGGAAAACACGTTTCTAATACAGGTCCCTCTCAGACAGTAAGGAGAAAGAAGGAGTTTCTTTAAAAGAATTAATTTTAATACATATTTGCTTTATGTCAGTTATTAATACCAGTTATTATGAGCTAAAATATAAATCTCCAGCTTGAACACTTCACACATCCAACCACAAAAATCCATTTGTCCTAAAGTGTTTAGTTTGTCCATGTTGCCAGGTATAAAGTGTCTCAGTGAGGTTCTCAGAGCGAATAGGTGTTTAAGGATGACGCACTCGTTTGGCACGCAACAATGTTGACTGGCAAAGATGAGAGAAATCAGAGCACAATACTTGCTGACTGAATCCTGTCAGGCAGTGTGAATGGCGCCGCATCTCAGTTGCTCACACGGTCTCCGGTCAGCACCATGTGCGTCTTGAATCCCTGCTACCTGAAGCAGAGCGAAAGAAAGGCCTCTCCGGTCTCCATTCATCAAACGCTGTCATAGAGAAGGGGGCTCATTGTTGCTGAGGTGTGTGTGTGGTGAAAGCAGCTTGGCTTGGGTTTCACTGTCAGGTTGTGTAGCTTGAGGGTAGAGGAATGTTCATAGAATCAGACAGCAACGCTGATCCAACAATGGATTCGACTTTTAGACAACATACTTCTCTGTGTTAAACCATTTCCTCTTCTGCTATAGGTGGAACGTGGTGAAAAGGGTAATTGTATAGTACAGACTTAAAAGAAAAAAGAAAAAAAAAAGATGCATGATTCCTTTGCAATTTTGAATAGCTATTGGTGTCTCATCACTGGTTGGTCATTACCTATACATTAAATAAAAAAGCATATGTTTGGACCTGCTTGTTGTCAAATATATAATTACCTAGTATTGCATTACAATTAACACTTTATTTATCATACAAAATCTTCCTCTAAAACAATTCCTTCTCTAGTTCCAGATCCAGGTCCGATGGGCTGCCGAGAACTGCGCTCCACGAAGTACATCTCGGATGGCCAGTGCACCAGCATCAACCCCATTAAAGAACTGGTGTGTGCTGGAGAGTGCCTCGCTGCCCAGATGCTCCCTAACTGGATAGCGGGATATGGTAAAAAGCCGAGGAGCCGCCGGGGCAGCCAGGACTGGCGCTGTGTCAATGACAAGACCCGAACCGAACGCATTCAGCTGCAGTGCCAGGATGGCAGCACCAGGACCTACAAGATCACAGTGGTGACTGGCTGCAAGTGTAAGCGTTACCTGAAACAGCACAACGAATCAGCGAACAAGTCTGAGGGCATCACGCAACGCCAGCAGGTCCACAAGCCCAAAAGCAAGAGGAAGCACCGGAATAGCAAGGTGAACGGGAACTGGCACGAGTCGGAGTCCTGAGGCACCGAAAGTAATGTAAAAAAAAAAAAAAAAGACTTTGGACTACCTGTGAAAGAAGGACTACAGAGCTAAAGAGCTCAGAAGCAGTGTGCATTGAATATAAGGATAAAAAAGTTGAATGGAAATTGATGCCTATTTCAGATGAAGTGGCTTCAGGCTCTGCCTCCAGCAAAGTGCCACACAACCACTGCTCATGCTTCCTATACACTCCATAATGACTGTCAGTTTGGCATTTCACTATATTAAAATGATCACCTGACCATGATCCTGTCTCTCTGCGAGAAATCATATCGTATCACTGGCTGTAATATGCATTGAAAGTCAGAAAACCCTGAATATCTCATGTTTGAGAACAGCTGTGTAAATAAATAATGTCCCTGTGTGTAATGTGTGTAAATACAAAGCATTTTCATATGTAACTGCAAGATATTTACTTCTTGTTAGCAAGTATACGTTGATGTAATATATTCATGTGGTTCATCTAATCTTTCATATACGTGTTGTAATTTTATGCAGGCATTATATTGCACTATTTCATACGATGGCGATTTCGCTGTTTCGGCATAAAAAGTATTAAATGGTCATACATTTTATACGTCTCTTTTCCTTTAAATGTCTTAAGCAGCATCTATGCATTAACGGTGTCACAGTACATAGCCTAAATCATGATTATACACACTTTGCTTGTTGGACATTGGTATGGTGTACACCACGACTCATCAGCTCTGATACAAAACTGGACCACAATATGGCAAGTCACATTTTCTTTTCCAGCTTTTTGGAAAGGGGCAACAGGGGGGGGGGCACCATCTGATCATTATCCTTCTCATATGCTGGCTTCGTAGTTGCTCTATAATTCCTGATACTTCACAAGATTTCAGTTCAAATGAATTTTATTTGTGTAGTGCTTTTAGCAATGGACATTGTTTCTTTACAGAGACAAATAGTATAAAAGATATGAATTTCTAAATCTGCCTATAAATTGATCCCATATAAGTTCATCCCTAATAATCGAGCCTGTGGAAAATGTGGCAAAAAAAACCTCCCTGGTATGAGGAAGAAACTTTGAGAAGATCCAAGACTCAAAATAAAACCCATTCTCATCTGGGTGGCACCAAATGTCTATTCATTAGAGTTTCATCATGTCTGAGGTGTACTGTAGTGCTGTTCATAAAAATTGAGATCCTTCCTCATAGCTTTTGAGATTCTCATCACTACAATATCATTTATTTATATAATTTAACCGGAGTCCTGGATTTCTGGGGTGGCAAGATGCCAATCTGTGCCACCCACGTAGCCACGCCCCTATATAGTCTAAACAGGATCGACTTCTTGACTTGACATGGCACAAATTTTTCTATATAACACAAGGATTTGAGCAAGAATACAGGAAATTCGTAAAAATAATATATTTCACTGAGATGGAATGCTGAGGAGTTTTGCTCCCCGATGTGTGTATGTGCAGATACTCTGCTAAAGCGAAAGTACCGCAGGCTGAATCCCAAATAGCTTCCTATAATCTTTATAGTGCACTATGTAGGCTGAAGAAGCCACTATTTCCACCCCCTCTAAAGTGAACAAGTATAGAAAGGGATTTGGTATTTGGAAGTTAGTTTCTGAGGCATCAGTTCGGGTTTAGAGTCGTGATTGCAGGCGGTATTTGTTAGCTAGCGGACTGATTTGTTAGCTAGCGGACTAGCCTCGCAGCAAGGGAAGAGCACCGGCCTGGCGACCCGGGGCTTTTCCTGATATTTTAACCCCACCACGGCGAAGGCAGTATGGGGCGCGACGACGTTGATTTCCCGGTAGCTGTGGTTCTTCCGGCTGCTGGCACCGGGGAGAGGACAGGACTTCAGACCCCCAAGCAGTTCTGCACCTTCCTCAGCAGACCACTCATCAGCTTCACCATCGAAACCTTTGAAAGGTACAGTATCTGCACCGCGATCAGACTCTCTTAGAGAAAGCTGAAGACCTGCACATCTCCAGTAAACGTTCCGAGTGTGAAACCGGTGATTTATGCAGCTGGATGATAAATCACTACCGCCGTTGTATCCAATCAGCCTAAACGCGTGTGTCTACAAATCGCAAAGCTCCGGCGTGTGTTTATAAGTCGATATAAGCGCGCTGCATTGTGGGTCATGCAGTTTTTAAAGTCTAGAGGTCCATAAGAAGGAATCACTATCACTAAGCAACCCGATGATGGATGGATGGATAGATAGGCGGGTGGGTGGGTAGTTAGGTCGCTTGTTTGTTTGTCTGTTTGTCTGTTTGTTTGTTTGTTAAGGCACTGGACTTTAGATTGAGAGGTCATGAGTTCAAATCCCATCCCTCTGAGTGAGGCTCTTAATCCTACAGCAGATTACCTTTTTGGCATCTGCCGAATGCCAGAAATGTGATGTATATGTACATAAATAGATACATAAAGATTGATTGATTGATAGATGAGTTGATTATTGGTTGGCAGATAAATATATTGTGGATTTAGAGAAAGCGTACGACAGGGTGCCGAGAGAGGAGTTGTGGTACTGTATGAGAAAGTCAGGTGTGTCAGAGAAGTATGTGAGGGTGGTACAGGACAGTGTGACAGCAGTGAAGTGTGCAATAGGAACAATAGACTGGTTCAAGGTGGAGATTGAACTGCATCAAGATTCGGCTCTGAGCCCTTTCCTGTTTGCAGTGGTGATGGACAGGTTGACGGACGAGGTCAGACAGGAGTCTCCATGGACTATGATGTTTGCGGATAATATTGTTATTTGTGGTGAGAGTAGGGAGCAGGTTGAGAAGAGCCTGGAGAAGTGGAGGTACACACTGGAGGGAAGGGGAATAAAAGTCAGTAGGAGTAAGACAGAGTACATGTGTGTGAATGAGAGGGAGGGCAGTGGAGTGGTTCGGTTGCAGAGAGAAGAGGTGTAGAAGGTGGATGAGTTCAGGTACCTGGGGTCAACAGTTTAAAGTAATGGAAGTGTGTTAGAGAAGTGAAGAAAAGAGTGCAGGCAGGGTGGAGTGGGTGGAGAAGAGTGATAGCAGGAGTGATTTGTGGTTTGTAGAAGAGTATCTGCGAGAGTAAAAGAGAAGGTTTATAGGAGGTGAGACTGCGATGTTGTATGGTTTAGAGACAGTGGCATTGAGTAAAAAGCAGGAGGTGGAGCTGAGGGAGCAGAGGTAGCAGAGCTGAAGATGTTGAGGTTTTCGTTGGGAGTGACGACGATGGACAGGATTAGAAATGAGTTCATTAGAGGGACATCGCATGTAGGACGTTTTGGAGACAAGGTGAGGGAGGTGAGATTGAGATGGGTTGGACATGTGCAGAGGAGGGACATGGGGTATATCAGTAGGAGAATGCTGAGGATGCAGCCGCCAGGAAGGAGGAAAAGAGGAAGGCAAAAGAGGAGGTTTATGGATGTGGTGAGGGAAGACATGCATGTCGTTGGTTTGAAAGAGGCAGATGTAGAGAACAAGGGGGTATGGAGACGGATGATCCGCTGTAGCGACCACTAATGGGAGAAGCGGAAAGAAGAAGAAGATAAATAGATTGATTGATTTTCAAATGTTTTATGGTAGAATTGAAAGAAAGCCCAGGAGCACAGTAATGTTTATTAGAAAAATCGAATGGTATGAATACACAAAGCTGAGGCTGATCTCTTTCTAGCACAGATTGTAGATTCATATCTTTTTTTTTCACTTTATAATTTAGATTATTTTGTTGTATGATGTATATGACAGATTTCTGTACATATGACAATACATACATGTACTTATGACTCTCCTCAATCTCTAGACTCAGATGTCAGGTGACTGATTGAGTACCATGTCTCTTTATTACTGATTTTGTAATTTAAAAAATTCCTATTGGGATGAATAAAAAAAAATCTATCTATCTTTTTTTTAGCACTTAACAAAAGCACATAGGGGTGGTGATGCATACCTCTAAAAGCCCCCCCTTTTACAGTGAATATCATCATCATCTCTGCACTGCTACTAAACCGTCTATATATTTTCTATTTATCTGAATCGTAAAGTTTTTTGTTTCTGTATACTTCATGGTATTATTGTCGGCATATATAGTTTGTACTTGCTATTGTCTTTTGGTCTTTATCGCTTCCTTTTATACATTGAACAGTAGTTTCACGAAGAAACTGCGTTTTGTTTTTAAATCGCATTAAACATGACATTTTTACTTCTTCTCTTCTACCAGAATCTCATGGATCAACTGCATTGTTGTTGTAGTTGCTAAGGAGAGCCATGACCTGATGCTGCACATCGTACAACAGTTTCATCATACAAAGGTAAAAGTGGTTAAAGGGGGAACCACGAGACATAGATCCATCTTCAACGGTCTTCAGGTGTTCAGCGAGAGCGCAGAGGGTCCCGTGATTCCCAGACCAAAGGTGGTCATCATCCACGATGCCGTGCGTCCGTTTGTAGAGGAGGACTTTCTACTCAAGATCACCCTGGCAGCCAAAGAGCAAGGGGTCAGAGCATTCAGCATGCACAAATGTTCCACTGTGTGGCTCCTCATCTACTGTTACTCAGCTACTTTTATAGGAACATTCGAACTACTGTGTATTCAGGCACTCTTTCAATCTGCCAATCATTTGCATATGATTATGCAGAATCAGGGCACGTTATACATTAGTCTTTTCAGGCATGGTTGTTGGGATGAGATGGTTGGTATAAAAAGGGCATTGGGGATTTTCCGAGTTATTAAACAGAAGAAGACTTAGACTGCCAGCAGTTCTGTGGGCAGAAGCACATATCTGATATAAAAGGGCAGAAGAGAATTATCAGCCATGTTGAACAGAAAAGCATTTCACAACTGCTCAAATGAGCATATTTACAGGTGTCCTATTCAAAAAGGTCACTGAATGTAGGCAGCAAATCAGATTTAATATAACCAGCTCCTACCAGTGTTCATTCTTATGAATGGAAGTGCTCACTTCAGCATTATTAACCATAAACTCCATCTAATGACTCTATAGTTGATACGCAATTACCCAAATACATACAAGGCTTGGGGCATTTTTTGAGTTGTGTCAGTTAATGTAAAAAAAAAAACCATTTATATAAATAAATAAATACATAAAAATATATGTTATATATGGAATTATATTCAGAAATTGCCTTTCAAAAGGTGTTAAACTCTCCAAATATACTATTCTCTCACTCACCTGGTCATCAGTACACTAATCACATTAATGCTTCACTGTACTAATGGTTACGCATCACAGTCAATTGCAATTTTAACATTAATTGAATCTTATCAAAGGGATAAAACATATAGGAGCTCATTTATTCATGTAAAATTTATATCCTTATTCTATTTCTGTAAAGCTGGTTTGCGACGATGATTATAGTTAAAAGCGCTATCCAGAAAAATCTGTATTAAAGTCAAACAGTATTATACCTGAGACAAATCTTTTTTTGAATTTTGTCTAATCGTTTATCAGTTTTTAACAGTATAACCATAGAACATTTTGAAAATCAACAATTTGGCTTTTAAAGTGAGAAAAATTAGGATCAAACCCCCAAATAATGTCAAACACTGGAGTAGCTTTCCTGTGGTTTTAGGCTGAAAAAGTTTATGTTGCACTTCTTTTACCAATGAAAAAAAATTTAATTATGAAAGCATCCGATCTGCGTTTCACATAACAGTTTTTTGGCTGCCACAACAGCTGCCCACAGGCTTCCATTATAAACAGGTTTAATGTTCTTTTTTCTCAGATTAGAGAAGTGTGTCGAAATAATTGTCCATGGTAATCGCGTATACACTTCAGATGTGGCTGATGGTCATTAGGTCATAAAGCAATAGAGTATTTCTTTTCAGATTTTTTTTTCAGTTCTTTTGCGTCTTATGCTAAATCATTCAGAGACCACACGTGAAGTAAAAGAAAAAAAAAAGTTTGTCGTATTTGAGTAAGGAATGTATGTCTGGACTTCGAATGACATCTTCAAAACGATTGAAGAGAACTGGAAGTAATATGATCAACTATTTTTGCCATATTATGGACCCCAGTTTACAGCATAACGTTTCGAAAATGGTAAAAGCATGCTGGCCTTTTGGTCCTGGTTTCTCTCAAATCCAAAACAGTAATACATGAACACGCACATTGAGATTAATGTTTCGGCTGACTTTCTGAAACAAACCACGGCCCCATCGGTGTTGTGTCATTTTTATGAGGTGAGCGAGAACGGACCAAAACGATCTCAGAAAGAAGAGTAATTACTGCAGGTCACAACGCTATCTGAGGTGCTGAGTGTGTGCTTTATAGCATGAAGTGCTGGTAAGGCTGTCACTTGTCTGATTTAAGTTGTCTGTTTTTTCTTCCTTAGGCTGTTGCCAGATGGCCTTCATTATCTCTTCATTAGTCCTGATTATAAAGGAATGTCAGAATGAGTACATCCATGAAAGCCTGTGCCATCTTAAACAGCATTACATTACACAAAACATACTACTTACCCACTACTTAATGGTGATCATGTACAATGGGGCGAACTGTAAGGATGTAAGGCTGTAAGGCTCAGCATGCTTCCTTTTTGGCTTAGGGGTGCCATTATTTACAGACAGGCGATGTGCTTATGCTTAAACTTTTAATTGTACATTTCTAAATTGCCCCTCAAAAGCTGCTTCCTAAGAGAATCTCCTGTAAAAAGGAGCAAATGGTAATTCAAGTGCAGTTTCATGTTTAAATAGCCATTGTGATTTCTAGTGAGTTGTGTTTATTTTAATGGGTTAGTATTTGTATAATTAATATAAAGAAGTGCTGCTTTTCCAACAGGCTTCTGGAGCTATCCGTCCTTTGGTGTCCACGGTGATCGCCACCACTTCTAAAGGCTTTCTGGACCACTCACTGGAGCGAACGAAGTACAGGGCCAGTGAAATGCCCCAAGGATTTCTCTATGATATCATCTATCAGGCCTACCAGCGGGTAAGAAAACGTCTCTCTCAAATCACATTTTAGAACTTTTGTTGATATTTCAGCTTTCCCATAATGCACAAGTACCAGGAAGAGACCCGTATTATCATTACATCAGACACAAAACATTTGTTGTGTGATTTGTAGAGTTTACTGATAAATATATTTGTATAGAAAATCTAGGATAAACCAATGAAAAGTTGGCAAAAATGGCATCATAGACTAGACTACTCAGTGTCAACCTGTGATTAGGGCAATTGTAGTCCACTTTTTCACCCAACAGATGTTTAGATAAGAGTTTGCTGTCTCCATTCTGATATTTTACCATCTGTTCCAAATAATTCTGCAAGTATTCTTCACGATTTAGGTCCAGTATTTCTTGCAGTAAAGTCAGTGTTCTGGTGTTTCATCATTCCTGTTGAATTATTCGCTCTTATATTTGGCTTTACGCACTGTACTGTTGTCATCCTGGAGCATGGGAGTGTCAGAGTTGTGTTCGGCTTGGACATGACGTCAAGTTGGCCACTTTGGAGAACAGCCTATTGACAATGTAAATTACGACGCTGTTGTTGGTGCCTTACTCTTTCTCTAGTGGGCACATTTGAACACAGCTACTGATTTAATGCAGGGCTTGTATTATAGTTTACAAGATCAGTGCCATTTTACTTATATAACACACATTTCAGGAAAGTCTTGAGATGCCATGTTTGGTCAATTTCCTCTCATGATTCTTTTTTCCTTATGAAATATACAGTAAGCAGGAGATACGTGAACGCCACAATCATCTATGTCTCAAAAATATATTGACATGAGATGTTATTGAGAAGACAAATATACAATTTAAACAAATTTCTATTGTAACGACAAATAATACACTATATGGACAAATATTTGTGGACTCCCGATCATGAGTTTCACGTGTTGTTTTTTTTTTAAACATTCCATTCCACATTCCCATTTGTTGTTATAATAACCATTATTCTTCTGGGAAGATCTTTCACTAGACTTTGGAATGTAGTTGTGGAGATTTGTGCTAATTCAGCACTAGAATAATCAGGTACTGGTGTAGGGTAAGGAGGCCTGAAGAGCAGTCAGCATTCCAACTCATCCCAAATGTGTTTAATAGGGGTGAAGTCAAATCTCTATAGGAGGTGACTCAATATCTTCCACTCCAACCCATGTAAACTGTTCATGGAGCTTGCTTTGTGCACAGGAGCTTTGTTATGCAGGAAGATGTTTACGTGCAAATGGAAAAAAAAAATGTTATGCTACTGCACCCAAATGCATCCTATACAGTTGTGTGCCTCCAAGTAAAAACCTGCACGGGGCGGATTTTTCAGTCCTGCTCCCGCACTCACTGCTTCTTCTTGCTCTCTGCCATTTAGTTTTACTCGCTGCACTATTAAATATGAATGAAAAAGAAATGGAAAATTAACAAACATTTTGTTTTATTTGAGTTGAATTTTTTGTGTCAAACGACGAACATGGACATGAACAAGGAACTTTTCAACAGCTGAAACGATATTTAATATTTAAAAAAAAAAGGCCTCAGTTTTGTTGAGTTGTTTGTTTCTTAAATAATGAAATAATATCTGTAGCACTCGTAGTTACCGCACATGAACCACGTGAGATTTCGCTTCCGACCATGTGCCTGTACATCGTTTTATTTAATTTTAGTTGCTATTGTTGATTTTCTACGCAAGTGCATTGCATTCACAAAGAGCAAAAAAAAAAAAATCACAGAAATGATCTCATAATTATGACTTAGTATCTTATAATTATAACTTACTATCTCATAATTATGACTTAGTATCTCATAATTATGAGATCCTGTTCTCATAATTGACTTAGTATCTCATAATTGTGACTTAGTATCTCATAATTATGAGATAAGTCATAACTATGACTTAACTCATAATTATGAGATATGTCGTATTATGAGATCAAGTTATAATTATGAGATCCTTTCTGTGATTTTTTTTTTCTCTGTGAATGCAATGCGCTTCCATACTATTCTGCAGTAGATACACAAGTTTGTGTTTTTAGTAATTTATAAAAAAAAATTGAGACCATTTTGCGTTTGTTCCGCAAATTATTTTATTCTCTCGCAACCCGCACACATGAGTATTTTAAATCCCATTAAATCTTGTCCTATGCGTCAGGGGTCCGGCGGGAGTGCGGGTCTCTACCTTTAAATTTGTGCTAACAGTTTGAGGAAGAACCACCTATGCCTGCAAAAAAGCAGGTGTCCCAATGCTTTTTAGTGTAAAACCACTGCAGTATTGTATTGTAAGATGATTGTTGTAGAAACCGAAGTGTTTTGCTTAATTATTACGAACTAAGACTTATAAACGAGTTGTTAAACAAGTCCGTTTTGTTCGTAGGTCCAACAAAGTGAGGTTTATACGCCTTTGACAATAATATACACTAATGTAATGCAAAGAAAATTACTGTAAAAAAACAAATACTGTAAATAAAATCTTTAGAATGCTTTAGTACCTTATAATAGCAGTACAGTACAACTGCTGGCATACAGTAAGCATACAGTAAGTCGGGAACATTATACACTGGATGACTATGCTAAGAATCTGCTGTGAATTGTGTACAGTGTGAAAAATAAGATATCCACACGATTTAGTACAGAAAATTCTCAAAGGTTGTAGAATAAACAGCATCAAAGAGCAAGTCATGTCACCAGTTTTTCAATTGAAACATATTAGATTTTTTTATACGTTATATTGTTCATAAGAAACATGGAGGAAGTAGGTTTTTCTTGAGTACTGATTGTCATATTGCTTCATAAATGAGAATGAAAGTCCCAGGATGCCTTACATAGTGAAGAGGTATAGTCAGGCTATTGAGGTATGTACATGGCTGATATAATGCTGACATATGATCGCTGTTGGGACGTTTTTTTTTTTGCGCATTAATCCCCAACAGTGAAAGGTGAATGTATAGCTTTTTTCTTTTAAAACTAAAGGTTATATATCTTCATGCTCATGACATGAAGTAGTCCAGGCTTGCTTTTTTTTAAACTTAGTTTTCTGTATCTTTTGCTACTCAAGGTTACTGCAGTTTGTCTTTGAAATGAAAAAAAAAAAAGAGTCAGTGACAGATTTTTAAAATGTGGCCAAGGGCCATGTGTCAAAGCCCTTACAGTGCTCCTTTCTGCTTGAATGATGTATTCACTGTGTGACATCCTTTGAGAATGATGGAGCCATTATAGAGCCAAAAGAGACACCCAAGCCTCAGTATGTTATACTTATAGAAGCCCAAAATGCTATGGGTTAAATGACTGCAGGACCTGGTGGCTGTTTTGTGAGATCACTGATCTCTTTTTCTCTCTATACACACACACACACATGGACAAGGATAAAATATGGCCTTGCATATTGCCTTTTTAAGATCTCAGGTAGCCCTGATATATCTGTGATCTTAGAGCTGTGAACAAAATTTGTAGGAGTTTGTCTGGTGTCCCAGTTGGCCTTAAAAAAAAAAAAGAAAAGAAAAAAAGGCTTTGGGTGAGTTGATTTTAATAAAAATCCCATTACATGTGGTCAAAAGGCAGCAAAACAAAACTCTGTGATTGACACAGAATGGTTTAGCATGTTACATGTTTGTGGTAACTCTGGCCTTGAGTTTATCCTTCCATGTTTTCCATTTTGTTTTGAACAGATTCTTAATCCGAATGCATGTTTACCTTCTTTCTCTTCTGGGTCTTTCTCGGTCATCCGTGGTAAATAAGTAAATAATTTCACTATTTTCTAAACACAAACACATGGAGCTGTTGTTGCTTTGTCTCTCTTCTCAGTGCAGCGAGTCTGACTTTGAGTTTGGCACCGAGTGTCTGCATTTGGCCCTGCAGTACAGCGGCACCAGTGCCAAGCTTATTGAGGGACCACCGACACTGTGGAAAGTAAGAGACGAGGCCTTCAGTTTACTGGAATTTAATGCACATCACATTTATTCAGCCGGTCAACGTTTAGTGGATTTTGCGCATTCTTTTCATTTTTATAAATGTTTTTTGTAAATTGGTTTTGCTCCTTTTCAGGTGACGTACAAAAGAGATTTGGCTGCAGCAGAGTCAATTATTAAAGGTATTTGTTTTTTGTGATCGCTCCAACAATCAAGCCACGACCAAAATCAGTGTGTTTAGACTACTGTAGTTTATTTCTCAGCAAGCCAGAATCATGTCTCTGGAAAATGTCAGTAACACGTTCGACCTCAGGTTTAGAAGGTGCTGTGTTTTATCACTTTTCTGTGATAGTTTGATTTGTGTGCATATTTACGTGATGGCGTTGGATCAATGCTTTAAGGGAAATTTCCATGCTGTCAGCCTGCCCCTCTGGCTCTTCTGCTCAGGCATTACTCTGTGCTTGGAGGGCAGCCTTGTAACTTAATGCCAAAATAGGTTTAGAGTGGAAAAATAACAGAAAAATGCTTTAAGACCCTTCCCCAGAGAGCTTCACTTTCAGCTCTCAGTTTAACTGCTTTCTCAGGTCAGCCTTCATGATGTTGGATCTGAGACTGCATTTGAATTTTTTAAAGATTAAAAACGATTACGTTACGGCATATAAAATCTGCATGCGATTACATTACGTTTGCGTTGACGTGAAAGATTGAAATAGTCGGTGGCGCTTAAGTCCTTCCGAATCCTGTGTCTGATTATTTACAGACTAAACTCTGACCCTTTGATATGTGGGCGGTATTTCGACCACAAGTATTGCTTGCTGGCTTTTATTACTTGACCCTCTAAACGTTTATTTGCGGCATAATCCTTGATTGCTTGCTTTATACAGTTCAATCAATGCAGTTAATTCACTGGTATTTTTGAATAAAATGATTAAAGTATTTAACATTAGCAATGGTTCAATGGATTGACAAAACAGAAATAGACATTTCGGTAAAATTTCGCTTTTTCACAGGTGCATCAATTTTGAGTGAAGCACTTTTCTGTTTTGTATTATTCCAGCTTAACATTTGTGCCGTTTCCCGATTTCCAGAGACTCTCTCGCTGTCAGCATGCCTCATCTCAGGAGCCATGGCAGAAGCTGTCGAGCTTTCCAGCAGGCTCCAGAAAAGCCTGGAATTGCACCATATGGTAATGAGAATGATTTTGTAATACGTCAGGGTACAGTGATTTTGATCATAATGTCTATATGACCTCATCTCCCTGCTCAGCAAAAGTAGCATCTGCCTGGGTGGCCTTGGTGTGTCAGATGTTCCAAGGCTAATGTATAATGCATGGAATCCCCCTCCCCAAAACACCCACACACCCAAAACACACGTTCAGAACTCCGGTCTCATTCCCACAGTCTCGCTACAAATCCACACCGGTATACACAAAGCCGTAATTGCATCACCTGAAACGGATACACTGACATGTTAGTCAATCAACACCCCCTCCTATTTGTTGGGCTTTAATCCTGGAGCCATCCGAGGTGCTCAACATTGTACTACAAGCTGTGCTTTTCACAGACTTCCTGCGAAATCCATCTGCTCTAGGCGACCTGAAATTAAAACATTTTTTTCCCACCCTGTTTGTTCATAATGTACACCAGTCATTCAAAGCGATTGTATTTCCGTAATCTTCCATTCACCTGCAATTGAATCTGAGCATTTTTTTTCCACCATAGTGCGTGGTTATGTGGTGAAAAATCATGTGTCATTCTGACAGTCGGACTTCAATATCCAACAAAAATGTGCTAATTAACTTCACTAGTCTTGAAGCAAAGATCATTATGTAGATAAGCAGGTGATTTTATTTAAAGGTGGCTGGAGGCTATAAAGATAAAGGGCATAGTTTGCATGGTTGTACTTATTATTATTATTATTATTATTATTGTATTCTACATGCCTGGGCAGAAGAAATGGGCCAAGCCCAAAATGGTAAAGTATGAGATCATTTTTGCGTTGTTGCTTTTAATGTTGATGAGTTTCAGAAAGTCGATGAACTGTTGCAACAATTTTGGGAAGAATTATAGGAACATTGGGCATGTGTTCAACAAATATTAAGATGAATTGTTCATCAATCATTTAATTCATTATAAAGATTTGAGCATTTGTTTCATTTTTGTTCATTTCCTGACCAATGATTTGTTCTTCAGAGAGGGTAATTATTTTGGGTTACTGTTTGCCCAGGAAAGAATTATGTAAATAATGAAATTAGATGCAAATGTACTAAATGTTCAACAGTTGCCTTGATTGATTATACATTCACGCTAGAACACTGCTTTGCAAATAAGATATGATAGAATGATAAAAGATTATTTTTTACTTCAGGAAAGCTTGTAATTTTCAGATCTTCATGCAGAGGTGCTCTCAGGCTGCCACACAAATAATATTAACCAAA
The DNA here is from genome assembly GCF_946808225.1 of Silurus aristotelis. Lineage (NCBI taxonomy): Eukaryota > Metazoa > Chordata > Actinopteri > Siluriformes > Siluridae > Silurus > Silurus aristotelis. Next base: position 10,059,883 of record NC_139581.1, on the reverse strand, counting down.
TAATTCAAGGTTATTTTCACATCCTGAGTATAAACAATTCTCCTGTTTCACGGTCTGGGCAAAGAGTGTGTTATGATTTGTTTAACTTTGCCTTTAACAGCAGATGCTTACAAGGCAAGGAAAAATCTGGGCATCATCAGCATGGCTCCATACCTTCAAGTTATATGAAAGTCAATCCTCCTTTGGAATCATCCCAAGTTCGAAATCATTAGAACCTAGTGCACATCCTCCTTTTCGTGACAGTGCATACAGCACAGATCTTGGTGTCTAATAACGGCTTGGCAGCAGAACCGGGTCACTCCTCAGGTGGTGGTTTGGAGTTTCGTGTCCTCGGTGTCCCCGGGTTCCTTAATGTGGTCCACAGGACTCCAAGCAGATAAAAGCAGTGGCGGAAATGGTGGAAAAGGAAGTGGATTTCTCTTAAAAGCCAGCCGCAATTTTAATCCACATTACGTGATAGTGTTTGTTTAGAACAAAATGTTCATGAAAGGATCCGGTTCTCCAAGGGCAGGTGGTGCAGCTTGGCTCTGGGATTAATTTGCTTTGCCAATATGAGTTTTGCAATAAAGGACAGGAAAGAGATGCGGTCATAGTATCATATTAGCAAGCTATGTAAGGAATTACACAGGACAGGATATGCCAGTATAAGAGAACAATCAACAACGGACTGTTGTGGCACGATAGAAAAAGCCACGTAACTCTTAGCACACTGTATTTGATTAATTAATTATATATATATATATATATATATATATATATATATATATATATATATATATATATATATATATATATATATATATATATATATATAAATGATTCCTTTTATACTACAGCAATTTGCCAATGATGTCAACTTTCTATTATTTATCAGTGACACTTCTTACTAATAAACCATTTATAGATCCATCGCATGCTTAATTGCTTTTGGAAGAACATTATATAGAATTATTATTTTAAATGTTACCATCTGCTCTTAGACTTTTATTATAAGTGAGCTTCTCTGTCAGTGGGTCTTCTTTTCTTTTCCAAATACAGTGTAGTATGTCAAAATAATAGTCAATGAACGTCTGTGATATGGTACAGATGTGGTAGATGGTAGAGATTGAGTGATTAAACAGTGGCATATTCTTTTAAATTCATTTACAATCCAAGATTTTTTTTATCAGAGCTAGCAGATGTTTTCCCTAACATGCTATTGTATTCAGCCTTCAGTCAGAAACCAATCAGTCAGAAATGTATCCTGATAAGACTTCAATACTCTCAATGCATGCATTATCTAGGGAAGGTTAAATAGCATTCCTACCATACATTCTTCACATGTTTGTGGTGTAAGTGCTATGGTGTAACAGCCCGTGACCAATCCATAATTAAGGAGGATTGCATGTCTAACATGGTTTAGATCAAGTCAGCACATCGAAACACACGAGGCAGATCGAGATGCTTTTCTGCTTCAAACTGTAATTAGTTATATTTCAAGTGTGTATAAGTGCCCACATGTGTTTTTCATAAGCGTTTCATATCTAACATTTTTTCTCCTTGTCACCGTTACAACTTAGAGTTATTTATTTAATCTCTGTGTGTTTCTATTGAGATACAATGTAAGAAATGTGTTGTGTTCACGTGTTTGGGACATCCAGGTAAGGGTTAATGCTAATTGAATGCTTATCCTTTTGTGTTTTGCAGGCAGTGGATGTTATTTCATGCACAAAGAAAAATAATGAACTGCTGCGAAAGACCAGGAACTTCATCCAGATAGCTGTACTGAATTATTGCATTGTATTGTTCGGAAGACAAACTTTCATTATATATTTGACATACAGCAACTAAACCTGCTGTTTAAGTAAATTAATCATAATGGGGCTTATTTTAATATAAATTCATCTATTTTTCTTTTTTTTTTTTTTTTTTTTTTTTTTTTTTTTTCCCAGACCAGCAGTGCAAGTTTATCTGAAATTGAGGAGATGGTGACGGGTTTTGAGGAGACACAACATGCCCTTTTGTATCCTGTTGTTATTGTATGTGTAAGTATCTATAAACTCAGTCGGTGGTATTTAATAGATGCTGAAGGTTTTGAGGTATTTATTTATACCTCATATATTTTATTAATGTAGAATTAAGACATGCAGAATTATGACGTGTAGTATTTTGATTATTGGATTTAACTCCTTATAACTAAACCATATGGAAAAAGTATGTGGACACCTGACCATAACATTTGTCTGCTTTCAAAAATTAATTTTTTATTTGCTATTACCTTTACTCATCTCAGAAGATGTTCCACTAGATTTTGGAGTGTGCTTGTGGAGATTGTGCTCATTCAGCCACAAGGTTGTTGGTACAGTCAGATACTGATGAAAGGTGAGGTTCATTAGTTGTTCATTAGGGTTGAGGTCAGAGCTTTATAACAGGCCAGTCAAGATCTTCCACTATAACCCATGTGAACAATGTTTTCCTAGAACTGGCTTTGTGCACAGGGGCAGTGTCATTGGTTTGAAGGGAAAATTTAAAGCTACCACCTACACAGAGATCCTATACAATGGTGTGTCTCCAAGTTTGTGGTTATAATAGAACCACATATGGCTGGAAATGTCAGGTGTCCTAAAATGTTTGCCAACATAGTGTATGTACTAAAGTTATGGTGTGTCATTGTATTAAATGAAGTCGAATGGCATCAATTGAATTCTCAATGCTTTAAATCGTGTTCCAGATCGTTTGTTGGATTTTTTGCCAGAAGCATAATGTAGAAGAACAGGAGGTCAGGGTAACTTCTTCTCAAGTTATTTTTTTGTCACCTTTGTAGCCAGATGGCAGAAACAGGAGCTGGAAAAAAAACCCTGGCCAGTTTGCAGCCTGGTCCTTTTCCAGCACGTCTACCTCAAAACAAATCTGTCTCAATCTTTGGAAACGTCATCTCCTTGAAACGTAATTAAATCCCCGCTGTGATTTGTGAAAGGCCCGTTAAACGTGTCTTGAAAACACACCAACCATTTGAATGTGACTGTGAGGCACAATGCCAGTAGATCTAAGGTTTAGGGAATGTGTGTGTGTGTGTGTGTGTGTGTGTGTGTGTGTGTGTGTGTGTGTGTGTGTGTGTGTGTGTGTGTGTGTGTGTGTGTGTGTGTGTGTGTGTGTGTGTGTGTGTGTACAACAACTCTTTAGACTATTTGCACAGGGATCGCACCTGCTTGTCACGAGTAGAGCTTTTTAAAAGGTTTCATTTCAAACATAGGTCATATGACTGTTGGCAATTTGACCAGCCAATTGACCTTTGAAACCCTGACTGGAGGAAATGTATGACAGGACACTGGGAAAGTTTTTGTACCCTTTACTGTGACTTGTGGGATTGTAATATCCTGTTTTCTCAATATTTAATTTGAATTGCAATCCTAGTTCGTCTGTAATCCACCTAGAAGATAAATAGCTTTAGTCACGGTGGTGATCCAACATTGTTTGTGGATTGTTGCATAGCGATTGCTGTTAGGACATGATAACTTTTTTTTTTTTTTTGCAAAGCCAAAGGGCATGAATGTGAAATGGTTTCATGGTAGTTATAAAAAACTACTCTAGTAAACAACCATATTTCTTTGCCTGTAGTGTCATTCGGGGTTTCTCGGTTACTCATTGCTCATGAGATTGAATGCAGATGATTTCTAGTTCTTCATAAAATCTGACGTTTTACGAAGAGAATCCAGATTTTTTAAGAGACACGGCGAACAATGAAGCGAGACCATGGAAAATACAACAGAAGTTTAGTCCCAGTATGCAGAGTCCCGTGTCAACGGCGCACTTTTAGTTCGCAAATGGGTGCAGTGGAAACTTTACTGAGCATTTTAATTGCCGTCTTTGAAGTGGTTCTGCTGTTTACACGAGCACCCGGGTTTCTGAAAAGGAGGAGGATACTGCTGTACATGCTGAAATGGCTTCTCTTGGAAGATGGATTATGGTCTAGACACAGCAACCACGTATTTGTGTTCTGCGTTGGTGGCAATGCGCATTAACACATGTTTGTTTTCCATTTCGCATTGTTCAATCACGAGATACTGAGTGTGTTTAAATAATGTTGGTTTTGGTGCTTGTTATTCTAGAAAAATTAAATATGCGTGGCATCGTAACCCTGCTTTTAAGGCTTATCTGCTCTGTGTTTGTAGGTTAATTTATGTATGTCAAATAAGGCATCGGATATCCAAAAGAATGATGAAACGGTGCCCATCATGGATCTCTCGATGAATGCCAAAGAGAGGAATATTTTACTCTACTGTGTGCAAATTATTTACTCCAAGGTAGGCCGAATTTTATGAATTGCTTGTTGTTTAAAAATGTGCTCAAGTTATTCACAAGTAAAATAATCCCTTGATTATAAACATGAATAATGAATCATGGTGTTTAATCATTTAAACAGTGCTTTGGATTCTTGAATTTAAAGGTGTTTGTGCTGGCTGAAAGGCAAACCTCAGGTTATGTTAATGTATTGATTCTACCACATTATAGATTCCGTATTACATACAGAACAAAAACATGTTAAAACATGTTGATTTGCTGAAGTTTCTGAGGAGAATTTTTCAGAGGAAGTCTCCACTGTCAGTGCTTTGTAACAGCTGTAACATTACATTTTATGACAAACATTTTGATGACACGACAAAATGCATGTTTTGTAGCATGTATTTCCAGGGAAAAGAAAATTAGAGAGGCTGTTGAGGGACCTACTTTTTATAGCTGCTGTAATACAAGTGATGACCAGAACAAACTGTTTTGTGGGCATTCTGTGATATATTGTTGTTCTTTAATGCACAATAAAGTTGGGAAATTGCTGTGGTATAAGAGGAATGAGCTTTTTTGAAAGCAATTAACTTTGGATAACTGTAACTCAGGCAGCTGAAGTATTACAGCTGGAATGCTTCATTTCAGGCCACATAACTCCCCTTCATAGTTAAATACTTCTATGAACTGCTTTCTGTGTCACATTTATAGTCTCTGCACATGAAATCAGCTTAAGAATGAGCTCTAATGCTATCAGGATGTTTGTTGGGTATGATTCAATTGCCCTGTTGCGTATGGGGAAGGCCGTATCACTTCGCCCTGGCTCTGGAAGCAGTAAGGAGCTGTTCATGATTAGTTAGGTGTTAGGAAAGCGAGCTGACCAGGATGTAAGGCCGTGGAAGACGGAGTGCTCACTACATGTGACGTCAAGGTGTGGCGCAATTAAAAAAAAAAGCTCCACCCTCCATTTGTCATAGGGAGCCTTGAGCGATGTTCTTCCCAATGCGAGTACCTCTCCTTTGGAGCACTATCGCATTTTCCTGCATCCAGCTGCGATCTCGAATAAGGGAGTGGACAAAGATGACGTGCGCTCGGCCCGATGGAACACTCATCATCGCATGCTAACCGTGGAAGTGTAAATCCTTCATGCGGGGCCTGTAATAATGAGCGTGATGATTCCCAGATGCTTCTCAATCATAGTTTCGTGCCTCTCTATCCTGTTTGTATTTTTTTTGTGCCACTTTCTATTTGCAAACTGGTGTCTGCGTTTTATAAACCGTGCTACGAAGCGATCACTAGAAGGATGAGAAGTATAACATGGCATGCAGGGAAACAGTCGAGTAATATTTCTTGAGAACTGCTACAAAAGACTCTACAGTGTTCCCCCCCCCCCCCCCCCCCCCCCCAGAATGTTTACGTAGGATGCTCGCCAGTTTGCTAGATGCCCCTCTGTGTTTCATATATATGCATTTAATAAAAGTATTTACCAGAAATATTTGAACAATCTTTGTTTTATTAGTGACAGCTTTTTTATTGTTTTCTTGCTTCCTTGTTTTATTTTCTTAGTTCCGTATAATATATTCAAAGCTTTAGTCATCTATCATTTTTTCCTAGGTAGGTATTTGTTGTATTTTCTAAATGATGGAGTGTTTAATTATTTCCATGCTTCATTAACATGATTTCCTCAGCAAGGTTCATACAGATGCTTGAAAGTCCACAAGTAAAAATGCTTTAAAACATGCTGGATTATTGATAAATAAATAGATCGTCGCTTTATAATTGGATGTTTGGTAAAAAAAGAAAATCATTAATAGTTTGATATTTTTTGATGTAATTTATTGATGGTGTATGTTGACCTCAGTGTTTCAACCTTTAAATATTTTATATTGACTTAGCAGTGGATATGAAGCATGTCCTCAGATATTAGCTACAATTATGCTATTACAACTGGCTGGCAATTAAACTGGCTCCTGAAAAAAAAAAAAAAAAAAAAAGAAAAGAAAGAAAAAGAAAAGTACAGGTCATGTTCAGAGCAAGAGCACAAAAATATTTCCAGAAGCACATTGGAAGGCATCTTGACATTTACAGCTTAAAAATGTGTTATTTCATGTCTGAGTATTGAAAAGAAAATATGGTAACTTAGCTGTTTTTGCTTTCTTGAAATTTTCTCATGACTTGGGAGTCTGTTAAGCTTCGGCATTTATCTAAATTATATTGGAAAAAACTGCTGAATGTCTACCATAAAAGTGCTTGAGTTTCATGAGAAATTATTTACAAATCTTGTCTGTGACTTAGTTTGCTGGCAACTTCAATGTCAGATGTTTGATTCCTGTATATTTTTAGAACTTTATGCCTACACTAATATGCGTGTAGTGTTTAGCAAATCGCAGGACTGTCATGGAACTAGAAAAAAAGCTTTGAATGAAACTATTAACCCTCAATTATTTGGCTTCTGTTCTCTTTTTTTTGGTCTTTATCTTCAATCATTTACCCTCGATAAGCCAGTGCCTTCTGTAAATGTATTTAAGATCTATAAAATCTACTTACCACAAGCTATAGCCATTCATGCAGGCCACTATGCATCGTGCTATCGTGCATCCAACAAATGCACGATAGCACATCCAGTGCTACAAATTCACAGCACCTGATCAGAGAGTTTGATGATTTCTTTTTTTTTTCCCACCTAATCAATGATTCCAGTGGTGACAGAAAACGTCACCAGATCCTTATAGCTCTTATAGCTCAGGGTCCTGGTGACTCTTTACTCGCTGAAAAGGGTTGTCACGATGATATATGGGCACTCTAATCCCCTTACTGAGAGCTCTGGTGTTTACTCTGCCTCCTTCTCCTCAAAGGGCACAGTGGAGGAATCCTGAACCTGAGAGGAGATTAGCCACCAGTCCTTTAAAAAAAAAATGAGCGAGTGAATAAGGGGGGTAAGCAGGGGGGGGGGGGGGGTGACTTGAAAATGCCGTTCTTTTAGAGTTTCTGATTCACCAGTAAGTGGCAGGTTGTGAAATTGGACACTTGGAAAGTGGGGTGTTTTCTCAGGAATGTGATGTATTTTGTGTTTGCCAGTGTATTCTCACGGGTATGCTTACACAGTCTACTGTACACATATGTACATCTCTAAGACATCCGAAGTAGACACCATCTTGTCAGTCTATGGGACATTTTACAAATGCTTCAGATATATTAACTACAGTACAACATACAGTACATATAAAAAAAAAGGTATTGTCAGTTTTGTTCTATTTACAAAAACGTGACAAATTGAAGGAAAATCCACCTTGAACATTGTGCATAATTATCATCATAACATGGATTAAAAAAAAGATTTTTATTTATTAAAATGCTGTTATATTTCCCTTTTATAACCCCTTTCCTACATTACCCACAATTCCATTTAACTTCCTGTTCAAACATATATGGTTCCAAACCTTCAATGTTCTAGTCATTCTAGTCACTAATGTTACACTTATCAACTTGTAGATCACTAACTAGACAAACCCAATCTCTGCTCTAAGTCTGGAGATGTATCACAGAGCAGCATTGCATTCTGGAACCTTGAGTTCAACATTAGCTGTTCTGCTATATTAGTGTTGGATTTAGAGTTTTTTTTTTTTTTTTTTTATCACATTCAACATCGCTAGAAATGGGAGAGTGAAACAAAACTATTTTGCATTTTAGGAGCTGAGATCCAAACCTAACCATCATTCCTTTTGTCTGGTCAATCCTATTAAATCATACATGGTTATAACATTTATAAGGATCACTGAATTATTTGATGTAAATGGTATAAATCATATTGTATGTTTTATCTAAATCTCAGTGGAAGTAAACATCCGTAGAAGATTTTGGAGCGCTCTCCATCATCATCAAAACACTAATTGAGAGAATAACTTTCAGAAAGCTGCTCTGGTGGCTTCTGTTGGATCCACATATTACTAAAATGCTCTATGATGTCTACTGTATAAACACAAATAAAATAAAATTACATTGAACAAGTTTCCAGAACAAGTTTTGTAAAGGGAATGACAAATGAGGGAGAATACAGTCTAAGCAAAAAGCTAAATTCAAGTTATTAGCCAACAGTGACCATTCTCAAAAACTGTTTAATCAAAAACTTTCCATGTTTTTTTTTATTTTTTTTATATAATTTGAACAAAACATTATTCAGTAACTACAATGAAATTCAGAGTGGGGGTGTTGTGTAGTATTCCAGACCCACCAGTGAGCTTTGGGTTTAAATATAAATCCGTATTTTCTTTTAAAAAGAGAACCAAAATAAAGAACGGCTCATTTAGAAAACAATCAAAAGCATACAACAGGCTAATTTGTGTTTTTCTCTTTATAGTTTCAGATGAAGCATTGCCTCTAACTTTCAAATTTGCTGTAATATTTGGTTTAAGTCCCAGTGGATATCCTTTATTCCCCAGCATATTCCTACTTTTGTATTCGTGCCTACTTGTTGAACATTTGTTTTCCATCAGTTGGAAAAGCTAGATAAACCTCCTTGTTTGCCGTGTTTGAGGTTGATATATCCATGCTGACAGTCCCAAAATCAGCCTCCCATTCCCTGATGTGTTAACCTGGTGTTAAAGGAAAAAAAGCCACAGGAGGTCACAGAAATCCGTGGCAACTCATGCTGCATGTTGCGCGTGATCTTTTTTTTTTTTTTTTTTTTTATGCCTGCAGAGCTCCAGATGTGCACTGGCATGTGCAAATGTGAGTCTGTGGGGAAAAATGTTACTCACTGAGCTGCTGTTTACCCAGCTTTGATTTGAAAGATTACACAAAAACCATTGATGCTCATCAAGCAACTTTCATGAATACTTGTGCTGAGACTCAACATGAGACAAGATTCTGACAAACAAATGGTGTGTTATTATGGAAGACAGGTCCGGGTCCTCCCAATTGATTTGTAAACAGTAAATCGGTAAAAAGAACTGATTGTGATGTGTTTGGTCCATAAGCCTGTGCTCAGGGAACACTTGGTTTGAATTTGTAGGGACCACCCAGTCGGATGCTTTGCGTGTCCACTACTTGGTCAGCATTGAATTAAGAGTTTCAGCATTTTAATGCGACACGTACATTTAGATCTTCTGAAGGGATTTTTGCTTTCACTCCAGACTGACACTTAAATGACAAAAGGTCAGGAGAGAGCAGAGAGAGTCCGCAAATCCACCAGGATTCACATAAAGCCAAAAAGAGAAAGATATAATAAGGACATGTCCCAAAATATGTTATTTCCCTTATCAAATATGATATTTTTTTTATTTATTAAAGAATGACATTGATTTTTTTCTCAGTTAGTTGTTAGTGATCATCTATGATCACTTCCTATTTAGCAGTTTAAAATAATAATTTTTCTCTTCAGTTTTGTCAGGTTATAGAGAAATGGGACAGTTCTTGCAGAAAACTTCATATCACACCATTCACAACCCTCCATATATTATGTATCTTTTTTTGCAGTCACTGTGAATTAAACTTTACAGCAATAAATAAATTAAAGTTAATGCTTTCTGGTATAATGCTATGAAAAAACGAATATTAAAACATTCAGAGAAAACTCATTGAAAAAGTCTAGTGCTTGATGGCTCAGTTTTTTATAACAGTTTTTATTTTCAAAAACCTACATAGGGAGTTATTTAATGGACAGAATCTTTGGTAAATGTTTATTTAACATCTTTGGAAGGAGTCTACAGTGTTGGCACCGTTAAACAGTCTTTAACAGTCAGTCAGTAAAGCTTTACCAGCAAAGTGTCAATAATACGACAAGGTGCTTTGCTTCTGAACTTCAAGAAAGAGAAATAAACAAAGACTAACATGGTGAGCACATGACTGTAGCTGCTATGATGTAAGTGATAATTGTAACGAACATGATTTTCAGATGTTACATACAATTAAATGTAACTCCAACTATAAGTAAATAAAAAGTATATTGTTTTGGATGTTGGACTTCTAAAGTTGTGAGTTCTTTAATACTGAACAGCTTCTTAACATAATGAGTTCTTAGCCTATTAGTTCACCCTGTATGAAGAATTACATTGGCCACGTGTAACATATCTCTCTGTTTTTGACTCTCGCACATTACAGAAAGTAATTCCCATCGGACATCCTCTTTTTTTACCCTCTGACCTCTGCTTGTCTGTTCATCCCAGTTGTTGAGTCTGCATTGCAGGCTTGTTTTGACATCCATGTAAAAGCATGAACTGTATACTTTTCAGAGGTGTGGGTGCTCCTGTTTTGTTGTTACATGCCATACCGTACGAAATGGTCTTTTCGGCACTTACTGAAAAGTTTTGTCACTTATGGAAATGATATAGGTGACCCTGTTGACCCCTAATGTGATATTTATAGCCCGTGGCCCATTGAGATTCTGAGCTGCGGAAGTTTTGTATTTCTATGTGGGCTTGGGGATGTCATAACACATATTTCCTCCGTTCCTTCAGACCTGCGAATGTAAGAGAGCATTGTAGTCATTATTGTTTGCAGGTGTGTCTGTCGCCAAGCCACGTACAAACACAGTAATCACTCACTTGTTCAAATAGAAATGCATTCACTCGTAATGCAACCAAAGCTTCCTGTATTTTCTTTGCTCCGGTGCAATGCGTGTGTCCGATTATGAATATGGTGCTCTTTAGAAGAAAGAAGAGGATATAGACCCAGACAGCACAGACAGAGCTTTGTGGAATCGTGTTTAGTTAGACGGCGAAAAACTCTATAGATAACCAAGTTCTTTTCAAACTCAAAGCGGAAACTTGCTTTATCGTTGTTGTTTTTTATCTTAAACCTTAGTTTATCTGAGCTACTTTTAAATCAACATTGTGCAGCTCAGTGCTTCAATAGAAATGCTGGCAAGATTGAGGAGAAGCACTCAAAAGGAAGAAATGTGCAGTCAAACAAAACAGGATCCCTCTCTATGAGGTGAGTGGGATTAGGCATGACAGGGTCCCCATAAGTTATTTGGCGTAGGTCCATACATTTTCCTTTTTACAGAAAGGCAGAAAAAAAGGTTTTCGTAGGGAGGAAATTAAATATGTGCAAATTGAAGTGAGTAAAGTGTCGAGTGAGACAAGTTATTCAATCTTTAAGTTTCCTAAGCAGTGTCCCGAGGCTAGATTCTAACTTGGAAGGTGGTGTTAAAATAAAAAAATAAAAAAATATATAATTTATGAAGTTAGATTAATCAAAATCATTATGACAACGCAGCTTTTTTTTGTTCCATGGCAAAAGGCTCTAGTTTCAGTTTTATGACAAAAAATATATTCCCTAGCGGCTGGAATCGATCAAACACATTTTTGACAAAAAAACTTGATTTAAGATTCATTGCCATCTACCATTCACCAACACATCAGATATGACCTGCAACCGTGCGTGACCCTGCTGTGCGCCTGATTTGAGCTCATCCATAATGAAAACAGCCACCTTCACATGAGAGGACACTTCACCGAGGACGACGCCGGGATTTGGGCCCGTATCAAATCTCTAGAGCTGGAGATTTCTGTGATGGTCTTCCCCTCCAGCTACTGTCCACTGAATGGAGGCTGGAGATGGAAAGGGGGGTCAGTCTGGACCCAGAGCTATCATAATACTCGAAAAGAAATGCACTGTCAGAGCAAGAAACGCAATACTGCTCAGGCAACGACAGGACTGCTTTTAAGTCTTTTGTGTTCCCTTTCCTTCTCATGACATAGCTCAGGAGTATGAATCGGAATATGGCTTTACGATGAGTTTTTTTTTGCAGATCTCTTACTACTTGGAATGATCAAGCTTGCACATTTGTAATCATCTGTACAACTTAATTAGTATTTTGTAATACACTTTGTGACATACAATTTATTACTTGATTTCATTCACAATAGATTATGCTAATGCCAATTCCAAGCATTTCCACGCAAAGGAATGACTTTCAAATGTTTCCTTGTCTCTTTCAAGTTGGCACACGTTTTTTTTTTCTTTCATGAGCTCCAGTTTACTAGTGTTTTCATTCACTAACATTATCTGACTCCTGTGAAGTTCAGATTCAATTTTGCAATCTTGGAATTTCCCAAGACATTTGTTTGGAAATCATGAATCATCATCTGATCATTCTCAAATGTTCTTAAGTATTGAGTTTCCGAAATACAGCATACAAAAGATTTCAACAAGCATAAAGGATGTAATCATCTAAATAATAATTTGCTTTTAAGTCATCGGTTTTTGTACTTCCTTTGAGGTGGTGCCCTCTTGTGGTACTTCAGAAACGTTGCTTAAACACATTTGTAATCCAGTCATGAGTGATTTGGCCATTTGAATCAGCCAGGGCTCAAGTTATTAGGCAGTGTGTCTTTTTTGCTCATCCATAGAACTGCCATCTGCAATTGCTATTATATTTCTTTTCCATTTTTCCAGTAAAGGTGAAGTTTAAGACCTTACAAAGATGATGAATCTGGCCGAGGAGTGGTGCAAATTGTCAGTGTTCGGTTCCTAATTGCTACGGCTCCATCTTCAAAGTGTGCGCTGGTGTGAGGCAGTGGTGGGTCGCTTGCTGCTGATGGAAAGGTTGATTGCAGCTCTGGAATTTCCAAGGACAGTTGAGGCAATGACTTCTAACTGTGTGGTCTGGCTGGCATAAGGGCCATCCGTTTTTCTTCAGCAAATTTTCCTTTCTCAAGCAAAACCCAGTCTAATGTGCACCAATGTGTTTTCATTATTGATTGAAACAATGCCAGTGTGAGTTTTTCTTACTTTTCTTACTTTCAACTGCATTTAGAGACAATATATCCGGAATTACAGGTGTGGCACAGAATCAGAGTAGTGCTTCCTTTTAAACATGAGCAAATAGAGTAGATCAGTTCTCTAACTTAGAAGTTATGTTTATTAAAAGAGCGATATTGGGGAAAAAGGTTGAATGCGAAGATTCTATCAAACTACCAAATCTAAAATCCAATGACTGACAGACACATTTGCAGAAATCACATTTACATGAAAGAGATGTAATCAGAATCACTTTCATTGGCCAAGGAATTCGGTTTCAGCTGTTGTAATATGTATGATAATATGTAATAATAAAATATAACATATTCCTGTGGTACTGGACCAAATGAACAGGCATTAAATATTTAATTAATTCAGTCCGGACCTTCCTGTCTATCACCAAATTCCAGCCCACCCTGAGACATCTCCAGGCATTTCTAAGAAATCTGGTTCTGATTCTACGCAGGGGTCATTGTCAGCCAAGAACTAAAATTCCTGACACTTTTTGAATGATCTGTGTGTATCCTTATAAGGTGCCCACACCTTTAAGTCTGTTAAAATAGGACGAGCAGGGTCTCGGCAATGATGGTTCTCCTTCACTGTCAAACTCCACACAATGCCACAGAGATTAATCCCAACAACCCCATAGAGGAAATGTTTTTCTGCACACCTGTTTTCATGACCTGATTATTTTGGTCAGTACCCATGGCTCGTGAGCATAGGGGTGAGGATGTGGATGTAGGTTAACTAGCAAACTTAGTCTGAGCTCAATCTGCAAACTGAGCTTTTGCTGTTCCACCAACTGTAACACTGTAACCACTCACCTTTTTTTTTTTATGGAGATCTTTGGCACTGGCCAAGAATTTCTGGTTTTTGCAAAAATCTTGCAAACACCAGCGAGACCTTGTAAACATCAGAGATTTCTAATGGGGCAGGTCATGTGCATTGCTTTCAGGAGTTCTGCAAATTGCCTCTGCCAGATTGACCATCCCATTAGAGGTCAATACATTCCTATACTTTAAAACAATATGACCCTTATTAGGATAAAGTGGTTACTGAAGATCACTGATTTAATGAAGGAAATAATCTTTATTAATAGTTTTTTTCAGTTCTCACATGTAAATACATTGTTTACAGGAAGCCTCACCTCCCAGAATCTGTGGTAGAAAACTTATCAAAATGACCCTGTTTATTAACAGCAGGCTTTTAGATCTTGGAAAAACAGCTTCCAGGCTTTTTTTTTATTTGATTCCTCCAGCAGTAAATGTAATGTACCGAACAAGAACACGGGTATTTTTCTAAGCATTTTTTTTTAAGCATTTGCTTTGAACACCTGTTTTAGCAGTTAGATTTGATCACATGTTTAAGTGGAATCAAAATGTTGACCTTAAAGCCTGACTAATATAAATGATATTAAACCTTTTATAGCTTTGATTTTGGTTCCTGCAAGAGTTTGTTCTGCTCACTTACTAAAGTTATGAGTCTGAACTCCCAGTTGATTCAACCTGCACTATATGAGGACATGTGCCCAAGCTAAGAGCTGCTCGGAGCACGAGGGAATGTTTTATCCATTTTATATAAAGCTGGAAAAGACACCAGGCATCAGTGGAAAAGTTCTCTCATTACAAATGACAGGTTATTTCTGCTATATGGAGATTTTAAGGGGAATTAAGATCGTGCATATTGCATTCCCTTTTTTCTTGAAGTGTGAGCCATAACAATAGACAGAGTAGAGCTCGTTTAGCTGGGTTTTTACCGCTTCCCCTGGCCTGCTGTCAGTTCACAGTGGAAACGTAGTGAAGCGTGAGAGTATTGGGTGCTTTACACATCACTTCTTTTCCAACTCTGACTGATTTATTGGCCAATGAATTCTCAGTACTGGGTCGGAGTGTTTTTCGCCACTAGCACTCCTGTGGGGTTTAAGTTTTGTTTTCTAATGTACTAAGGCTTTATGAGAGACCTAGCGTACAAATCCCATTTTTGTTATTTACCAGAGAATAACATTGACAAGGATTAAATGATCCCATGTCATTCTCTGGTAAATAACAGAAATTAGATCATTTGATCAATGTGAAACATGCACCTTCAATTTGGCAGTTGTTAAACATGAAATATTGGCAGGACAGAAATTTTTTGGCTCACTCAGTAGCATTTTTATATTTTATGTACCTTTTTACTTAACTATGATGGCTTGGTAAGTTTAGAGCAGAATTATATTAATGCAGGTCATTTTAAAAGTCAAAATATTACTTTTTTGTTTCCATTTAATTAACAAATTGCCTTGGCCCTACCATTAAACCTATAATTGACAAATTTACTACAGAAACTAATGCAATATGGTGACGTTATTCAAAAAGTCAACATTGAATCAGAACCAGGAAATTGGTATTTAACTCTGACCTTTTCTCTTGATACATAATTCATATTCCACCATCAATATTCCTCAGTGGAAACTGTTCAATATAGGACCCTATGCAGGCGTTGAATCTTTGATCCCCCTTGGTGATCTTACTCTGGCTTTCATGAATTTACTTCTTAACTTTTTTTTTTTCCTTTAAAATTTTCATTTTGTCAGTGTTGATGTCAGCCCAATAACAAAACCAACCACATGAACAGTTTTGTGTTTAGCTGTGGTTAATTTTTGCAATATTATAGAAAGGACTGAAAAACAGTTGTGGGTGGGTGGGAAACATTGCCCTGTGCAGATATGACAGAAATTAGCAATGCCCTACTTAAAAAAAAAAAAAAAAAAAAAAAAAAAAAAAAAAAAGGGTCTGTGAATCAGATTTTCCTCCATACATATTTAATGTAAGGAAATGTCTTGAGTTGAACATTTCAAACAGTTCTCAGATATAGACTGTGTGGAGGTAAGATGGCTTGCAGTGTATTAAGGTTTTTTTTTTTTTTCTGTTGACTGCACACAGATGTGGTGGCTTCTAAGCCAATGCTTTTAAAAATAATTAAGTAAAAGAATATAGTGACTGTTACATTGTAAGAGAAAACAGGAAACCTTTTGGACATTTTTATGATATCAGTGCCAAAAATAAAATTTAAACAGTGTTGCATTGCATGAGACATGCTGGGATTAGATTTACGATTTTGGCTCATAATTTGACGTGCTTAAAGAAAGCAATACTTTAATCAATATGCGAAGAACTGTATGATGTACAAGCTCGACAAACAGACCCTCCTGTGGAAAGTCTGTGTCACAAGGCATGGCGTTTAGGTCATGGAGAGAATCTGCTGTATGTGCATTTGCTACTCATTTAGTTCCCATTGTTAGTTTGAGACACAGTGGAGATCAAATCCGAGAACCTGATGTGGTTAACTGAGTGACTAAACAACTTCAGCACCACAGTGTATGGGTAGCAGCCATGTGGCACAATGTCTGCATCTTACTTGCAAAGGGATGTGGAGATTACAGGTTTTCTACTTTTAAAGCTTCAGTGTGGCTTTGATCTATGTATCAAAGACAAATCAGGGCAGCGCTGTCCTCTGAAAAGAGTTTGAATGAAACGATTGAACAGCAAAATATTACAAAGAGATATTTAATTTGTTTAATTTAGCGTATTACGACACGATCGATATATATTATAGACACTTTGGTAAACTTACTGCATTTGAATGAAAATTGAAAGTAGTTGCCTGTGGTTAATTACAGTTAGTCAATCAGGATTTAGGAAAACATAACATGAGACTGGGAAACACATTAGAGCCTTCACTTGGCTAGTAGTATAATTAATACATTTATCATCTGTTCTATGCTCTGTGGCTGAGATTGTAGATCCTTTGCTCTAGAAGACTGTCTAAGAATATGTCATGCTTTCAAACTATAAATGGTGGAAATGTAACTATTTGTTATATTTCAAACATTAGATTTACTACGTGCTGTTTGCAATCAATACTTCGCCGTTCTTTGAAATCAAAACATTAGTGTCAGATGCGGGATTTGCAGCGAGACACACGAAACGTCACACAAGTGGAATTCATTAAAATAAACTACGGCAGGGTGATCTACTTTATTCCTGAGCGAGAGCGACTTAAAAGTACACGTTCCCTTTGAGTTCAGCCGAACAGAGATGTGGAAAACCCAGCGTTGTATCCAAATGGCATTTCCATTTGATTTCTGCATTTTCGTTTTTGATTTCATTTCCACACAGTAAAGCAATTCAGGTGACAAATTGGGAGCGGGCTTGGCGGTATTCGTCGCCAATTAGCAGCTGGTGCAGAGCATGTGAAGAGGGAAACGAGGTCTCATTTAAAACGCATATGTAACATGAAATAAGACCAAGGCAAGAGACAAACACAAACACCAAGAGAGCATAAGAGAAGGATTAAGCATTGAACTTGATTGAAAGAATAAAGCATTTTTGGTGTCTTTGATGTATGGCTGATTTGTTGCTGTGTAATATCACAGCAGGAATTCTGAGCCGCTATCGCATCGGACATCTCTTGGACAAAGGCGCCAGTGAAACTAAATACTAAACATGTGTGTTACAGCAATGAACCTGTCCAGATTATGTAGTAAAATACATTCTCTGTCATTTCAACTGTTTTCTTACAGTGATGGGGGTGGGTCCACTGACTCATTCAGGCTTTGTGTAGGTCTATGGTTATGTGTTTTGTTGCTGTTATTTTTTGTGTGTCTTTTATGTTCGTGAGTTTCTTTTCCTGAACCGAAGTGCAAAATGTGGTCTCTGTTTACACCCTGTTCATCCTTTGCTGAAGGGCTGCTGTGACACCTGTGTAACCTTTTGTAATAGGTGTGTGTGTGTGTGTGTGTGTTTGTGTGTGTTTTTCAGGTCCCTGAGCTGTGGGAGAGGTCTGTAGCAAGACTGACAGAGATCACAGAATACCTTATTAGAGACAGAAACCCGGTCCTTACTGGACAGATACTACGAGCCTGAGGCACTGGGGTCAAACACAAACACTTATTTGTAATTTGTGGTTTTTTCCAGTGACATACACGTTATTTTATCTAAACAATGAAACAATACTACCACCCACCTGCTGCCACCTACACACGACCTCCACCTTAACCTCAGTGACCCAAAAGAAACCTCGGCACATTTTGATAAAAATATATATATATATTCTCATTGGGGTGATCCAGATGTCCCTACCAGAGCAAACTTGTTTCGCCACATATGTGTTTGGTCCCAGTAAAAAAAAATATACAGCATTACTTTAGGACAAAATCCACTGTACCGTGAAAACATGATACATTATAAAACCCTAATGTTTAAACTGTTTTATTAAAAAAATTATAAAAAAATCATTAAAGATATGTTTGTTTAAACTGGTGTCTTGACTGTCTTATTTTGGACAGTTCATGATGGTTAAGCTTAAGTCTACAAATGAATTACATTAATGCATTGTTTACAGCTTTATGTGTACTGCCTGTAGATAAAATATCACTTTTGTGTAATATTTGTGACAGAAATGTGTGTGGATGTTGGATCATGTTACAACTGGAAATGTTTCTCCAGGCAACCCAAACAAACCCAACAACAGTGGAAGTAAAGTAAGAGGGATTACAAAGTTTGCCTCAAGCGTTTGTGTTCACACAAGTCCAAAACATCTCCAGGTGCATTTTGGTCTGCACCAGGTAGTTTAATATGCTCTCATGATTAGCAGATGAGTTTACTGATCGTGTCACTTCAGTGCAAAGGAAATATAAAGTAGCATCAGGAATCCACTAGCACTTACAGGAGTAGTAGTCACCAAGTACAGATCTGCCATTTAATATAATTTAGAGATTAATAGTATAATTAGTAATTCATTCATTCATTCATTTTCTCCCGCTTATCCGTAATTCGGGTAGCGGGGGCAGCAGTCTAAGCAGGCCCCCGCCTTCGACTGCTGCCCAATCCTCACAGCACCGTCCCTTACGGTCCCTCCTGCAGGTGGTGAGCCCACGGGAAGGCGGCCCCACGTCACTCCGACGTCACGGACCTTGATATTTCCCTCGTAAGGGACCCAATTAGTAATTATATATATATAAAATATCTATTAAGGCTGTCAAAATCAACCTATTACCGCAAATTCAGTTTGATGGCACTACATTTTTTAACACGCAATTAATGCAGCACGCATTTCTGTTTGACCATTTTTATTTAAAATATTCATATATTCATTAAAAAGAGAAGAAATTAATACCTCTAACATTTAGTCATGACATCCTTTCTTTACTCTTTCTTTATTTTGATTGATTAAAATTTTTGCATTACAAACGATAACTTGTGAACATTGAGCATCATGTAAACTAAGGTGATGGTTCTTTCTCTCTCACTGTGTAAAACAATGGGTTATATTATTTATTTATATTAAAGGTGTACTGGTCAACATTTTAATTAAACTAACATGTCTGGGGAACATGATCAAATGTAACTGTTAAAACAGTGTGATCAAAGCAAATGCATTGTACACTTGAGAGAAAAATCCTGTGTTCTTGTTCGGCACATTATATTTAATGCTGGAGGAATAATAATTTAAAAAGCCTGGAATTATTTTGATGCTTTTATAAATATAGCACAAGCAGCAGAGATGATGATGATGATGATGATGATGATGATGGTGATGATAAACTGGATGCAAAAATCTCTATTTATTGTTTGTAAAAAAGAAAAAAAAAGAAAAACTAAATTCCAATTATTTCAAATGGTATTTTTTTTTATCTAGTTTTGTTTTGTATTCTTGTCCCATGCAAGATGTGCATTGTGTTAAAATAGATAATTTCTAATAAATAGACTACAATGTTACTAAAAAATGTTTTACTGTTCATGCCTGGCTGCAAAACATTTTCACATTAGATACTAGTGGGGAAAAATGAAATATGTGCACTATATAGACTAAAGTATTGCTACACCTGCCTCTTCTAGCTATGAATGGTCCTACCCCAAACTGTTACCACAACGTTGGAAGCACACAGTTGTATACAATATCTTTAGATGTGCTAAAATTCATCTAATTGAACTTAAAGACTCAAACGTGTTCCAGCATGACAATGCCTCTGTGCACAAAGTGAGTTCCATGAAGATATGCTTTACAGGGGGTTGGAATGGAAGATTTTGAGTAGCCTGCTATCAGTGGTGAACAGTAAGGAAGTAAACAACGCGTTACTGTACGTAAGCTTCTTCACGCATCTGTACTTTCCCAAAGTATTTCTTCACTACATGTCAGAGTCAAATATCTACTTAACGCTAACATAAAGTTTAGCGTCAGTTCATCAGCAAGCAGAACATTTTAAGAGGAATAAATGATAAAAGAAACTTCTGACTCTTACTTGCCACAACACTCATAGCTTTATTAATGTGATTTTTTGGAAGTAGTTGTAAAGAAGGTTTTGGGCTCAAGTAGTACGTTCATTTGAAGGCAAACACTTGTACTTTAACTTAAGGTTTAAAGAGAGCACTTTTACTGGAGTAATATTTTACTGAGTGTATCTTTACTTTAACTCAACAACATGGTTTGTGTACTTTGTCCATCACTGCCCACTATAATATAGAGCTCTGTCCTCAAACCTATTACACACCTTTGGAATGTTCACCTTAACTATTGCCTTTGTGGCTGAATTAAATCTCCACAACCACACTCCAAAATCGTGTGGAACAAATAAATAGATACCACTAGATATTTTGTCTACATTTGCTATTAGAAAAACTGTCCATTTGAAATATTTTTTTGTTTAGTTTTTTCTCTGCTGTTTTTTTTTTTTTTTTTTTTACCTTTTGTTCACATATATACACATTTCTGTTTTCTTGGGTCGTAATGTTTTGTCCTTAAAAATGCCTTGGTCTCGAGTATGTCCTTTGCACATGCATGTAAAAATCGAGTGTATCTAACTTATCTAACATACATACAAACATACATACATACAAACATACATAAATACATACATACATACATAAATCATCTCTTATAGGGACTCTGATTCTTCATTCATAATCCTTAAGATGAGACAGCAGTATTTTTATGGTCATCTAGAAAAATGTGAGAGCAGAAGCCAAAAACATTTAAAATGTAATTGATGTGACCCTTTTTAAAGGTGTGGTATAACAAAATGAAACCATTTGGGATTTAACCACCAAGAATTATATCTACTAATATGTTAAATCAAAGGGAAAAGTATCTTCATTAAAACTCTTACAATTACGAGTACAATTTACTCCGAGTTGCTATACTTAAGCAAATATAACAGAATAAATGGAGCCTGGTATTACACACCTCAGGCCCCAATGTGTGTACTTTGTCAGGTAAAAGACAAACATAAGACTTATCATGGAAATGGAAATGAGTGAATATTTGCATAAGCTATATTTATAAAAATAATTTCTCATCAGTGATCTGGAATTACACTGGACAATAGATTGTGGACACACCTTTCCACATTTAGTCCCCATTTATTTATTATGAAGTCAAGAAGTTAAGAAACTTTTATTGTCCTTTTAACCATGTATAGCTGACGCAGTACACAGTGAAATGACCCACCCCCTTCCCCCCTCCCATCCGAGGGTTGTCCCCCCCATCCGAGGATTGTCCCCCCCCCCCAAAAGAATATTTAAAAAATATCGAACTCTCTATTGTGAAAAATATATGTATGTATATATACCTCAATAATTGTGTAAGTAGAAAAAAAAAAATAAATGCAAAAAATGCATTTAGAAACAGTTGAGTTCCCCCCCTCCCCTTCCTCACAGTGGTTTGACCCACTGCCTGCTTTCCCAGTTCATCTGACCTACTCTACACACTCGAGTCAGGTGTGCGGTTTATCTCACCTACTCTACACACTCGAGTCAGGTGTGCGGTTCATCTCACCTACTCTACACACTCTAGTCAGGTGTGCGGTTCATCTCACCTACTCTACACACTCGAGTCAGGTGTGCGGTTCATCTCACCTACTCTACACACCCGAGTCAGGTGTGCGGTTCATCTCACCTACTCTACACACTCGAGTCAGGTGTGCGGTTCATCTCACCTACTCTACACACTCTAGTCAGGTGTGCGGTTCATCTCACCTACTCTACACACTCGAGTCAGGTGTGCGGTTCATCTCACCTACTCTACACACTCGAGTCAGGTGTGCGGTTCATCTCACCTACTCTACACACTCGAGTCAGGTGTGCGGTTCATCTCACCTACTCTACACACCCGAGTCAGGTGTGCGGTTCATCTCACCTACTCTACACACTCGAGTCAGGTGTGCGGTTCATCTCACCTACTCTACACACACGAGTCAGGTGTGCGGTTCATCTCACCTACTCTACACACTCGAGTCAGGTGTGCGGTTCATCTCACCTACTCTACACACCCGAGTCAGGTGTGCGGTTCATCTCACCTACTCTACACACTCGAGTCAGGTGTGCGGTTCATCTCACCTACTCTACACACTCTAGTCAGGTGTGCGGTTCATCTCACCTACTCTACACACTCTAGTCAGGTGTGCGGTTCATCTCACCTACTCTACACACTCGAGTCAGGTGTGCGGTTCATCTCACCTACTCTACACACTTGAGTCAGGTGTGCGGTTCATCTCACCTACTCTACACACACGAGTCAGGTGTGCGGTTCATCTCACCTACTCTACACACACGAGTCAGGTGTGCGGTTCATCTCACCTACTCTACACACCCGAGTCAGGTGTGCGGTTCATCTCACCTACTCTACACACCCGAGTCAGGTGTGCGGTTCATCTCACCTACTCTACACACTCGAGTCAGGTGTGCGGTTCATCTCACCTACTCTACACACTCGAGTCAGGTGTGCGGTTCATCTCACCTTCTCTACACACACGAGTCAGGTGTGCGGTTCATCTCACCTACTCTACACACTCGAGTCAGGTGTGCGGTTCATCTCACCTTCTCTACACACACGAGTCAGGTGTGCGGTTCATCTCACCTACTCTACACACACACGAGTCAGGTGTGTGTCTGCGGCTCAATTAATGTTCAACTCCATTAACTAGGGTATTTTATTCACTTTAAATAAAGTGATTCTCTTTAATGTAGAATTAAAGAGAATCGTCCACGATGCAATTGACTTTGCGGATGCAAAGTGTGGTGTAAATGTCCGTGATAGAGGGGAGAGTGACTCTATTGATCTTCTTGGCTGTCCTCACTATCCTCTGTAGGGCCTTGTGATCCGAGACGCTGTAGTTTCCAAACCAGGCAGTATGGCAGCTGTTTAGGATGCTCTCGATAGTCCCTCTCTAGAACCTGGTCAGGTTGGGGGGAAGAAGATTGGCTTTTCTCAGGAATTCTAAGGAAGTACAGGCACTGCTGGGCTTTCTTGGTGATGGAGTTGGTGTTGTTTGACAGGTAAAGTTCTCCACCAGATGAACACCAAGGAATTTGGTCTTCTTGATGATCTCTATGGAGGATTTGTCAGTGATCAGTGGAGAATGGCCACACTGTGCTCTCTTAAAGTCAACAACAATCTCTTTAGTTTTGTCAATGTTTCGAGACAGGTTGTTGGCTCTACACCAGGCTGTTAACTGTTGAACCTCCTCTCTGTATGCTGACTCATTGTTCTTGCTGATTACACCCACCACGGTCGTGTCATCAGCGAACTTGATGATGTGGTTCGAACTGTGGGGCCCCAGGGCTCAGTTTGGTGGTGCTGGAGATGCTGTTCCTGATCTGGACTGACTGAGGTCTCCCAGTCAGGAGGTCCAGAATCAAGGTGCAGAGGGAGATGTTCAGGCCCAGTAGGCTCAACTTCTTAATCAGGTGCTGAGGGATGACTATGTTGAATGCTGAACTAAAGTCTATTAACAACATTTGTACGTATGTGTCCTTTTTGTCCAGGTGGGTGAGGGTGATATGGAAACTGCATGGGGTCCAGTGAGGGTGGTAGCTGGGTCTTGATGTGTCTTATGATGAGCCTCTCAAAGCACTTCATCAAGATGGGTTCCTCACTTCAGCTGTAGTTAGACAGAGAACTTGGTAATTTGGAAGGAGGGGGTTGGTCTTTCTTGCCACCATTGTTCTGTACCTCAAACCATATTACTGCACACACCTTTGCGGTCATCCACGGCCTCTAGTTGGAGTGTTTGGTGATGTTGTTGGAGATGCTCACGTTATCATGTGCACTTGCTGATATAGCTGGTCACTGACGATGTGTACTACTCCAAGTCGTTGCTGGTTGCAGCCCCCTAAACATGTCCCAGTCAGTGCATTTAAAGAAGTCCTGAAGAGCAGAGATGGCTCCTGCTGGCCAGGTTCCCATCTGCTTCCAAACTGGTCTTGAACACCTGTTGAGTGGTCTGTGTGCTGGAATTAACATAACAGAGATGTGGTCTGAGTAGCTAAGGTGGGGCCCAGGATGCTTGTGTAAACAACATACAGCATGTTTTCCCCTCTGGTTGCAAAGTCCACATTGTGATGAAATTTATGGAGCACAGTTCTGAAATTTGAAGGTATACATCTCACAACCATAAACTCAACCAGCGGCGAGCAATAGGTGGAAACAAGGACAGAGTTCCTACAATATTCTGTGTTGATTTAAACGCAAATTTCACCTCCGTGAGTCTGACCGCTCAGAGCTGCATTTCTGTTGCCACAAAATGCGGCTAGCCTGTCCAGCTGAATAAGAGCTTTCGGGAATCTAAATATTAGAATATTATAATATTAACTTCCACTCTTCTGGCAAGATGTTCCACAAGATTCTTGGAGTGTGGTTGTGGGGATTTGTGGTCATTCAGCCATGAAGTTGTTTGTAAAGTCAGGTACTGATGTAGGGTGAGGAGGCCTTGGGTGCAGTCAGCGTTTCATTTCATCCCAAAGGTGTTTAGTAGAGTTGAGGATCTTCCACACAAGATCTTCCACTTTAACCCATATAAACCATGTTTCAAGAAGAGGTAGGTCTTTAGATGTTGTTTGAAGACCAGTGACAAAGCTAGTGACTCCTACTAGCTGTTTGAGCATCAAGAAGAAGTTCGTTACACGGAGTGAAATAAGTGCTGAGAGGTAGGGTGAGTGCTTGTCCATTTTTGGCTTTGCAGGCGAGCATCAGCGTTTTAAATCTAATGCAGGCAACTACAGGAAGCCAGTGAAAGGGCCAATGGAGACAGTAGGGTGGTGTGAGAAAACCTGGGGAGGTTGAAAAGAATTCATGAGCACAACATTATCTTGTAATTTGTGCAGAAGAGCATTGTCATGCTGTTACAGGTTTTGGTGTCCTGGTTCAAATAAAGGGAAAATGTAATGTTACCATATGCAAAAACATCTTATACAATCCTCAACCTCCAACTTTGTGGTAACAGTTTGGAGAAGAACCAGATACGGCTGGAAACGTCAAGTGTCCTAATATGTTCAAAACTTTCAAAGCTGCGTTGGGGGAAGGATGAGAAAGTAATGAAATACTGACCTCTTGTGGAAGAGCATTAGGTATTCTTTTTTAAAAATGATTTACAGTATTACGACCACTAGGAGCAGTATTGTCATTTTTTTTAAAAGAAACCTTATGAAGGCAACTTTTTGAGAGAAAGTTAACGCAGTGTCCTCCACTGGATTATTAAACTTAAATGCACACTATTGTGTGTGCTCTTGATGTGAGCAACCTGTTACATTTACATATTTAGCATCAGATTTTTTTTTGCTGTCCAATACAAGAAAGAAATAGTGAAAAAAAAAGGCTAATTTTGGACAGGCTGGCCTTATTCCATTATTTGCAGGTGTTGCTCAATGGTTTTATTTCGGTCCAGATTGACCACGGTGTTTATTTTTCTCCCTCCTCAATTATAGACAATTACAGTCAAGATTACATCCTTTTTTGCTCTTGATTATTTTAATCCCATCCTGACAGACACCTGCGATTTTGCAGACAGATGCTTCCTCTTTTGGTATTAAAAAATGTTTTCGGCAGCTGATACACATGGTATTCATCGCCTGGTGCACATGTCCAATTTAATCCAATCCTCTTATGAAATCAGAAGCAATTCTGATGAAAAGAGCTATTATAATGACAGCTACAGGCATAAAACCTGTGGGAAATTCTCATAGAGCTACATCACACATTTTTTTAGCTTCCTAGAAATGTAGTATCGAGTTTTTGGTTTAGCAATAAATTAACATAATAGTAAAACTAATTTCTATCTTTCAGCACAACATATACTTTCAATCATGTTTGAACAAACCTTGGTTCAAAGACACTACTTGTCCTCACTCCAAAACAAAAAAGCTGTATTAGATTTAATATTTATATATAGTTAGAGTTTGGGTTAAATACCTTGAATCTTAATGTTAGAGCATAGATTTGATTTGACAATCATCAATTCTTGTGTCTTCATTAAATATTTTGTTATAAATTATTTTTATGCCACACTTTTTAAATGTGACTAGATTTAAATGCTAAAAATTATTAGTGTCAGAAATTGTGCATTGCCTCATGAGCCTGTGATACTTCACACAGTTGTCTATTTTTTTTTCTTCTAAACTTAGACTGCTCTGAAGACAGCAGGGTTCTGGACTAGCCCCTAAACTCGTGTCTGCACATTGGGGCCATGCAGGGACTCTCGGTCCTTCTGAGCCAACTGCTGATTGCTAATTGATTAAGGCTTTGGGTTTCCCGTCGGCCGAGCCAGAGTGTGAGGTAATTATGGATGGCGTGAGGCCAGGAGCTCTTATCCTTCCCCACCTCTTATCCCTTGTACACCCTTATCCTTTAGACTACCCAGTGGGAATAGCCATGAGAATAGAAAGAGTCTAGAAACAGACAGGCTTTAAGACCCAGACCACGCACCCTTTGGTGTACTGAGAGCATTTTAATGGCTATAATGTGGTCTCAGAAGTCACTTAAATGCCTTCTGTTTTATATCAGAGCCTCTAACCAGCGTTTACTTGGGGGAAAAAGCAGAATCTTCATTGCTCAATGTTAATGCCAGAACGTTCTTATGCTCTCGGGCAGCCTGTGGTCCCTCACTGACTCAGATGTCAGAATGGTCAGTTGTTCTGTGTGCACGGGTTTAATTTGTTCCACATTTCCATGTGACATGCATGTGTGAAGTAAGACTTTTCTTGCTGTGGTACTGGGAATCGATGAGGCTCGGTGAAAGAAGAGAAAGGATCTCGGTGTGAAGCCACAGCTCACGATTGAGATTGATTAGCCAGTTCCAAGAAGCCCTGCCTCATGAGCTGCTGAAGGTTCATGATTTCTGCCAATATTGGTTTCAATACTTAAATAGAATAACACCAGCATTCAAACAACTGACTGCAAGTGTAAAAGGGACGGCTTGCACTTTTGAAATACATACATTTAAAACAAAGCCTTGCTACATTTAAATAAATCATCCTGAATATTAGTGCAGTCACCTGCTGAGTAGAAATGTGTCAAACTCCTGTTAAGTCAATCTGAGTCCTATGTTCTCACATTCCGCAGCTGTGTAGGATTTTTTATTTTTATTTTTTGGTTGAAATTCAGTATGATAGCTGCTAATTGAGAACAGCTCTGAAGCGGTCGCTGAACCGCTCATGATAGTTATTCATGAGCTGCACGTCGGTCATTTTCTGACGTTCATGCTGTGCCATGGAAAATGCATAGGGGGCCATAGATGAACTTCAGCTGACTTTTACTCCATGTGCACCAGTGCGTTTCACCTTCAGCTGTTTAAATTCATTTGCATTTTGCAGGCCTACCTGTAAAAAAACGAATTTATAAGCACATTGTAACTAAAGTGAAAAATGAAGCGGTCTTTGACACCACAAGTTATTTAAATGCACAATATTATCATTAACTTTTAAGTGAGGGCTTACAGATTCAGGGTCCCGGCTTTTATCTTAAACTTAAGGTTACTGTTGTGTGGCGGTTCACTTGTGTGTCTGTGTGGGGTTTCTTCCATGTTCTGTGGTTTTCTTTCTCACATAACAGCATGCCTGGGATTTACGACGCTAAATTTGCACTAAATTGCCCTAGGTGTGAATGTGTGTGTGAATAATGATCAGGTAGTCTAGTATTATTGAACATGTGTTCTCCTGAATTTAGGTTTAGTAGTATTTATGAAAAGTATGTTGCTTCTGTATAGACATAGTTATTAGTAGTGATTTACTTCTTACATTGGGGCACCATTTGAAAGTAAACTCCAGTATCTAAAGCATGTACAAGAAATCACTTATTATATCTACCTATTGAGCTATATAATAACAACTACATACCATACTGTAAAATATAGGCATGTAAACACAGCCTTATGCTCTCCATCCTGACATATATCCATTGTCATAAATGAAGCTTTGTGGCACTCTTTTTTTTGTCTAAAATGTGGAGCGTGTGGAACGAGAGGCCGCATGTATGAGAGATAGTCTCTGTGCAGAACATGACCGTTTCTCCGTGCTTGGCAGCCTCCCACTATCCTGCTAGAATGATTTATGACTGAGAATCACTCACACTCACCACTTCCTCCGAGCAGAATCTGCAGAGACATCACTCACGGTATGCCATATTATCTGCATACACACACGCATATACACATGCACACAAACGCACACATAACCTTTTTTTTGTTGTTTTGGCCGGTATTTCAGCCCACTAGATTAGAAAATGTCTAGGTGAAAGTGCAGATTGTCAACTTTAATTTGAGGGTATGTACATCTGTATTAGGTGAAGCATGCAGGATTTGGATTATGGCTTCGTTCCATATACATTGCCTCACATCAGTAATCGATTACTGGCTGCTCAGCTCTTTGCCCACTTAAACTCACGAACCGGCGAGATAGCAGTATGGTTCATTCAGGATGAGATTTATATTTTTTTTTAAGTATGATGAGAAAAAAATAAGTTGTTTTTATTTAAAAGCCAAAATGATAAATTAAGCTGAAATTAAATCAAATTTAGTTTCAGCTACTCAGTTGTTTGTCTCACTCTATATATAAATAATGTTTATCATGGGGTAAGTTTGAAAAGATTTGTTCATAAATTTGATCATTCAACTTTAACTGTAAAGTGTTTTAATCCTCGTATACCACTGCAATTCACAACAATTACAAGTTTTTATTTGTAAGCCACTTGATACTCATCACATGTGCATTACAGCATCGTAAAATTCTTTCTTTGCATATCCCAGTGATAATAGGAAGCTGGGATATGCCAGATATGTGAGTCAGAGCACAGGGTCAGTCATTAAACAGCACCCCCTGGAGCACAGAGGGGTAAGGGCCTTGCTCAAGGGCACAGTCTAAATACTCAAATCATTGTGAGGTTTTGGTGCAGTGTTTGTGTTGAATTTGTTTAAATTTTTTGTCTCCCTCTTTGTTTTGTCTTTACTGTGTGTTGCTCGATATGATCCTTGGATGTTTTGAATAACATTTGGATTAAAAAAAAATAAATAAATAAAAATAAAAATGTGGAATGTGGAATGTGGAGTTGCACATTCACCCATGTCCTTCTGCTATGTGACAGTGTACAGCATCCACCTTACAGGTCCCTGTGAATGACTCTGGAAATGATAAAGTAATTTTACAACCACATACATATAATCCTGTGTCTTGTAGCCTGAGCTTTTGTAATGGCTGATATTCTAGAAAATAAATAGGAATTCCCTCTGACCGATTTAACATTTATGATTTAACGACCTCTAGATCTCGACCTCTAAATCTAATGACATACCTCAGAGTTAATAACCTAAAATACATTTAAATTATAAGTTATTTTTAAAATGATTGATGTGTCATTTGTGAAATCTCTTTAACTCCCTTTAAAACCTCAGACGTTTAAAATCATTTTACCCCTTACAGGTTCAACTATACGAAAAGGGCAATAGGGTAAACATTAAAATACTGTACATAACATAACCTTTACCGTCCATTCAAACATTAAATAACATGATGGGGTTGATGGGATACAGAAGGATACGGTAACTCAAATAACCACTCTTCACAACCGTGGTGAGCAAAAATTTTAGAATGCATAGCATGGTGAACTTTGAGATTGATGGCTACAACAACAGGAGAAGGTTCCATTCTAGTCAGTCAAAAACAAGAATTTGAGTCAGCAGTCAGCACAGGGTTACTGTTACTGAAGAATTGATATATCATGTGATCAACTCCAGAGGTTAATTCGGCTGTGTGTCATGACAAGATAATGTCTATTTGGGTTCAAAGAGCTAGCGCTGTTTCTTAGACTACATTAATTTAACTGTACGATTAGCACAGTGGTTGATTCTACTGTCTACCATTTGTCAGCAACTGAGCATCCTAATCGGCCTTGACCTGGCCATAAAAGCTCTGTCTCTCTCTACCATTACCAACCACCATGCTCCATAAATCCTAGTGGGGATTGGAGACTTTATAGAAGTGGTTGTGTCAGCACACTATTGGGTGTAACAGACTCCTTTCTGACCGCCATTTAATCATTTTCTTTTTTTAAGGCTCCATATTACAGCTCTGAGAAGGTCAGGCTTGCCCAGAGTGGAGCCCAGAGTGGAGCAGAGAATCTGGGTAATCTAATTAGAGGCTGAGTATGGACGGCCGTGAGGCCTCAGGCCTGGGTGAAGTGGGGAAATATAGGCTTTGAAAGTATGCACCGCAGCCTGGGATGTGGTAACGTCTGAGGGGCTAATTCTTCCGCAGGACAAAAAACAGGACCCTCGTGAGGTTGGAGAAGACGGCCCCTTTAACGCTCTATGATAATGCGCAGAGAGAGAGAGAGAGAGAGAGAGAAAAAACGAGAGCGGGAATAGTGATAATTGTGTGAGATGGAGCAAAAATGACAGACGGAGAAAGAGAAAGGACTGAGGGCAAAACAGTGCGAGACAGCTGTGATTTATGCCCTGTGATTGAGACACAAAAATAAATTTAGGCCCCTTGGAGAGGAAAGCACAGGCCATAAAACAAAGTACACACTCAGGCATTTTCTCTCGCTCAACCTCAAATGACTGCAATCTCTCTCCATGATGTCAAAGTCAATCATTTTGGCTTTTGTCACAGGGGCTTTTATGATAGTAAGGAGGGCATTTTTTCATCTTTATCTCAACTATGGTACAGAGTGAGTAATTACAGATTTGGGGAGCTTTGCAGAGCTTTATCAGAACTACTATAGTAGTAAAGGAAAGCTTATTGAAACTGGACCTACTTGCCATCATTCTTCATTAAATGATCTGGTTGCTTTTTTCCTCATTGTAAGCCTGTGCAGTGCAGAATTGTGTATCAGAATGATGCTGAGCTGTTGAATATTAGTGCTGCGTTTGAACGACGAGGTCTTTTCAGCTGTAGTAATCAGGGAGAAGGTCCATCAGTCTTTAGGTAAACATGCTGGATAGGAAGGATACAGCCCATTTAGCAGGAAACTAACACATCAAGGCTGTTTGATCAATGTTATTTATACGACTCACCACAAGTGTGGCATCGGGAGTTTTCCAGGCTTTCATGTGCTGGCAGACCTTAAACACACACATACATATGTAGTCAAACACACGCTCAGCATCCCGCGTTCTCACTTTTAAAGTGTTTATTTATCGCGGAAGGAAACACAGCAATGCCCTGATTACACAGTAACAGACCTGACACCATTTTTCTTTCTTTAGTGTCACGAAAGTGGAATTATGAAAGAATTCGTAAATGAATCCACGCCTGGAAACATGTGACAGTCCGCAAACACCTTGAAAGTGCATAAAATTGAATATGAAAAAAACTGTCAAGTAAATGTGCTTCATTTTGTAAACAGCTCAGTGTTAAAGGTTGCATAATCTTGGCACCGGGAAAAAAGAGACAAAAGAATGCACTTTACAGCAGTATTATATTGCGTGATTCACACATGTTTATTACAACAAGTTACAAAAAAGTGTCAAATGATTAATTGAGATGATATAAATGATTACATTTCTCTTTCTGACTGTGATTGAACTACTCTGCAAGTATTTGTAGGGTCAGATGTTGCCTTTATACCTGATTACAACCTCCTTTATAAAAGCTTTTGGATGCTTTTATAAAGATCTCAAATAAAAAAAAATTTGTATAACACATTTAACAATGGACATTGTACCAATGTATTTTACACAATTAAATAGATTACAAATCTAACCTATAAATCAGTCCACATAAGTGTATCCTTTATACATTTATCCCAATAAAAGAAATCCAGAGAAAACCATCAAACCACTGGACACCATCAGTTATACCATTAGAGTCCTTTTGAATCTTGACTTTATTTTTATTTTTGTTATACTTTTTTTTACCATATATTTTTAATTAGTCTTTTGTTGCACAATAAAATGTAAATTTTTTATTATATAATTGAGCAAGCCACTGGTGATATTTGCAGTAAAAAAATCTCTGAGATGGTATGAGGAAAAAAATGTTAAAAGAAACCAGACTCCACCTGATTGTTTAACTATTAATAAATTATTACTATTTTAAACCATTTTTAAACATTAAATCTCTGTTTTGATTTGTAGGAATGGATTAGAGGTCTTTTTTTATATCTCTAAATGCCTGAAAAATGCATCATGGTCTGTAGTTGTTGTTTGCATGCACCTCTTGTCATTCATAAAAACTTGCCCTTCATTTTATCCCTTTTCTAGCCTAAAAATTTGCAGGTGCTCAGGTACAGGTGAACAATTCTTCCCTCAGCAAAAGTTTACATTGTGCTTAAAACTTGGCAAGAAAACAAATTGAAGCCAGAATAAACAGTGCTAATGCTAACTTTATTTAACATGCTAATTCTAACCACCATAAGTTCTGATGGCAGAGATTTGTATATATTAGTAAGCATGAAAGCAGACTCAGGATTGGCAAAATTTATAAAAATCTTAATTTAATTCCACCTGTTAAACATTAGAGATCCAGTCTTGACTATTTTTTTCATAACTTGACTAAACCCAATTTGTTCTGTTTTATGTTTCAAGCAGCATTTTATATATTCTTTAATGATTGTAATGCTGCATTATGTTTTTTATGTTTTGGATTGTTGTCCTGTTGCAGGATTCGTCCACACTGTTTTTAAATACTCATATAAATACTGTTGGTTATATATTTGATGGAAACCACAAATCATTGAATCATTTACCCTCAATTCATAAAATACCATATAACGTTTCCTAAAGCATTGCAAGTGCAATGTCAATATCATGAAATCATAAATTTTGCATTTGATATGTTTTGTATCTCATGCGCTTTCTTTCTTTCTTTCTTTCTTTCTTTCTTTCTTTCTTTCTTTCTTTCTTTCTTTCTTTCTTTCTTTCTTTCTTTCTTTCTTTCTTTCTTTCTTTCTTTCTTTCTTTCTTTCTTTTTCAATCAGTGATAGCAATCAGTATAAGCATACACACGTCCATTGCTCCTGTTCCAGAAAACCATCAAACCACTAGACATCTGTTGAACCATTAGTTATTTAAAATTTTCCTTTAGTTTTTTTAAATATACATTCTTATATACATTTTTACACTATATATTTTAAATTACACTGTATTCTATCAAACTGTAAAATTATACTGTACTGTTGCATTTAATTAAAATTTTAATTTTGAACATATATATTTTATGACTATCTAAAAATAGAAGGTTTCAGTTTCCTCCTTTTTCATGGATTCATGAATTCTTTTTTTAACTCCATATACCACATTCTTGAAGGGACAATCTGAATAATAATACAAAAAAGATTATTGATATAACCAACATGACTCATTACATTTAGAGAAGTCTACAAGGAGTAGCTATTAAGCAGAGGAGTCTGTTTCAAACTGTAATAACAGGAGAATAATTACAGAGTCTTAAATAAGCCTGCTTTCTATCAGTTTAGATACTGTTTGATTCTAAAAGCAAAGTTAAATAGATTCAATTAGTCTCAATTATAGGCATTATAACAGAGCCTGGAAATAATCTAAAAGTGGCACAGAAGGGAATTGAAGGTGATTTGTTTTCACCAGTTGAACCGGTCAGGGTCCGTACAGCATAATGTTAACATTATCTCTGCTATTAGACTGTTAATGTACAGTATGTTTATCACCACACTATCACTGATAGCGGCTGCGCACTAATACTTTTGGGAAATCAAGATGAAAATCCGGTACATTATTTTGTACAGTAGAATGATTTGAATTGGAACAGGTTCCCTCTCATACACAAACTCCTTCTCTCTCTCTCTCTCTCTCTCTCTCTCTCTCTCTCTCTCTCTCTCTCTCTCTCTCTCTCTCTCTCTCTCTCTCTCTCTCTCTCACACTTCTGCAATTCAGCATACTGTAAAAATGATCCTGTGCTTTATATTTAGGACAAATGTTTTAATTACAAATTAAACATCAACAAAAACCTGAGTGAAATGTGGTATTCCATAACTATTTACAAACATTTCTGAACGTCCTTGTAACCAGGTTCATCTCTTACTGGTATCTTGTTAACAACGTGTACTCGAGTTGGCATGGAATCTATAAATTGTCCGATCAAATCAAATCCATCGGTGTGTGTGTGTGTGTGTCTGAACTCGTGCACAAATGAAAGGAATAAAACACAAGGGAATCACTGGGTTCCTTTTGTGCAAATACATGGTCAAAATGACTAGTGTGTGTATCTGTTCATAAAGAGCTATAATTAGGGCAGATTCCTGTTGATTGGGATCATGTCTCCCTTTTATTGTGACCCTCCTAAGCTGTTCAAAAAGACTGATGCAGGACATTTAAAAAACTTTTTTTCCTCTAAACATTTGTGAAGATTCATGACACATTAAATCCTATTTAAAAACCATTTCATGTTCTGGTTGTAAAACTACAAAAATAGGAAAAAGTTCTGGGGTGGGGTAAATACTTATGCAAGGCACTGTATGAACAACTGAAGCCAGCACACTCCACCTTTCCAGCATTCCGTATTCACCTCTCTACCAAAGCTGGCAGACAATTGTGGGGACTTTCGTGGAGACACCAACGCATTTCAATATCCTCCTATTGTCCTGTGGCTGCGTCATACCCTGAGCATGTGGATGGAGGAATGCTGAGGATGGAGCTGCTGTACTGGTCCAGACGTGATTAGGGCCTGATGGGATTGTTGTGAAGCCATGTAGGGAAATGCTCCAGAGTGTTGCTTCCCACTGTAAGAGAAGGAAAAAGCCAGTGTAAAACACTCCCTTGAGCAATGTAAGTGTGTGTGTGTGTGTGTGTGTGTGTGTGTGTGTGTGTGTGTGTGTGTGTGTGTGTGTGTGTGTGTGTGTGCCTATGTGACCCCAGCCTGTAAAAATGTGGGGGTCACCGAGTTCTGTTGGGTTGCATCTAAATTTGACTGACATAGCGCAGGGTGAAACTAACCATTTTAGCTTGGCTCATTGCTCACAAGCCATTACACTTTCATTCGATGGAGCTTATTTGTATTTCACATCCCAGATGCACACATAGTGCTACTGTATTACACTATAATCAGTTGACATGTATATTACATCTTATAGATGCTATCATCCAAATATTACCTTTGTAAAAACAGATTTAGACACAGTAACATGCATTTTACTGTTCATTCCAGATTACAAGTGACTGGAACTAATTTAATTGCAACTTTATTAAAATACACAAATGTGGCTCTTTTTTAAAGATGGTTCTTGCGTAGTCTTGAAACAAGCTCTAATGTGCACAGTCACTCAGCTAAATGCAGAGTAATCCGATCCGTTCTTTTCCACATTGACCAAATCTAACATCACCGCAGCGCTGATGATGACTGTATAATTATTTGGCATGCAAGCAAACACTTATAATACTTGAAGATTACGACTATAGTTTTATAAAGACAAGAACACTAGGGATGCAAACAAAACAAAAGCGTTCTAAGAAAATATAATAGGCAAATTGGACATATTCATTTTCATTTTTTTTTTTTTCAGAACTCATGCCAAAAGGGTTCACATGAAATCTGTCTTGGAATTGGGATGTGCATTGGGACTGGGATCCTCAGAGACATGCAACAAAATAATCACATGCACAGGAGGTTTTATTTTCTCACACAAAAGCAAGAGGTCAGTGTACCTACTATACACTAACAGCAAAGCATTAAGATTGTTTATTCATTCATCGTTTGTAAATGCCTGGTCAGTGTTGATGTAGCTTAAATTAAGGTTCCAGAATTGTTTATAACAAATCAATTTATTATAAAATGTACGAAAGAGAATTCTGTTGTATGTATATTCGGTTTTAGGTTCTATTATGTTTTATATATATTATAAGTGGTGTATATGACCAAAAATGTGAATATTTTGTGTTTGTATTGAAAATAAATGCAGATATGACATTTTCTAAACTTGTAGAAGGTTGCAAAGTATTGATTAATTGATTCTCCACTGTAATTAATTAAAAAATTGTTGGGTCCCAAGACTCTCATATTTCCCTGCAGTGTTAAAAAAGAAGTAATGTGATTTGTTTGCTATTTCATTATTCATGATTTATTAAACTGCTTATTAAACACCTGAAATGGTACACACACAAGTAGGATTCTGTGCATACTGCCTAATTATAATAATTTGTTTTGTGCATTATCAAAAATTATTTTATGTGGTCATTTCTTCATTTCCAGAGACAGATGAAGATGCTAATGATTATTAAAAAAAAAATCAAGTTCAGTCTCTTTAAATATAAAACTATCGGGGGAAATTTAATAGTTTTTAGGCACAATAATATCATATCGAATCTGTTTCATTTTATTTTTGCTCAAATCTGGCAGACACATGAATAAAGCACATGTTTAAAAGGGTGTCTACAGAAAGACAGACGTTCTGAGATTGGATTTTCTGATGAAGTTCTACCTCCACATTGAGAATCCATTAGTCTGCTATTGGAAGGAATGTCCCTTGCTCGACATCCAGGGGACTTACACTAAGGGACTATAGGCACCAAAAGAGAGAAGGAAGCCATTAAATCATAAAAAATGTTGACTCCACTTTTCAAATTGATTGGCCTTATTAAAGCAGTATGCTAGAGAACAAAAAAAAGGTTCTGGTGATGCAATTATGTATCACTGTATCATGAGTAATGGCTGCCTGTGGGCACTGGAGGCAACTGTACTGTTTGACAGACAGCATAAAAAACTAGACTATGAAGCTTCTGAATGCCAGCAGGGGCCGATATCTGAGCCTGGTAAAGCCTGGGCCTTATAATGGTACATTCAAATGGTTATTGATGATTCTGGGCTTAAAATATTTCCTCAACCTCATGCTCATTACAGTTGACTTTCATTAATCATCAATAATGGAATCTTAACTTTCTACCAATGATCAATCTTAATAAATTTGTAATGTTATATTTTTATTCTAAATATATGTTTAATAAAGAAGGTAATTTCCCTGTGGTATTATTATTATTATTATTATTATTATTATTATTGTAGTTAGACTCCTTAAAACTAGTTGTAGCAATTCAACACATTCCGCAAAACATTTACACGCGCTGTACATGTGCTTGATATTTTAACTTAACAATTGCAGACTGTAACGTATACTAACAATATTATTACTTCAAAAACTGAATAACTTCATTTAATTTGGTGTTTTATTATACTTTAACATACTCTTATATACATAATATATATCATTTTTATAATCTGTATAAATTTTAATTTATTTTGATTAAATACTGAAATAAATATTTAGATAGACAACATTTCTTTATATAGAAATAGTCTGATCAAATATGTTTATACAGAATTTAATATTTGAATCTCACATGCCTATTCCTCATTTATTATTCTGTTATATGGACTTTCACAGAAACAGAAAAAAACGGATTATTGAATATAAATATAATTTATCTTTTATTATTAATTTATTGGTATAAATTCTTTAGTTGATTGCAGTTGCATTTGATCTTCAAACAGAAATGACAAATGTACATACACAAATCCTCAACAGCTTCGTAAATATTAGCAACTTTCCGTTAAGTGCAAACATATAGTTATAGGACGACGTTTCAGACAGCACAGCTGAAGAACAGCTGAGAAATCAATAGAAAAAAAAAACACGTTAAATATAGGAAATTTTTATTCAAAGCACTTCAGTGTCTATAGCTTATTATCTTATTGAGCAACATCCACTCCGAGTGATGAATAACCCAAAGTGTCTTCTTTCCAAAGATACCTAAATTGTATATGTAGAACATTGTTGGGGTAATTGTGATTACAAAATCAATTACAAAGCCCTAATAGTGATTTAAAAAAGTAAAATGTACGAAATATTGAGATTTCATGCAACTTTATCAAGCGGGTGAGAATATCAGGTCCTGTGTCTGAGTTCGGCTGAGTTTCATATAACGATTACAGCTTCTTAGAATATATATATATACATATACATATACATATACATATACTTAGATATATACAACTACATTGAGATAGATGAGAAAAAACACGCTTCGCAGATTTCTCTCCTGCTATGAATCCCAACATCTGTAACACATTCAGACTTCGGCAAGAACCTAACACATACAGTAAATGTACAATATATGACATATTCATATTTAATAAAAAAAAAAAAAAATTCAAACAGAAAAAATAGGATCACAAAAAAATTCCCTTTCAGCAGTCGTTATTAAAAAATTTTCAGAATCACTTATATAGACCATTTTCTCAACATATTTATGTACTCAATTAAAAAAGTTAACAAATACATATATACACACTGCATGAATTCAGAGGTATATTTTTGTAAATGATCATTTACATAAGAATACTACATTATAAATGCAATATATATATGGTCATATTCTAAATAGTTAGCTATAAATATTAAAGAGTTTGACATTGAGCAATGAAATTATAAGAATTTTTATTATCGATATAAAGATACGGTGGCTTTTCTCAGTGTTTTTTTTTTATACATTTAATTTAATACAATGTCAGAAAACCCTCTCACAACTTTACGCAATTTCTTTTAACATTTCACTGTAGATCAGCAGACTTAGGTGTGATAGTTTCAGTGATCCACATAAAAGCGTAGTCATTTTAGTACAAAATATTCCAGAAAAGCAAAAATGTAATTTCTATGAAACTCATTTTGCTAAACACCTTGATGTTTAATCTACAGTTCGCTGTTTTACTCCTTAACAGCAGTTGGCTATAAATAAAATCAGACTACATCAGGATTATTGGATATCAGCGTATAAGTGTGTTTTACCGTTTTTGTGCCCTAAACTGCAAGTTGCACATCCCATTGCATGCTGGGAACATTAAGGTTAATGAGAATGAATGATGAATGAGAACAGGCCCACACACTGTATTCATTTAACACATAGGCCATGCCATGAGGGAGCAATACTACACATTAAACCAAAGCGTGTGTGTGTGCAAAGTGTCCACTATTCCACCTAATCACAATAATTAATAAAGAAATGAAGCAGAATTCTGTGTGTTCTTACCTCAAGCTTGTGTTTTCATTGCCGCATTGTAGCGAGGGTGCAACGTGAATGATAATCTTCTGTCCTTTGTTTTCTCTCCCCTCCTGAAGCCTGGGACTGTGTCTCTCTCCTTTAACGTCTGCTAAAACCATTTCCCCAAATACAGCATTTTATTTCCTCGTTCTCATGAACAGAAAAGAGGCTCAGTCTCTGTGCTGTAGTAGCCCACTCACCAGGATTACTATGGATAGGAATACGATGATCACTGTGTGTGCTATCAGAACAGACAGTGTTTATTATTTATGTGAGGATATTCTCATACCCAATTACAGCATTCGATTTAGAAGGGTAACATATTTATCATCAATAATCAATAAATAAATAGATACATGTGTGCATCATCAGCACTTCTGGTACAAAGCAGATCAACACCACTTGAATAAAATCACATTCACACGGATTATGTCATGTTTGATGTTTGATTGTTCGCAGGTGCTTTTCCATTTCAACACGTTTTTCACATGTACTTATATTAACATTGTAATAAGATTTTAAAATAGATGGGAGGTGCATTACACACACAACAATAATAATAATAATAATAATAATAATAAAACATGTTTTTTATAATACAGTATATCATATTCTACAATATATTATGTATATATTCATAATACATAAAATATAAAAGGACACACCTAATGTAATAACACAAAAATAGATCAATTATAATAGATAAATAAACAATTACATGAAGGCATCAATAAATAAATAAACCAACAACAAACAAACAAATTAATAAACACTTTGTGGAAAATACATTCACACAATTTGTGTTTAAAAACTTAAAAATGTAAAACGTATTGTAAAGTATGAGAAAGGTAAATTGAAAACACATACAGTTAATCGAACTGGTTAAAACAGATGATTAATGTGAAGAAAATCCCTTGCGTTAAAATCAACACACATGCACTACACATGAGTAAAAATGTGGAAAACTACAGGTACGAGTGTCTAAAACATTATTTACATCTGAAATTTTTGTGCAGTTTTGTGTGTTTGAACAGCAGGCTTTGATTTTGCACAAGAAGAAAAATCATTTTATAACCAAAAAAATGAGAGGATCACATAAACAATTAAAGCGCATGTAAAGAAAATTGCAAGTAAGATGTAATTTATTGTGTCTTAAATCAGTAAAAACCTTTAAACTGAAAACAGATGCTTCATTGATTTTTACACACGATTCATTTAATTCAATCCATGATTCCTGAAATGAAATAAATCATGTGTGAAAATAATTAGAAAATGTGAAACGCAAAAAACACATTAAGAACTTACTCTGCGGGGGCGTGGGGGGCTAACATGTGAAGTGTGTAAAAACAACCACGTGTAAATTTCATGCGATTATTCACATGTGACTTATGTAAGGTTAATGAAGCGAGGCTGGGTATCGTCACATTTTACTAATTAAGGGTTTAGCGCTTTCAGAAATAAAATGGGGGAAGGTTAGTGGATTCGGAGCTCTGGGGTACAGCAGGTACAGTAGCGCTGCTGTTACTGCTGTAGCCCCTAAGCGCCCTGTTTAAACCAAAGCTTGGGTTTCTGTCTGAGTAGATGACCTATGCATGTACTCTGTGTGTCTGGGCTACTTTCAGGTACTCTTTCCTCCCAATAAAACTTGCAGGATGTGAATGAACTAAGCTGTTAATTGTTAAGTTTTAAGATTGTTAAGTGTGTGTGTGTGTGTGTGTGTGTGTGTGTGTGTGTCTGTGTGTGTGTATACTGTATGTCCTGTAATGGCCTACCGTCCCATCCAGTGTGTATTCCCACCCCGTGACCCTGACTCTGAAAGACATATTGAATAATATTCAGCACTAAAATATGTTTTTGCAGCTGAGTCAGAGTTTCTGAACACCCACAGAATGCCTTTCTTATTACACACGAATTTATGCTGGGAAAAAAAGTTCTCTGGATGAATTGTGAGGAAACCGATCTTTTATTTGTTTGTTGTTGTAACTAGCTAGCTTTGTTGTGAATTTTAATTCAACAATGTATAATTTCTGGTCAATCCAAGAATGGCATGCATGGGAAAAAATGCCACTGTGTATTTCATACTGTCCCGTAAAACTGATGTCTAATTTTTTATTGATAATAAACACCTCCAAATAAACCTTTTTTAACTAATGATTAAAATGTTTGAATTGACGGATTCTATGTGCAATTTTTACATCTTAAAATTTTGACTTTTATTTATTTTATTTTTATTTGTTTACTTTTACTAATGCTTATAAATCTGATTATAAGTAGACTTTTTTTTTTTTGCAGCAGCAGATATTAATAGCCAGTTCAGCAATATAACAGAAATGTCTTTAATCCAACGTGTTCTGCTTAATTTTAGTGTTTAGTGTCGACATGTGGTGTACAATGTAGTGTGTAAATCCATTTCTGAATCCGTTTAAACACTAGACCTGAGGATCGGAGGTGTAGATTGCATGAATAATTGCCTCTTTATGGTGAATATTTACAGTCAGCAAGACTTCTGTAATACCCCCCCCCCCCCCCCCCCCCCTGCTGTGTAAATCATCCCTAGAGTGAGGAAAGAGGGTAGGAAATATTGGAGGAGTGAATGTTATCACTCATGTTTTACTCCTGGCTTCCATGTCCTCCTACTGCTCATCTGCTGTTCTTAAATCACAGCAAAAGAAAACAAGAACAAAGAGAGGGCACTACACTTCAAAATCACAAGGTTGGAGATGAGCTTTCTGAGTCGTGGCCATACATTAATCCCACTCTATATTATATTGGGTCTGTCATGTGGATGTGGTCAGTAGTGGCAGCGTGGGTTTTCTGACCCAGCCTCCCTCTCACATTACAACTCTATTTATAACACCCTCTCTCGCATGGGCTCCCCACCCAGCATGCATCTGGAAGCCCCATCCCATAGCCCAAAGCCCATAGCCCCAACTCTGAGCAATGGCAGGAAACTCCTACCACTCCCATCTCCTCTGCACTCTCCTCCAGGCCGTCATCTGAGCTCCTGCTCAGCTCAGCTGCTGCTCCTGTTTACCCAACGCCGCCTGGCAGCTCGCGCTCGCCGCACGCTCTGGATTAACACACACATGGGCGTGCTTAGATGCACACACACAGGCACACACATGTATATACAGCTCTTGATGTTTTTTCCCGGACAACTTTTATGAAGGAGTGGGAATTGGTTTATTAATTTTTGTCACCCCTTGTGTTTGTTGTTGCGGAATTAAATTTAGTAAAGGGGTCTTTCTTTTTTTTTTGCTTGCAATGGATCACACGCTGTTTGGCTGCCTGCGCAGCCCTCACGCTCCTCCTCAGGCCCTGCACCCAGCCTTTGCCCTGCACAGCCGGTCCGAGCACCTTTCAGCCTACCCTGACCTCTCGTCCTCTTCCTCGTCCTCCTCTCCCTCCTGTGTGGTCAGCTGTTATCCGGGTGAGGACGGGCTCTACGGAGGGCATGGGCACCAGCGTGGACCCCCGATTACCCAGCAACATCACCCTGTAACACCCCAACCACAACAAGGCAGCTGGCACATACCCCAAATGTCCAGTCTGTCAAATAACAATGTGCGCTTAGGCCTCGGAATGGCAGGGACAGACTCAGGCTCCTCAGATATGGTACCTAGTGGCCCAAGTCTCTGTGCCAGTACGCCCAGTCTGGGTGGAACTGTGCCTTCGGGGGTCTCCTGTCTGCCTGGTGGGGACTTTGGGCGTCAAACGCTGTCTCCAGCAGAGGCAGAAAAGAGAAACGGAAAACGAAGGAGTGATAGTTCAGGTAAGAGACTGTATATTCAGTAACATTTATTTTATAACTGTGAAATTTGCAGTATTTGTAATGCTCACATTGCAATGAGCAGCAGAAGCTAAAATTAATATTTTATATGTATATATTATATTCATATATATATGAATATAAAAAAATAACTTTTTACCTACTCAAATGTTCATCATAAAAATGAATCTCTGTTGATCCTGAGAACAGACTTTTGATTTGGTTCCTTTCCCTTCATGACTCACTGGCTATTAACACATTGTAGCTGGCTGTGGGATTATTCAGACGGGATTTTGTAGTAGCGTTTTTGGAAAATTAGTCTCCTGCTGCTCGGAAATGTGGAGCCGTATTTTTGCGAGAGAGACTTTTGTAGGTGTTGGCTGACACGCACAGAAGCAATTATTTTGACTAGAGCCAGGAGCAAAGGCCAGACTATAACTCTATGTGGGCATTC
Organism: Silurus aristotelis; assembly: GCF_946808225.1. Classification (NCBI taxonomy): domain Eukaryota; kingdom Metazoa; phylum Chordata; class Actinopteri; order Siluriformes; family Siluridae; genus Silurus; species Silurus aristotelis. The sequence continues at coordinate 10,016,347 of NC_139581.1, read as the reverse complement.
AACTGTTCGCATGTTTCACTTTACACACCATCTGTTTCGTCTCTGCACTTTTTAGAGAGCAGAAAATTAGGAATACTGTAAAAAAGAAAAAAAAAAACATTTCAAGGATTGTAAATGAGCAACACATATAGAAAGATGAGAGAGAGAGCAGATTCAGAGCATGGAAAGCACTATCTGCATTAAAGTATATGATTTTTATTTTGTGATGTCAGTATGGGTGAAATAGAAAATATCTTTAAAAAAAAATCAGTATTTAATAGGCTTTGATACACGTTTTAGGTTTCTCAAGCCTTATTTATTTATTCACTTATCAGATATTTATTTATATACTAATTCATGTATTTATTGATTCATTTATTTGTATTTGTTTATATTTTGCATTGAGGAGTTTGTTTATAAATTTTACCAATAAAAAGTTTCGCCTTTTTCCTTTTTTTTTCAGCTCATAAGTCACAATAAGTGAAATGCAATAGCAGGGGTTTTCAGAAATTGTGATTGCTTTTAACTCCAGTCTGAAATCTATAAAAAATAATCAATATACATGAACAACATTAGAAACAGTTCAAATATGCATTAGAAATACTGTATAGTCACAAATATTAACATTTAAACTAATATTTAATCATTGACCACCCAATGATTAATCTAAAATATGTAAAAAAAAAAAAAAAAAAAAAAATAGCATAAAATATTGGTACATATATTATATGAATTTCTATTTAATGTACAATATATAACAGATTCTTCAATTTTCCTACAATAATCATTTCATCAATGCTGGTCGTTTTCTCTATATCTATATCTATATCTATATCTATATCTATCTATCTATATATATTAACTCAGTATATAAACACGGTATACTAATTAAACTAACAGAGGTTCAGAAATCCTTTGTTTATTTGCATAAATCATAATAATTTCATGTAGAAATATCTAATGCTTTTGCAATTACCGTGCTTTTCTGAACCTCTGTAAGTTTAATTAGTCACACTGTACCTAAACTGGCTGTAGGTGGAATGACAGCATTTGAATACTGAGTGGGATTTCCCTTTCAAAATGACTGTTGTCTCCTGCAGTTCAACATGTAGCACAAAAAGTTACACCTTACAAAAACTTGCTCGCACAATTAACTCTGAGTTTCTGCTGGTTCTTAGAGGAATTCAGGGAGGAATTGAATGTACATTATTAGCAATACCCCCTAATATGACAGCAGCCTAATTAAGATCAGGTCTAATTTAAATGCTACGATAATTCAGGAATTGTGTAATGCTTCACTTTCAGTTTTGACAAAATGCTGTTGAAAGTCTTGTCGTGATAGCTGTAATGGTAAGATTTTACTTGGAGCGTTACAAGTTTAATGTGTATATTAATTAATTATTTGTGAATGTGCTTCTTCTGCTATATGTGACTTGATCATTAAAACAGTCCAAATGCAACAACAACAAAATCCAGTATTTTTTCCTGTGGAGTTGTAATGGTTGGCTTGTCGCTTTCATTCAGTAACATCACTGACCCCTCATTTTCTAAAACTGGGCCTTAACCTCGCTCTTTCTGTCTTTCACACACACACACACACACACACACACGCACACACACACACGCACACACACACACATGCGCGCATGCACACATACTCACGCACGCACACACACAATCACTCTCTACTTTTTAGTAAAGAATTTAGTAGAGGTTTAGTATAATATAATATACAATTTTGATTTTTATAATAAAGTGTTAAAAATAAATTTTCTGCAACATAAATTTAGATTTATTTATTTTGCTTTAAGCAACAGGAGCTAATTTGCAGGAATTTCATAGACATAGTTACAGCATTATAATAGTTTTACAAAATTATATTTTTTTCTTTATATTGTTTGCACTTCTATCTGCAGACACTCATTGGTTAACTATAGACAGGAATAAACTGGAGGAACTATAACGTGACTTGGATATAATATGTATAGCTTCCTACATGCTGAAAAGTAATTAGAATCTACAATGGCTGGGGAATAAATAAAAAATAAATGATTTAAAGCTTTTACAAGTGAGTTTTGTACTCAATGTCAGCATATTATTAGGCTGGGTAAACTATTTCCACATTGGGACATCTGGATGTGCACTACAGTGTCAGGTTTATTTTAATAAATCTTTACTTCTTCAAAACACAATTCAGTGCTGGGCAACTAAAACCATATGCAATTTAAAACTGACCTAAAATGCAAAAAATGACACATTTCTTTCAGTTTATGTCTTGTATTTGAAATCAATCTACTTAACGATGACATTCTGTAATGTAATTAATGACAACTAAATTATATAAATCATTTGTAACTAATGCAATGCAGAAAATCTTTAAAAAATCGTCCACAGACACGCAGACTGTCACAGCAAAAACACTGCGCCTTCTTTTTTTTACAGCGCTGCTTGTGTTTTTGAAGTGAGATGAAAGTTAAGGCGCAGGCCTAATTGCTGTGGCGTAGCCGCGGCATCGTAAAGCTGGGGAAAAGTTGCTTTAAGTTGTGGCACTGTTCGCAAACAACTTCACATGTTAGTCTTTCTTCTTCCACAATGGCTGTGTTTAGCCCACAGTAACTGGCTTTCCCGAGGCCTCAATCAGAGCCAAACGGAGCCCCGAGAAGGCCCGCTAAAATTACAGACCACTCCGAATCGCTTAAAGAGGTCAACATGAAATGTGACTGATGAAATGGGCCATGTAGAATGGAAATGGTCTAAGAAATCAGTAGTTCTGCACTGGAATGCACACAATATAATAAACTTTGCAGTAAGAATGCAAACTTTTGGGATTATTTTTCATAATCTCATGAGTAATTCATTGTCTAACTATATAGTTCAGACTAGAGGAAATCCAGAGTTATTTATTTACTTATTTATAAATATAAATTACAATGAACAAGCACAAGGTGGTTGAATCCCCTCTTGGACTTTTATATGTACACAAAAAAACCTAATTAATATTTGTACCTGTTTCTCCAAGATTGTATATTGGACAAAATCACACTTCCTCATGCCTTTTGGGAAGAAAACCAATGTTGAGCAGTTGCCCACTTTCACTATTTAGCTAAACACAATAGGAAGTGCTGCTCAATCCACAATAGTGTATTTTGAAAATACGTGTGTTTTGAAATAGCAAAGTTGTTCCCATGGCTTGTGGATGGGGCCTCGTTAAAGTGGGCTCTATTTACAGCTGGGTTTAGGATTGCCAGTTGGATTAGCACAGACCGGAGGTTTTGTTGCCTTGATGTGCAATTTGCCACTGAGGCATAGCCTGAAAAACATACCACAGGATCTAGTCATGAGAAGGGCAAACAGTTCTCTGTTTCTACCAACAAAACAAACACCAAGATCTGAACTTTCTTCATTGTGGTGTAAGAACAGCAGAGGTCAAATTTTCTTGGGACGTCGTCCGTGCTTAGTTTCCAGTTTAGTGTTTCTCATAAGTACTATCTCAATAGCCAAATAATAAGAAAGCTTCAGCCTTAAATAATAATTATACACATATACTGTACATATGGGAGCATATCATGCGATGCCAAGAAAACAAACAATTTTAATGCAACAAAGAAAAAAAAGAAAATAACACAACTCAAGTTTATTATTGCTTGTGAGTCATATAGGAAAGAAGCTTGTAAAATGTTGAGGTAAATAAACTAAAGAAACCATATTTTTACATGTTATACTGTGTTGTTTTATTTCATAGTAAAACTTTAAAGTTCCCCAAATCCATTAAAAAGTAAGACAAATTAACTCCACATTGGGAAAGGCTTTTAAGAGTGATCCTATTGTAAGAGGCTCACTAGTCTTAATATGAGACATCACCAATGAGAACGTCAGTGCTAATAAACACATCAGAATTTTATGTCCACCACAATCTCACAAGGCAGAAATCCCTTTCTTTGCACCAGTTTCTCAGAAGGTATTAATATCATATAATTTGAAAGTGGAAACTCTATGGTCATTCAGCATCATTTGGAAATTCTGCTTTTTATATATCAAGTGGAAACGTTTTTCCTTCAATTTTGCTTCCCACCAGAGTCCCAGGATGGAAATTACAAATCGGACACGAGTAGCAAGCCCCGGAAGGAGCGGACCGCCTTCACTAAAGAACAGATCCGGGAGCTTGAGGCGGAATTCGCCCATCATAACTATTTGACCCGACTGAGACGTTATGAAATAGCGGTAAACTTGGACCTGACGGAAAGGCAGGTATGACAAAACGCAACCTCCACCTGGAACATTAAGCAAAATATAAGGTGTCACATTTTGTATTTGGGTTATGTGCTTCTCAATGCTGCTGTGGCTATAGAAAAAAAAATATAATAGGGACTATAATATTCCAGATGTTTCAGCAAGGTCCCTTCATCAGACAATAGTCAAGAAATAGAGACAGGCAAAGGATATGTTCGTGCAGTTAGGCACTTCCTGCACAATCTCCCAAATTGTTCTGTGTAGGAGGACCATCTGTGTAGGCAAATAATTATCTTGAGACAGTCTGAATGGTGTGAGGGAATTGGAGAAAAGAGCTGATCAAACATCAGTGTTCTGAATCATATAGCCTTATTCTGCAAAATATTTAGAATTTAGATGCATTCCCAATATTTCTTTCTAATAAGATGTTTACAAATAAATTATAGCACAGCTCGTACTGAGGGTTTGACATTTTAAGACTCCGATTTGGGCACCTATATGGGCACCTTTTCAGGGGTCACATTCCCTCTGCATAACATTAACCTTGCCACACGACGGATTAAGCAAACCCCCTCTTGCTATGTGATACCTGTGTGAACCAGCAACTACTGAAGTAGGATATAAAATCTCAGGACAATTATCACTCTACTGCAGCCACAGAGGAATAAGCTTCAAAATTACATAACTGTAAAACTTGTAATAATACCATTCACTCGTTATAATGGCTGTAAATAAAATTGTGATAGCTAATGTCCTAGGTTACTCAGATTACATTCTTTGAAAAAATGACTGCCTGATGGGATACTAAGAAGACGTAATACGTACTCAAACTTGTCAGCAGTGATGTGGAGAACTCTCCATGCTGTGGGCAAAATCGCAAAGCTTGCAGATGTATTTTAAGAACAGTCGTCGTATGCGGCTGACAGCATGGGCCACAAGTGGCAAATCATATGGCAAGATGTATCACACAGAATACACGCCATTACCCCAATGTTACCCTGACTGGGGTTTTATTATATAAATATGCGATTTAAACAGCTTGGTTTGTTGTAGCTATTACTCCAGCATTTGCCTAATGGAGACCAAACAACTCTCAACAATTCAATCAATCAATAATGTATCCTTTCATTGGTTCTACTGTATTTGGTGAAATAATGAATCTATTGTTGATTTGTGCTGCACTTACTGCTAAGAGCAAACATCGACATGTGGGCAGTATGGTGACATCCACATCACATGACTCACTTCATTTGCATCATGACCAACCAAAAATAAATTTTAGCATGGTGTGATCCGGCCCCCAGGCACCAACACTCATCACCAGTGAGCTTCCATCACACAGCGGTAGCCATTTAAGAAACTGCTTAGTCATCATTCTGGGAAACGTAAATGATGGCTCCTGCTTGTCAAGAAAGGAAATAAGGAAAGCATTTGATACAACAGAACAGATGCACTCTGACAATTTATTATGGCTAATATGGATACAGTCCATTTTAGGTAATGTCTGTGTTTTAAAAAGTGAGCCTTGACTGACTACGGGTGTCCATGAATGTCTATTCTATGACGATTTTTGTTATGACATATCATGTTTTTGCTCTATATTTGCCAAAAATGTATAGAACCACACTAATTTCTGCTGAAATGTAAACGTTTGGCAAATAGTTCATTTTTAAGTTTTTATATAATACTCTCACTTCATTTTATTGAAATAGCTTTAACAGGCTACATTTTGCATATCAAGCTACAGAAATAAATAGCACATATTCATGCACCAGTGTTAAGTAGCCATCTGTTCACTGACTAAGTGTTGTTAGCTTATGTGTGCTTTGTGAGTCACGGATGTTGTGTAGTGACAAAGTCATAGTCAAAATGAAAACTCATCAGCAAACCATATGACGCAACAAATCAATTCACTGTTAGAATTCAGTGAATCTGTTGAGCATTTTCAGAGTTGTTTTTATCTTCCTTTCCAGGTGAAAGTGTGGTTTCAGAACAGACGGATGAAGTGGAAGAGAGTGAAGGGTGGACAACAAGGGGCGGTGGCGAGGGAGAAAGAACTGGTGCATGTGAAAAAGGGGACTTTGCTGCCTTCAGAGTTTTCAGGCATCGTCGGACTTCACCACAGAGCAGACTCACTGATTAATGACGACAGCCATGACAGCGATCAGAGCTCTGATCATGCTCAGTTATGATATGAAGATGTTGCCCCCGAGATGCAAAACTGGGGTCCGACCGTACCCTAGTGCTATCACAGTTGCTATTTATGAAGAGGAGCCACATATTGGGTCAGCAGTCCTGGGCTTTTAATCCACAGGGATGTATTACAAAACCACAACTGGAAGACCTAGAGGACTAGAAGGAATGTCCCTATAAGGATTTTTAGTAGATGAATGACAATGTTTAAAATACATGCACGCACTTACAAAGGACTGACTTATGATTATGTAAAATATGCCCATGTGCCTTACCATAAAAAAAAATATAATAAAATAAAAAACAAATGTAAATTAACAGTTAGATGCAGTTTACAAGTGGAATTTTGCAAGAGTTGGAAGTATAAATGTTATATGCTGACAGGGTTTTAATAAAAAAAAAAAATGTGAGTTTTTTAGTGTTAAAATGTTATTTCTAATTTTTCAAAAATGTTGAACATTCCATACAAAAAGTGCCTTGTGTTACAAAGTGGGTCTGTTCTCTGGTTTACACTGTAAACCATCATTCATTTCTTTTCTACTGTATATTCTAAAAGTCTCATTGTACACAAAATCATTATTTAACCCAGCTTGCAAGAGAAGCCCAAACTCCCCTTTTCCTTAAGTTTTTCTGTAAATTTCTGTAAATATCAGTATGACTATTTTCTCACCACCCACCTCACGTCTGCTACTTTCATCTTAAATAAAAATGTTTTTGGCTTTTCTTTCAGCCTGTAGTTTTGTCTTCAAACGAGGCATAAAACATAATCAACAGTGATCTGTTCTGACTCTTTGGCAAGTTAAAAGCAATTTTAACACTTGCTGCAGATGGATTTCGACTGCTATGTCTGATCCTGTCCATGCCTCATTATGGCTAATGTATGCTAGGACGAAGAGTGTGGCTAACATGAATAAATCATTGAGGAAGCAGCAGTGCACAAGCTCCAGAGAGAATGCTAAACTCGATGTCTCCTCTAGGCAGGGTCAGGACTTCTGCTGGAGGCCTGAAAGGAAGTGTACAAACGGATCATATTCCATTACAAAAGCGCATTTGAGATATTGCTATGGGATCCAACTGCCTCGCCAACTTGCCTCGTGTGTGAGCGTGCATTCTAAACGGTAGAGAAAATTATAGCATCCAAACACAGGTTCGCCCACCAGGATATGGGATCAAGTGATTTGGCCGCAAGAACCGCATGTATGTTTGATGGTTAGTTTTCAATTAGCAAGAAGCAGAAAAACTAAACAGTAAATGCACAGTGTGGAGGAATTTTCTGCACAGAGCGTTGCATAAATACAAACAGTGAAGATTAGAAATGCACACTGTATAACTACGTGTCAGCATATTGGTTAAATCTAAATATATCATTGAGGTTTGAGCTGTGGTACACTGTGTACTTTATGTGATGATTTTAGTTCCTTAACCCAGCCTATTTTTTTTTTTTACTTTAAGGAAACATTCCTTTAACAGGAGAAGTAATATTGTAAGATTGGCCAAAAAGAGGCCTACCCACCTAATGCTAGACTGTGCCAGAAATCTGCCTCCCACACGTTCCTACTCAAGTGAACAAGGTAGATTTACAGGATATGCATTCTTTTTGTGACCTTGAGGACCAGTGATGAGTTAATGACTCGAAATAACCTAATGCTGTACTTCTTGATTTTAATTCACAACACTGTATGTTTGAATAGCTATTTTTATTGGGTTCAATGGGTAAATAATTAACTTACTTTATCTAAATTAATCTAATTTCAGAACTTTGTTACAGTATTATTGATGTGTAAAATAACAAGTGTTGTGTCATATAAAATCTACGCACACTAATATGAACTGGATTAGTAGCGCAAACCTTCACATTAAGTCTGTCTGTTTTCATTAAATAACTTTCTTGACTCTCTTGTTCCTTAATTCCAGAATGTAAATGATCATTGTCAAGACCTCTGTTTGTGTCATACAAATCAGTTGAAACCAGAATACAAAAAGTAAAATAAAAATTCCAATATGAGATCAAATCAGCAACGATCAAACTGGACTCCTAAAGTTTGTTAATATTTATGATATAGCTTAAGGTTGTCTGTTTGCTCTAGGTCCCAGGACCATTAGAAATTATTCTAATTAGAGTTGTATAGTAATTAGTTATAATTATAGAAACAACAATTCTGCCACTCTCACTTATACATTTGTTTTGTTTAAGAAGTTCATTTTATATACAACAGTTTATATTTTATTTTTCAACATAATTGGAAAGGGTACTGAGTTGATACTGGGAAATTATTATTATTATTATTATTATTATTATTATTATTTATTTATTTATTTACATTTTTTTATTAGCCAATGATTAATAAACTTTTTTAATTCAATTTTTTTTTTTTTACTGTTATAAATAATGCAAATGCACTTTATGTAGGTCATATGGGGTTATGCAATTCTTATGCAGTTCAGTGTCAAAGTTACTGATAAATATCTGGATCTGAGCGTGTCCTATCTCTCAGTCACACTGCAAACATTCACCCAGAAGGACAAAAGTCACGTCTGTGTTTGTGATAATTCTGAAACACAGCAGCAGATCACACACACACTAAAAACACAGCATGGCTCAGGTGGAGGACACGGAGACCACTGCTATCTCCTTCTCACAGGGGACTCGCATGCTTTTCTACCTCATGTCCCCCAATGAGACGTCATTTGCGGAAGTAGAGCACGTTCCGCAATATGTTCAGCAGGTAGGCTCAGGGTTCACCCTGCAACATTAGCATGCATACACACATAATCTTTTATGCTGTCTGTGTTTCTCAGGCTTTTTATAACCAGTCAAACATTCACTGATTCAAACATTCACTGATTCAAACATTCACTGATTCAAACATTGCACTAATTATTTATGTGTGTAATTCTATCTGGTCTATTACTTATAAGAACCAGTGGAGAACTTCCCACTTTAACAACAATTGGTTGTGATTTCCACCAAAAAAATTATAAAATAAAAATAAATAAATCAATTCACAGGCACTGTATTTCATAGGCCCCTGTATTTCCCCAGTCCTATTTTAGAACCGCTGCAGTGAAAATGTAATTTGAGGTGAAACAAAATGAATAAAACACCTCAGAATTTGCTTTTATAGAAAAATAACCAACAATATTGTGGTGTAATGTGACTCACCACAAAGTGGAGTTACATTTACCTGCCCTAAAGTAGAATATTTTTCCACAACCACATGTTTATTACTTAATTTAGCTTAAATCTATAGTCACTGACCATTTTATCAGGTTCCCCATATATATATATATATATATATATATATATATATATATATATATATATATATATATATATATATATATATATAAAAATAAAAAAAAATATAAAGGTAGATTTCACCTTAGCTAAGCATTTAATATGTTAATTGCTGCAATGTGATACCAAGCTGACCTAAAAATTAATTTATTATCTTGTAGCATTGTTTTTTTTTTCATTAATGGAATTTAATAACTTCTAGAACTATTCATTCAGCAAGATAGACACGTATTATAGATGTCACAATCAGTTTGTTATAATTGTTTTAATGTTGTTTCTTGCATTTACTTTACAGTATGTTAAATTGTATTAGGTTATAAATGAAAACCAAAAAAATTTAAATTGTCAGGTTTTTCAGACAAGTGCTATTGAAATACCCTGCTTTGTTCTACTCACAAACAATCTGGCAACCTCAAAGGTGATAATTACACACAGGTGATTTGCATAATCTGTAAGGTGCAGCCAGAAAATCGACTTAAGCATCTGAGTAATTTGACACTGCACACACAAAATATTCCCAAAGCAAATATTTACATAACTTAACTTCGGTCTGCAACTCCAATACAGTCCATGTTGCTTAATAACATTTTAGCAAGGCTGTAATATCAGTGTCTCTGTTGTGCTAAACATGCTTCAAAAACTCAAATTATATCTGGTTTTATGGAGGTCTGTTGGATCACCTGAATTCAATTTTGTTAAAAAAGTGTCTAAACCAAAAACCAACACCTAATTGCACATTGCCATGAAAAATATGTTGCTTTGAATTAATGTATAATAATAGATCTAATTTCAGAAGTAATCCTGAAAGACCTAAGAGACCTAAGGGACCTAGAAGCAAAATACAGAGCTACATAAATGACTCCATGTCAAGTTTCACTTGGTTTTATATTCCCTGCAATTTCTGGTTGTTGAAATCATTTCAGGCTGAGTTTGTTTATAATTTGTAACTTCTATACAGGCTTATGCTTTAGGATTGAAAATTACAATTTCTGAATTGGGTGAGAAAATCAGTAACTCTCCTCACACCTGGGCGCTCCATAATTGCAGGTGTTTGAATAACGTCACCTGGGATTTTATAGTGTTAGTCCCTGTGTATTATGAAAAATGAATCTGTTGAAATTTCCAAGAATGAGGATCATAGGCCATTTTCAATTTTTATATACCATGCACAAGTTTTATAGTTCATGTTATCATGTAGTTTTTATATTTTTAATTTTATAAAAAATATAGCACCAGCAAACCATGATGAATTCCTTGTACGTGCAACTTGTGATACTTAAGCAATAAAGGTGATTCTGATTCAAGTCCCTCTAACCTTGAATCTAAACGTTGTGTAATGCTTTCTAGTAGATTTTTTTTACAGTCGAGTTGCACCTAATCATGATGTGATAACATGCTAATATAACACTGCACACAGTCTTTTCCAATTCATCCCAAAGGATTTCAGTAGGGTTAAGGTCAAAGCTATCAGGCCACTCAATATCTTCCACTCCCAACCATGTAAACCATATTTTTATGTAGCTTGCTTTGTGCACCTGGGCATTGCCATGCTGTTTGGGTCTTCTAACTCAAGTGAAGGGGAAAATTTAATGCCACTGCATCCAAAGACATTCTGTACAATTGTGTGCCTTCAACTTTGTGGTAAAAGTTTTGGGATAAACCACATATGGCTGAAAACCTGTGAATACTTGTGTTTATATAGTGTATAAAACTAATACTGTTGGCATTAGTAGTTTAAAAGTGCTACATCAAACAATGTAAGAAGACTTTCCTTGTACCAATTCGAGTCACTGTCTGTAGAAAGTAGTCAGTTAATGAATATATACTCTTTCTATTCATTGTTTTAGGGGTATATAATATATACTTTACAAATACATATACCTTTCAGGCTGCAACTAATAAAACAAAGCTTACAGCACATCTAAAGTTGATTAGAGTAAAGTGTGAGTGCTGATAATGTTTGTGCGTTCATAGCAATACTGGCTTGTCTATTTTTATCACTTTTAGATTTTTGTAACTATTTTTATCACCGATTTTTTTAACCTCGAGTTTACCTTTCTATCTTAAAGCAGCATACGAAAACAAAATAATTGAACATCAGAGTCAATCTCATCTTTGATAGCAATGAATCTGTATCTAAGCTATAATTGCTGCCTTTGTGGAGAAGTCATAAATCACAACACCACATCTACGCAATGCAAGTGTGGAGTTTGAAATTAAACTTCCCGAGCATCACAAGCACAAGCAGGGGATTCTCCCAGCAGTCCGAAAAGTATATGAGGTCTTCTGCAGTTGCTTCGAATACTATGACCATTTTTAGCCCTAAATTGTAATCTAATACTTTTGTTTTCAGACATTAGCACTTCTCATGTCTGGAACTGTAATTCGCCTGATGCCAGAGCAAGTGCAAAATCTTGTGTACTTTCTCACATTTAAAGCCCCCTCACATTTTAATTGTGGGTGTGTTTTGGGTTTGGCAGTAACCGAGTCAACACATGTTTATAATTTAAGGTAGTAAGGTTAATCTTTCAGTAGACCTATATAAACACTTGGGGACAGACAATTAACCACACAGCAGGGATCTGAAACGCTGTAATGTTGTAATCGTTGTAACGCAGTGATTAACTTTACTCACAATTGTTCTACTACTAGTTTATTTTAATGTCTGTCTGTATGAGTCTGTGTGTTCACATTTGTGCTCATGGAATGTCTTTTCAAAGACAGAAAGAGAAAAAAACAAACACATAAGTAAGTTATTGTTTATTGTATATCATTTTACTTGCTTTGATAGTCAGAATATATAAAATTATATGAAACTTCATGCTATTATAAAATATATTTGGATGGAAAATGTGGTCAGAGCTTAAAGAAATCCTTTTATAGCTATATTTTTTAATGCAAAAAATGACCCCAAAGCAAAGAGAAAGGTTACAAACACTGACATCTGCTTTGCAAATGTAATTTTCCTGACAAGATCAGCATCCACACACAAAGTTTTCTATAAAACCATAGAAGCCCAGAATATGTTACTGCCTGAACAAAAGCACTGAATAATAGAAACTAGCATACCAAGAAATGTAAGTGATCTGTGGGATAAAGCAATTTTATGAAGACGAAAAAAGTAAAAACTATTTTTTTAAATACTTTTCTTTATTACTGAAATTTTTGGGTCACTATAAATCTTTGGCTGTACTAATGCAATATAATATAGCATTAATAATGAAAATCCTGTTTATACCAAACTCCAGATTGATACAGACAGATTTGCAAGTTGTGCAGTGCTAACTTACAGTCGACAGCCAGATGTGTAATGTTGGGGGGGTCCCGAGTGGTGTATCCTGCCCTGGAGTGTTCTTATACACACATAAAGCCACACATTTGTAATACTATCTTTGTGGGGTATTTCGATTTATGTATATGTGAACCTAACCTTAAACTTAACAAATGAATGAAGCACATTTTTATTGTAGAAGAAGTTGTAGATTTCATGAGCCAAATTTTTTAAATCTCTCGCAAATTCCTATTATTATTATAGAAATTATTTATTTTCTTAACATAAGAAAACAATATAAGTTGTATATGCTGTGCCTTACAATTTGAGTGTGTCTCACATTCCACAAAGTGATGGGGGACCTGACACATTTTTCTGAGTTTAGCCAGTTCGCTCTGAGCACAGCTAACATTACAGCATTATGAAGGAAAATTCGGAACATGCTAACCATGCTGACAGCTGCCTTTAGAAATAGCAAACAATAATCATTATGTGAATTTATGAAACAATTGACATTCTACATCTAATGCGTTTAATGAATACGATAATATATATATATATATATATATATATATATATATATATATATATATATATATATATATATATATATATATATATATATTATTGTATTCATTAAACGTATATCTACATATCTAATATGCGTATCTAATGCGTTTAATGAATACAATAATATATATATATATATATATATATATATATATATATATATATATATATATATATATATATATATATATATATATATATATATTATTGTATTCATTAAACGCATTAGATGTAGAATGTCAATTGCTCTTTTACAATGAACAGCAGGTTAAATGAAGCCTTGGGAATGTAGAATGCCTAAAATACACATGTAAATTGTAGGGAATGACTTCACAATGACTGCACTATCTGCATATTTTTTTCACTTTTTATTTTCATACACTATGCTACTTCCCGTGGGCTCACCACCTGCAGGAGGGACCGTAAGGGACCGGTGCTGAGAGGATTGGGCAGCAGTCGAAGGCGGGGGCCTTGACAGCCCGATCCCTGGACACGGAGAAGTGTCTGGGGAATCTGCTTAGACTGCTGCCCCCGCAAACCCGAATTACGGATAAGCGGAAGAAGATGAAATGAAATGAACACTATGCCACTAGGAACATTGATATTTTGATTTCATGCTATATATTAATGTATATGGTAAAAAAAAAAAATATCAGAACTTTTCCAGATGCCTTGTTGTCAGCACAAACACCAGAGGTGTGATAACTGTATAAAATCTGCCTCTGATGTCATTTCAAGCGACTATTGGCCCCAATTGGCGTTACTGGATGTATATCAACATAAACATAAGAACAAAAACAGTGGTAAAAGGTTTATTTTTAAATATAGTACATTTAGATTTTCTTAAGGAATTTAAGCACTGCTTGTAGAGCAGGATACTTTGTTACTGTATTTAAGTAGATTGAGTACTTTACTTCACTATTCACTATATATTTCTTTCGGACAACTTTTTACTTTCAGTCATTAAATCTTTACACAAATATCTACACTTTCTACTTCTCACATTTTCAGAACAGACTTTACTTTAGTAATGTTAATCTTGTTATAGTTAATCTTGGTGAAATGTCAATATCTTAAACCATTTTCTGTCATTGCGCTGCTTTTTCATTCTATCACTGGTGTATCATTTCCTGGCTTTCACACACTACAGACATAGGCTAGACAACAAGTTTTAGGTTAACGTGGATGAGACAGAAGGAGTCAGTGATGTAAACATGATTCAGAACAGAGACAATTTTGGATCACCTGATCATCATCATTATCTTTTCTCTGCTTGTGTTCTATATGGTGGATAGTCAGCCTGAATACATTCATTAGGTAAAAACATTTTAAATTAGTTTTGAATTTATATATTAATTAGGGCTGTCAGCAAATTCATTTTAAAGACACAATTTATTTATTGATGCACGATTAATACAGTGCATATTTCTGTTTGACCAATATAAATAAATATATATATATATATATATATATATATATATATATATATATATATATATATATATATATATATATATATATATAAAAAATTTCAAGACGTCTTTGCTTTACTTAGATATAAAAAAAACTTTTTTTAATTAGTAAACATTTGTTTTACTGATGCGGCAAGTCTCAAATCAGCACCAAAATCCGTCACGACACGCACACAAATTATGAATTTCAATAAAGGCAGAAAGTTATTGTATAAATATGAAGCATGACTATTCGGTCAGCCTGTCCTTCATCATACCCTATAATCCTGTGAGATTTAAATACTGTACTTTACCCTAATTTGCAAAATATTATATAATATATTTATATAATACCTATTGCAGACTCTATACATTTACTGTTGGTTTGTGTTGAATACTGTTGGCCTGTCAGTAGAAAGGCATCACATTTTGTACAACATAAAATGACAATTTCTGGTGTTTGTTTCATGTAGGCCACTCCATTTTTTATTGGGATGATATTGCTGGAGGCATTTCTGGGTTGGCTGAAGACTGGATACCTTCTCATTAAAATTAATGATGGCACCACATCTCTGTCCGCAGGCATGATGTCCCGACTGCCCGAGTGAGTTAGCCACATTGCCTTACTCTACTGTATTTTTAGGTTACCTAGCTTAACTCTACTCTATTTATAGGTCACATGGCAATAGCTTGACATTATGCTCTGTATTGCATTATACTAAATATAGAGTGTGTGATTTTACTATTTAATGGTCAAATCATAATAAAAAGGGTTAACATTATCATTAATAAAATAAGAAGAAGAAGAAGAAGAAGAAGAAGAAGAAGAAAAAGAAACTTTATTTATAGACATCATTCCTGTGATTGCTCAAAACACTGAATAGCTGAGTGGCCAAATGAAATGATAAAAAATGATGAAAATTATGAAAACAATGCATGAGGCAATTAGTAAACAACTACAAAATAATATCAAATACATTTGCAAAATACTGTAAATAAAAGGGTACTTTGCCTTAACTTCATGTGTGGTTTATCTCTCAGGCTTCTTGTAAAAAGTTTGGAGATTTCCAGTTATATATATGTTTGGAATAACTTCCACATATTGGAGTTACCCTGGGACTCAGCTTGGACTTGGTGGCTAGCATTCCTAGGCGTGGATTTTGGATACTACTGGGTCCATCGATGCAGCCATGGTATGTCATGCAAATAAAAGGCCATACATTACAAACAAAGACATAATATTTTATTTCATTTATAATATTTGGACATATTTTTCTTTCTTTTTAAAAATGCAGAAATATTTAAGAATGCAGAAAATGCCTGATGTATTATTGCTCATATGGCAAATATTATATAACAGAGAGCCAAAATATCATCTATAAATTTCCTAGCAGCTGTTAATTTTACAGCAAGCTAACGGCTAATTATAATTACAATGTAATATATATATATATATATATATATATATATATATATATATATATATATATATATATATATATATATATATATATATATATATATTGCAAATGTTACTACAAAATATTCTTAAAGTGTTTCTGTTATATAGATTTATACGATTTTTTGAAGGATTGCCCAATCAATATCAAATTTAATTGTAAAGGATATATAATTTTTCAAATAATCGTTTATACAAATACAAAAAGAAAATTATTCACAGGATTGAATGCCAGTATTACATACTCAAACAACAACCTGTATGTTGAAATTAACAGCAAAAAATAAAAAAAATTTAAAATAATAATCCAATGCAACACTAGAGAACAATTAGAGGAACTAAGTTCAGGAAATTACTTCAGGAATGTAAAGGAATGCTAAGGGTTATTAGGTGTTTCAGATTCATTCAAACCATTGTCTATAAATCCGTCACTTCAAAACTCATGTATAGATCTATTTTTACCACTATGATGTTTGCTGAGCGTTTCCTTTAGGTGTATGTGATCTCGGCTCGATGGTATGTTTTAGCGGAAAACCCTCCTTTAAGTTGCCTTTAAAAACAGGCAGGCAGCTGCATTCCTGAGGCAATGCCACTGCCCATTACAACATTCCTGTTCACAATAAAGATAATCATCATGTGAAAAGCAAGTTACCCACTTAATTTCTTTGTGGTGTAGCTAATAGGGGTCATTGGTCTTTCTTGCCAGGGTTAAGTGCATGTATATGTAACCTCAATTTGGGCTAGTTCAGATTTAATTGTAAAAGCACTCCAGCACTCCAGTACATTATTAAAATCATGTCCCTCCAGACGTCACTGAGATGTAGTGGAGTGATGAGGTGCTTGTGGTTGTCATGTTATGTTTTCCATTGTCCAGAGTGCCTTTTGCTGAAGTTGGAAATGTCATTTATATCAGCGGTCTCCTGTCTCCAATTTGTACCTTTTTTTTTAAGTTGAAGGAAATTATTTGTCTAGTTTTCCTGTTCCATCATCATTCACAGGATTGGACAAAACTTCCACCAAAGACATAAAGGCCATGGCCTCTGCCTTTTATCTGTTTAAAATTTGTGCACTGGATTATTTATAGACTATAGACTATAGTGTACATGCATTAAAGCCACATGTGCACAATATTGCAGATGCGAATGGGAGGTTACTGTACATGATGAAGTACATGATAAACTCCACTTATTACGTGAATGCTTTCTCATTGAGAAAAATGTTGCTCTAATTGAGTTTATATACAGGAAATGGAAGCACCATTGGTGAATGGTCTTTATTGGCATGTTTTTAAGCCACCAATTCAACAGACACAAGCATATGCCAGGTTTTTTTAAAGATCTAATCCTGTGAGGGTAGATTTGCTATATTCTGACTTTGACACAAATGGCTTTAAACTGGTTTTCATTCTCAATTTAGCCTCCAGTGGAGCATAGAATATGTATCTAAAATCCTATTCTTTTTGCACATGCAAGCAATAAATCTTTATTTTGAGCAAAGTAACAGACAAAAGGCAGAAATATGACGATCATAAAACCATGCAGACCCCAATTAGTGCGTTGTGAAATACGAAGACGAGTTTTTATTTTTTTTATTTTTTATGGGAATTTCATTTTTCCCCATTTTTCATGTAAAACATTTAAAAATAACCCTTATTTGTTTGAAAATGGAAAAGAAAGAAGCAAGTGCTTTTAAGTGAAACCCTTTTCTTTTCCGATGCCACCAGTATTGAGAAGACATTACTATAATATGATCAGTAGTCTAGGTTTACAGCTAGGCTCAGTTTGTCATACATCCTTTCTACTAATTATATATACACTACAGTATATGGACTAAAGTATTGGGACATCTGACTTTTTCAGCAATGTATCCCTCGTCTCCAGATTTTTGTCTATATAGTGTAAGTTCATTAATGATAAACATGAGACGAGATATAGGTGAGAACTCCTTACTATTTAACATTATGAGTTCTACTTGCTGTATGTGAGTAATAAAAATGAAATTTGCAGGAGAGAAATTATAGGGAAGCAATTACAATGAAGCAGAGTTATAAAAAAGCTGACTGTATTTCAATAACAGCACAAATACTTTATTTTTTTATACACTACAACATGTAGGCAACTATTACTTTTTTATTAAAGCACATCATATTTTTTTCATTTAATGTTGTGAAATGTTAGCTTTTCATATTATTGAAAAATTGTCTAAAAAAGGTCTGAAATATTCATAGAGCTTTGCAATGCACTGAAATGTGACTCTTTCCAAATAATGCTACAAAAAAGCTTCACAATTACAATAATTACACAAATCTTTTTTGTATTGCATCAGCAATACTAGTTGTTGTGGAAAATATATTAGAATCCTTTACATATTAGAATAATGTAAACATCTATTATCAGTTGAAATGTCAGTACATTAAAAACATTTTCTATTTGTAGCTATGAAATCGTGGTGCATTATTTTCCATCGGATTCTTCGACTGCTCTAGTGTGTATATTTAAATGTTTGAATTATTGGTGCTTTTCTTGTCGTTTTCTTCTAGAGCATGTCTGGGTCATACACCACTGCAGTTGCATGTCTGACCCTTACACACTCTCTGGTCTGACCACACAATGCATCTGGTTGAATGCAAGCCTTGAGCAATACGCATGACAAACAAGGTTCATAGCTCTGCCTGAAATCTTGTCAATGCTTTGTTGCATTTCAGGGTTGATTTGTTGTTTTGCCAGTTTTTTCCCCATTTATCTACTGACAAAATCTGAACAAATTCAGAGAAAAATACAATGTATGCCATTTACTCTGGATTTGGTCAGGAGGAATTCAAACGGAGTTAAGTATGACTTGATCAGAGTTGTGCTGGTTCTGTTTGTTGTCTCTCTTATGTGACCTGACACAGAGTAGCTCTGCTTTCTGCCTACTTCTACTAAGTTCTGAACTACTAAGTTCTCCGGAGACCTCGGCACAACAACCTGTCCACAAGCAGCAGTTAAAAAGAAAACCATTGTAGACTATTTCATTTCAAAATGAAATAAAGAAGAAAATATAAAAAAGGAAAATAAGTGGGGAAAAAATAATGGAAACAAGTTTTAATTACTATGTTGACAAAGTCCCAAAGTCTTCTTTAAAGCGTCCCTTAAAATTGTTCTTTTGATGTTTGTGGAGACATCAAGAGGTTGTTTGCAGAACCAATTGAATTCTATTGGAGGCATACATACATTTTGTGTGATGTCAGTTTTGATCAGTTAAAGGTTCAGGGTGTTAGGATATGTCCCTTTTGACCACATTATGACTAGGTTAACCACTAATAAATTTATTTTGTACATTTATTTTAAGGCATTATTCTGTGGTTGACTCACAGTAGTTTCATCACTATGTCCAATGACCATTAACATAAAAATATAAGTCTCTATTGTTCTTTAACTGTCTGTACATTTTGTTATTTTACTTTACACTGTGTCATAAAATGTAACAGTTTGTCAATCTTAAAACAGATCCATGTTTCAAACATCATCTCATTGTTGTGAGTCTGGTTAAAAAAAAAGACACAGAACATGTCAAAGCTTTAAAAAAATTTTTTTTTATAAGATTTATAGCAGGAATAACATACATTTTCACCTTTTTCACACCTCATGTCAGGTACCTATCCACCATATAAGGCACAGTCTTTCCTTTCATATAGTCACCTGCCCTTAAAGGATTCATTTGTGTCTTTCTTTTGGAAAAATCTTGATCCCTAATAGAACCATTTAAGGAGCTAAAAGCCCACTGATCTACCCATTGAAATAAAATTATTCACATTAATTGTTTGGGATTTTGTCTTCTTAAAGCACAAATCCTACCTGTTCCATTTCACCTATGTCTTGTCATTTGTTAAATTAATTTATTTCTAGGCATTTTTCTGTTACACATGCAGGAAATGTTTGATTCAAATCTTGCTCTATATGATAACACTTTGTCTGATAAAATTTTGTATGTTGGAGTGTGTGGAGATTACCCTAGATAATAGCACGGCGATTCGTTAACGAATGCAGACAGCAACAATCACTAGGACAAACAAATCACGTCAGTGGCTCAGTGGGGCATCCTGAAGACCAGCAGGTCTGGATGTTATTGTTTTCAGAAGGAATCCTCATGGTAGTAGGTGGCGGGGGTTAACTCTGGGTGACAGAGGCTTCATAAATCTTCGACTGCCACTGGAAGTTCCCTTGCGCTCAGGTTGGAGGGCGTACAAAAGAACTGAGCTGGTCAGGATGTAGGACTGAGCTTTGGACAAGTAAGGTATACCTCTGGGACACTGAAATAATATCAACAATCAGCTACTCTTCAGCATGAATGTGTGTGTGTGTGTGTGTGTGTGTGTGTGTGTGTGTGTGTGTGTGTGTGTGTGTGAGACAACACAGTCAAAGAATGTATCTTGCTGTGTTGAAGGTTTACTGTTTTTATAGACACTGGAGATAAGTGTTCTGGTTGAATGAATTTGATTCCAGAAGTATTTTTAAAAACAGAAATTGTCCAGATCACTAGCTTAGTGCCTCTGTCATAGCCTAGACAAATAATTTGATCTAGAAGGTTTCTTAGAAGGTTTAATGTTTCCAGATATATGAATATTTCAAATACAAGATGCATCCCTAAGTGGCAGTCTGCAGTGTCAAAGCACCCTCTGCAAGTACTGCATCATCAATGCACATACACAGAACATTTCAGCATAATCAGACCCATGGTTTCAGAAAAAAACATTTACTCACACACAACTCTGCTATATCTACATATAATTATACTTTGCAGATGTGAACAGCTAATTGGCATGTGGTGGCAATTCTGTTTACCGTTAAATGCTTTATAGTTATTGTGACTCAGACTCTAGGGTAATTTGGGCAAACACGGGTACATATTGCCATGGATTGTTTGCAAATGAAGACTATTATATAGGTATACTATTACATCATCATATTTAGGTGGAGGAAACTTTTTGTCATTTAACATGAATTATGCATAATTTGAAAGAAAAGAAGAAGAATCCTGGTATAAAAATAGCTTTCCAGCATCTTTGGCTCTTGGTCGCTCAAATCAATATCAAAAATATTGAATATGAAAAAGATTTTCATTATTATTTTGCATCATAAAGCTGCAAAACTAAAAGTTATTAACACTATGCACAGACAAAAATGGACTGTTGCATATCTTAAAATCTGAGACTGAAATTCGAGATTTTTATCTTTTTTAAATATACAGTATATGTTATATAAATGTATATTTTAATAATGTAATTCTTGTGAGAAAATAGTGACAACAGCTATTTATTTTATATTCATTTGGAATATCTGCTTGTAGAAAAAAAAATCACTGCAAATCTCAACACACCTTTCAGTTTATGGCTTGGAAAATATTACATTTGAAAGATACTTGATCCTACTCCATAGTTAAAGTATGTGTAGGAAACATGATAACTAACTCCTTGTCCATTTCAGAACTGTATTTTTAGTCATAAGCAAGCTTTCAGCGATTTCACCAACAGCTCCCGCCCGGGCCACAGGATATCAGTGTAGTGCGCATAAAGCCTGCCGGCTACCAAGTGAAACTACTTAATAATAATCCCACAACACAAATCTCTGTAGGTAGGCCCTTTACCTTATTGTGTGTATGCTGGCAGTATAAAATTTATCACACCTTTAAAAACCGTCCTCAAACTCCAGTGCCTTCGGCTTGTAAGTGGAGACAGTGTGAAGTATTGCGGTGACAGGCGAGGGATTGGCTGGCCCAGATGCCTGTTTGTGTTGGCATTTCTTATTAGCACTCGGCCTGTCCTCTCCAGCTTGCCTTTCACAGCCCATTGGCAGTGTGAGTGACGTGGCATGCAGTCTCTTGCCACTCTTCAGCAAAGCACCTCATTTAGTGCACCGCTGCTGTGTATGGTGGCGCTGTGGCAGACATGCTGGTGGTTTCTCACTAAAATCTCACAGCGGGTGTTCTTTATGTGAAACAGGACAAATGGTGTTGGGGAAAATAGCAGGTTCTGGCTTTTGTTTGTGTACCCTAAATGATAGTCTTCTATAGACATGAAACAAGAGTAATAAACTTGAAGGAATGGTCTCTCTGAATTTATTATTTGAATGATATTTTACAAAACAATTCTGTACCTTGTACTATGGCTTACAATGAAGTGTTGTTTTCCCCTTATACCACAACAATTTAACAAAAGTAGCAATTTTTCTTTATAACTTTTTTGTTTAGCTATTTATAGCTATATTTAATGCTATGGAATGCTATAAACAATTTATTTACAGTGCTGAAAAACTTACTGAGAATAGAGACTTCCTTTATACATGTTAAATAAATGTCTCCTCATAGACAACTTTGCATGATGACAATTTCAATTAATATATTAACATGGAATATAACGTGTTTTAGACTCAATAATTTATTAGAACTAGTATATTATTATAGACTTATAATTTGTATTACAACTAGAACTACAGTCAGGGCTACTGTTATCGGAAATTAATCAACAGTCTTTGACCAGTTACAGTTGAACAAAATTGAACAAAACTGTGATATGAGTATATACAGCGCAGTATACTAAAGTTAGCTGCTTTGTATATTACCCATGTACTACATTTGTTTTATACTAAAATGGAACAAAGTGTATGTTTCTAAGTAAGCTGTCTCAGATAAACTCCATATACATGTTAATGATTGTACTTTACCCAAGCATTATCTATATAATAGCCTGATAGCTTTAAATTGATTGAAAAACATCTGAAATCTAGATAATTTTCTTTGCATCATGCAGTTTGGGAGGTCAATGGTGCTTCTTCCAAGAAACATACAGCAATCACTCCTTTTAAAAAATGAGACAGAAAAACTCTCCTTAATATAATTAATCTTGCACTAATAAATACCCTAACAATTAATTGTAATGTGAACATATGTAGTTATTTCACTTAACTGTGTTTCATTAAAAACACAAAATTACTGAACATTACTTCCTCCATTCTCCTAAGAGATTGTCACAACATATGTAAAATAATACAAATCTCAGCAATAGTCAATGAAAACTTGCATAAACCTGTTGAGTTTAACAATATTATAAATGAGATGAAAAGTGATAAAATGTAATAACCCCCCCAAAAAAAACCCAAAATGTTTTACTATTTAAAGCTCATCGAGTTAATAAAGAAACTACGTGCGACTTCATTTTGCTGAGCAATGAACATTAAAAATAATTTCGAAAAGCTTATTCAAAGTTGCCTACAATGTCTGACTTAAAGATTATATTATCTAGGAAAAATAGGATTCACAGGGAAGATCTGTCATCTTTAGAGTGTGGAAAGGGCAATCACACCACAACATTTTAGATGAGTTCATTGTAGGTGTCTATAAGTGCGTATAGAAAATGACAGACATTTTCTCCTGTTCTGTAATCTGACTTTCTCATGGGTCACAATAACAGGATTGAACAGATACAGTAGTTTATTATAGTGCATTCACCTTTGATCATTTGACTTTTAACATAAAAACATCAAGAGCACATGTTACATAAGCCTTAAATTAAGTGCAATTATGGCCTGACAATGCTCAGTCAGCACTTTCTCATCATTACACTATTACAGACTTGAAACTGAAATGGTGCTGCTTGCAGCTGGGTAGAAAAACAGTTTATGCTAAACAGTGCAGACCAACAGAAACAGAATTCCACAAACATAACAGACTTCAAATATTCAGCAACATTTACTAAACTATTTAATATGACACTGCTATAATGTTGGTGGGTAAGTACTCAACTCGGCTAGCTCTTTACACCAAAACAGAGTAACCACATTTTCATTAGCAGAGTAATAATCATGATTTATTTATATTTTAGCACATTTTCACTATGAGTGTTTTATACTTTTGCATATTGTACTATGGGTGCATTTAAAACACTGTATATTAATATATTAATGAATATCAATACCAATATATCAATATATTATATTGTGTAAACCTTTAACCATGTTCAAAATTATGCTGGTTAGCATAACAATATTGTGTATACCAGTAATCCACTTTATTAATTGCCAAGTTTGAAAGCAAGTTAAGCACCAAATTGCTCACCTGATAAATAATTAAAACTGAATGGCCAGGTAGAAATTGGTATTGACTACAATAGCTACAAATAATACGCCATTCCATTGTTAAACCAGCTGCAAATATCCTTTATCTTAATATAATAAGTGTAGCACTAAAGTGTAGATTTGAAGTAACAGTGTAAATTATAGCCAAAAGCACATTTCGTGTTACACAAGGACACTTTACAAAAACATAATTTAAAAAACTCTTGGGAATTATGTAGCTACAAAACCAAACATTTTCTGTTGCAAAATTCACTTTGCACTTTTCATGACTATTTTTTTTATTGGTCCATTTACTAATCCATGCAGTGCTATGCAGTTTACATGTTTGCCCTCACTGTCAGAGAAAAAAGGCAGTGTAATTGTGCAGGCCTTGGTGCTCAGATTCGGTGGGAAACGCTTTCCTGTGGCATGGGTTCTCATCATTAAAGCACTTCCCCTCTGAATACAGGCTGCCAAACTATGCAGTGTCCAGCTGAGCCCTGCTCACAAGGACATGGATTGCAATGAGGCCTAGCTGTACACACTTCCTACCAGTGACACTTGGCATCAATCTTCTTCTCTTCCACCCCGTGAGGGGAAAGCAAAGACTCATACACTATCAGACAATGGTTGGATTATTTGCCAGTGTGTATTTTTGTGATAGTATATTTATCTCACACATGACAGAAGCAGGAGGTGGAAAGTATAATGTAATGGCTTTTGATTAGTCTGTCACTTTGTTAATGACTTGGCGTTCTAGATGAGTGCAGCGCATATTCGTCAACATGACTAGGACCAGGTGTAGTGATCATTCTGCATTTTTTTCTGAGGAAATCAGTGCAATCAATCAAAACAGTCAACGCTGTAGACAGTGCCAACATTTTTACCAGCTTTCTTTAAATATACATTTCCGTTCCATATCATTTTAGTGAAGCACACAGACACAAACACATGATCTTAACTTAAAGCGCCACATGTAGCCTTAACTATGGGCCTGATGGCTAAGCATCAATGGCCTGATGAAATTTTCTGAATGGAAACTTTGCTGCTCTCCCCAGAGCTTGTGCACTCAGGCTGCTCGTCTTGGCTTCATCCAGGTGATTTTGACATCTTGGCCCTGTGCCGCTGGCTGCTGGAGGGCAGATGGAGAGGAGAGAGTTATTTTCACGCCCTCACAACTCTCTGTTTGTTCAGCTGGAGTGCAGAGAACTCTACCGGCTTACCTTTTCAATGGAGCTTACATTTAAGTAGAGCTTCTTAAGTCTTATTCTGACAGTGTTAATACTGAAGGTAATGTTTAAAAATGTGTTAGACATCACTAGTGTCACATATGCTTTTCCTGGGCCGGTGGGTTAATATTTTGTGCAGCAGAAGAACTTGTGCTGGAAAGGTTTGCCAGTAAATAAAGTATTGTTACTGTATCATGCTGGTAAAATTTAATGAATGGAATACAAATTTAATGAACACTAGGGTTTGTAAACCGAACTGTGGCCACATGTCATAATTGCAGCCATTACATGATTTTGTATCTGTCTAAATCATCAATAGGTGACTTCACATGATAAACAAACAACTGCAAAAAAAACCCATTGTTTGCATAAACAGTTTGCCCAGTGTTTAACTTAATTTAAAAGTATAGTAAGTGATTTTCGGTCATAGTTCATGTTTTGAAATCAAAACTCATGGTTATTCCTGTGAGGCCACACCCTTACAACACATAAGGTGGCAGTTTCTGAATTAACGACCAAGTCCAGACACCTCCCTCCACATCATTTCTCTAATTCATCTCCAATAACTGCTCTGACCTGCAGAATTACATTGGATCCAGAGCCTATCACAAAATATTAGGTGTGAGGTAAGAATACAGCCAAATAGGAAATAGGAATGCAGGGCATCTTATACACACATTCACACAGAGGCATTTTTACTCAAACTTATTAAACACTTGCATGTTTCTTCAAGATGGAAGGAAACCTGAAGAACTCGAATATAGGAAACCAATGTGGGCACACAGAACACACAGTATTCTATACATACTGTAACCTGAGCTCAGGATCGAGCAAAGGACCTTCAAGCTGTGTGGTGGAAAAGCTATTCACTTTGCCACTTTGACTATTTCTTGTGTCAGTAATTGTTTGATTTTATACAATAGTTTTCTTGAAAGTAATTAAATCAGACACTGTGACAGGTAGATAAATAATGTCCAGGTGTATACTAAACCGCATGCCAGGTTTCATTTAGCACCCATACGAATTCTTGCCTATGAAAATAGAAACCGTATACTGGATGCTGCATCATCACAGGGGTCAGAAATGATCCATTTTTGAATGCGATGAGATCAGTGGAATCTCTAACACATCTTCATTATTATAACTGTGTAAAACTTACTTGTATTATTAATAAATTGGAGTCTGCATTAAAAATCTTAACCAAAAATTTAGTTTTGTGTGATCTTTTTAGGTGTAGCACAGGAATAATTCAATTTCAGCTAAAAGTCTTTTCACAGCCCATTGTGCAGTGTTAAAGCATTACAGAGCCATCTGGGTGGTCTGGGGACAGCTTATAAGATCCTTTGAAATGTAGCAGGCGTGATTCTGTGGATCCAAGAATGAGGTCCAAATCAGAGAGATTAATGTTGCGGAAACCACTAAAAAAGGTAGAATATAAACTGGTGTTTTGCATCTGAGGATTTGCTTTTGTACCGTTCACCAAAGCTTATTACCTTGCAGTGGAAACACCAAGAAATGGCTCGTTTTCCTCCTTCAGCCATCAAGCAGTAAATACAGGTCATAGTTTTTAACCAAAGCAAACACAAAAGCCAAAGTGGCTATAGTTTGATTTAGAGTTTTCACTTCTCTGTCATTCACAGTTAGGTGTCCTGTCCTGACATGCGTTTGGTGAAAATGCATAAGTTGTGTGTTTGTGTGTGTGTTTTGCAGAGCTTAATTTCCTGTGGGCTGCTCATCAAGTTCATCACAGCTCGGAGTACTACAACCTGACCACAGCGCTTCGACAATCTGTAACACAGCAGTTTGCTTCATGGGTAACCATTCCCATCTGCTAAAGACTCTCCTTTGCAGCTTATTGCAGTGTCCAAATTTGTTCCCTGTTTATTGTTATGTGTACTGAATAGGGTTGAGTCATTTAATAGTTTTATATACCTCATTTTTCACCCATACTGCACTATATTATTAGTCGATCATAAGTCTATCATTAGTTTATCATAAATTCCCTGTATAAATGATGCTCACTAGTTCTGCACTACATTCAATGTTTAGCATTTTCATGTAGCTCAAAATGTTTGTCAGAAGGATATGTGTGCACCTGTGTTGTTTAATGACCTTTACTCTAACAGGTACTTGATCATACTGTATTTGATATACAGATTTAATATAGATTCCTATTCTTGGCTGTCAGGTGTGGAACATGAGGTAGTCTTTTACTGTTGTAACCCAACCACCTGAAGGTTTAAAACTTTTTAATAGTTTTTTTTTTTTTGCTCACTATGGCTAAAAAGTGTGGAAATTTGAGTTACTGTGCCTTTTGGTGAGTTTAAAACAAGTCTGGACATTCTTCACACATCGTAAATTAGCAAGATGCCTGCTGAACTGCTGCTCAGATGATGTTCTTAGTTTTTTGTTTGTGGAGAATCTTTGTTTGAATTTTTTTGTGATTATAGGGTTGGTTTGTAAATTTCTTTGAATAGAGGAATTAAATATGTGGGGGCGAAATGGCAAAGTGCATATAAATACAGTTTTCAATGTTAAAGTTATCTTTTATTATTATTTTGTAATAATGCATGCTGATTGTGTGTTCTTAGGTGTTCTACCTCCCCATGGCATTAATCGTTCCACCATCAATCTTTGCTGTACATATTCAGTTTAACTTGCTTTACCAGTTTTGGATCCACACTGAGGTAAAGTGTTAATCTGTTTATCAATTACATTTAAGACTGTAGCTTGGTGAATTTGCAAGAAGTAGCCCCAATATAATATGTATTGTAGGCCAAGTGTATTCAGTGTAAAAGGTATACAATAAAAAAATGAATTCTGACCATGCACTTCAAACACCTTAATGCTTTATACACCATAAAATACCTACTTTATGTATCTCTTTCCAGGTTTAAAACTCCAGAGTCTATGTTTAAAAGGGAATAAT